>NC_136483.1:19094377-19121877 GCF_053919585.1 Euprymna scolopes | reverse complement strand
TTCAGATCAGCAGTAAAGGTCAAGTCTAGAAGCTTGTAAAAACATGGAGCCTCACCAAGATGATGGCCATCCATTTCAATTGATATCAGATGGGGATCAGAGCGTTGATGATGTAAAAATAGAAGCTTGGTTTTAGATGCATTAAAAGTAACCAAAGCCCCCCCCCCCAAGAAAACCTGTTTTGATACAACGGAAAATGGAATCAGGTCGTCTTTTTTAGGATGACAATTTTCTCGTTCTGCCGTATATTTTTCTACTTTTATTGAGCATTATATTATAAATTCCATTCTGCTAACATCTATAGACTAACGACACTAAAAACACTATATGTGGAGAGAGAGAGAGAGAGAGAGTATGTGTGTTTGTGTGTGTGTGAGAGAGAGAGAGAAATACACCCTAAAATAACAATTTATACGGGCTAAAATATTATGCTTCCTTTACCAACAGCTAGCACTCGAATAAAACTTTGAAACGTCGATATTTTACACTAAGTGACCTCTTTTGTATTTCATGATTCAATATATAAGTATGATATGTTGACCTTTAAGTATGATATAAGCCAAAGATGCATTAGAATTATCAGAATTTTCAGAGACACATTATAGTGTACTTATGTGATTTACTGCCGCGTCTCTTTATTCACAGAATCTACGTTTACCGTTGTGATTCCATCGATTTCCATAGTCTGTTTGTCGTTCGCAGAACCATTTAGACGTCTCTCTAAAGTCGCTGAGGTTATCTGGAAAATTAGGTTTCAAGTTTCCTATATTTTCCGTATTTGCAATAATGGATTAACATTAAGAAAAAAACTACAACGGTGTTGCTCATTTGAACTCTCTATTCTAAAATTATTTTGACATATTTTATCTAAGTATTTCAACAGTTCTTTCCATATTGGCCTTCATATAGTTTGCTCTTATAGTGTTATTTTGTGCAGTTGTCACTAGTGATGCACTTTTTATTTTAGCGGTACATTTTGCAACGCTAATCAGCCCTTTTATATTTTGGGTTATGTATTTTTCTAGTTCTTTTATCGTATCAATAACATCGTCTTCTATAATTATTAGTCCTCGTCCTCTTCTCATTTTGCAAGTGCAGTGCCTTCTGTATTAGTGTCATATTCCTTAGTCCAGGTGGCCAGACTCTTCTTTTGTCCAACTTATGTAGACTATTATATTATCATGTACTCACTCGGAGTTCTAACATAGGTCATCAGAGATTACTTACGATGATGTTCCCTAAGTCTGTGTGACAACAAGTCTCTTCAGATTTCCAGTATGCTCCACCTCTTTCAAAAAGCTTTGCAAATGACTTGCGTTAGTGTAAGAGTTGCTTGACATTGATTTCTCGCTGGAAGCAACCATTCCTCTTCACTAGGAGTTGGGAGGCAATAAGCCTTCCTAAAATCCCAGTCCTCCTTTACACTTTCAATGGAGTCTGACTAAAACTTTCCTTCTCGGTCTTTCCATTTTCCTTATTTTTTACAGCTATTTTGTGTGGTATCAGTCGAGCCTAATGTTTTTTTTATATTATTATTATTATTATTATTATTATTATTATTATTATTATTATTATTATCATTATTATTATTATTATTATTATTATTATTCACGTTATCTCAACAGCCGCTTACCATTGATTTCTCGTTAGCATCAGTCATTGTTATTGCTTGTAGTTTTGGGTGACAAAATCTACCCAATACCCCAGTCCTCTTCGCATTCTTCCAGCGGAGATCTGGCTAGTACTCTCCCTTTTTGGTACTCCTACAACTCCTTCGTTTTACGCCATCCGCTGTAAACATATTTCACAGGAAGGAAGAATTAGGTTTTGCTGTTTCGGTTTTCTTGGTTTCTCATGTTCTTTCTGATTTTGTTTTATTTTTATTGCAGCATCCAAGTTACTAATTAGTGTTTGCAGTTTATGTAGGTTGGTTTCCAGATTACTGTTGACTCACAAGGAGTTGTCACACAGGCCATCATCAAATATTTCTCTTTGAGAACAACTTGTGGCATTCTCTGGAATCTCCCAGATTTCTGCTACTCTCCACCTCTTTCGATAACTTTTGCAGATGAATTTGTGTTATCGCAACAGCTGCTTCCCATTGATTTCTCGTTGGCAGCGACCATTGGTCCTCACTGGAATTTGGGTGGCAATACGCCTTCCTAAGGTCCAAGTTCTCTTTGCACGCATCCAGCGGAGGTCTGGCTAGTGCTTTCTCTCCTCTGTCTTTCCATCCTCCTTTATCCTCCTCACTTATCTGGTGTGACGCACACACATAGAAGAGGAGCAAGGGCGTGCGGGGGGCGAGTTACAATTACACAGTTTCAATTTTCATGATTCCATGTGATGTTTCTTGTTTTTTAGATCCGTAGCAATTTCTGTATGTCCGACTTGCGTCTGTAGCTCGTGTCTGTTAGTCTCCGCATTCAAGAATTTTCCTTAATATTTCAGTTGTTTTCATTATTGTTATACGTTTTATCTTCGCAGCCATTCCTCTGATTCCAATTTTCCCATTCTATTTTCAAAGGTTTTCGATATTGTTCCTAGTGCCCTTTCTTCTTTTTCTTGTGGTTGTTGTTGTTGTTGTTGTTGTCGTTCTTCTTCTTCTTTTTCTTCTTCTTCCTCTTCTTCTTATTATTATTATTGTATTCACTAGGAATTTTCAAACAGTTTATCCTCAAACAATCTCTTTTTGTCAACAACTTTGGGTGTTCTCTGGAGTCTGAGTGACAACAAGTCTCCCCAGATTTCCAGTACACTCTACCTCTTTTGATAACATTTGCAAATGAATTTGCGTTATCGTAATAGCCGACTATTAGCCTTCATTGGAATTTGGGTGGCGATAAGTCTCCCCAAAGTCCCATTCCTCTTCGCATAAATTCAGTGGAGGTCTGGTTAGTTCTTTCTCTTCTCGCTCTTTCCATCTTCATTGAACCTTCACAACTATTTGTGTGTGTGTGTGGTGTCAGTTGATGCCGACACTACAAATTCTTCTTCTTCTTCTTCTTCTTCTTCTTCTTCTTCTTATTATTATTATTATTATAAAATATTTACTCTAAAAACAAGCCTTACTAAACGATCTTGATGCCAAAGATATTGGCAGTAATAGCATCCTGATCTCGACTATAATATTTAGGAGGTTTATTGTCTCAATAAAAATCTCCAGCTGTTGGCTAGAAATCACAGACTACGCTGATTCGAGAACTTCAAGTGAGTTACAGTTATAATCGACTCCAACGAAGAGTGTTATAAAATCAGAGGAGATATTGTGTCACTCAGATTACAAGGAATTCATCCGTTTTTGTCAACGATAAATCATTGTTAAGAACTGATATGATGAATCCACGTGACTGAGAATAATATTTTAAAGGCTCACTATGAAACACGTTTATTTAGTTATGTTCGCTACCGCGGTTCTATTCACGAATAATTCTGTCATTTTTAGAAAAAGCTAATCGCGAAGATTGTTGTTTCTCTTATCGTAGATGGTAATAGTGTTGCTCATGTTGCAATTGCTGGCTTCTAGTTTGGTTCTGCAAAGATGAAGTTAAACCGAACAATAGGAAGATTGTTAAATATAACATAGAATTGATTTGAGCAAGAGAAGATGGAAAGAATGGGGAAGAGAATATTCGGGTAAATTCTGACATTGAGTTAAAGAATGGAAGAGTGAATGGAAATGGCTGAATGAGAGAAAACAATAGGAAAACACGAGAGAAGCAAAGAAAATCGAATCATTTGATACCGTTGAAACAGAATAACTGTATAAAGGATGAATGAAATGAAGTAAAAAAAAAATTTAAAAAAACGGAAAAAAGATTGAAAGAAATAAAGAAGAGTGAAAGAAAGAAAGAAAAAAAGGAAAAAGCGGAATTACGAAGTAAATATAATTTAAAAACATACAAGTCTGAGATAAAAACAAAACAAAACAAACAAAAAACGATAACTGAAATAAATAATTTATTAATGTTATTCAAGGAGAGAATAAATGAGTTTACCTTTCTCTCTCTCTCTCTCTCTCTCTCTCTCTATATATATATATATATATATATATATGTACATATACATATACATATATATATGTATATATATATACATATACATATACACACACACACACACACGCACACACACATATATATATATATATATATATATATATATATATATATATATATATATATATATATATATATATATTATGGCAGTGTAATTTGGTTTCCTAGAAGTACATCCACTGAAACAACATGTGTCTATCAAAAAGTGTTCAATGAATTAACAGAGCTGGTATATAAAATTTCTATTAAAATTCTACCACTATTCCAAATGAGATAATTCTCTGATCTAAGATAAAATTCTATTTTTGTAGGTAATATAAGATAATGGTTTTGTATCTTGAGTGAATGTTCGATGGAAATTCTTGGCCTGAAGACGTAGTCTCCCTAAAGCGTGTATGCACATATGTACCCATTAACATTTGTACAAATAAATTTAACATATATTCTGCTTTTTCTCGGAAACTACTAGATCGATCTGGTCGATATTTTTATGAGCCTTTTGCTATGAAACCACGCAGAAAATTAAGAATTATTATCGTTTGTTTCATATTTTCTTGTGAAAAAGTTCAGCAAATTAAGTTTTTTTTTTTTGCACATTCACAGATTAATAGGGCTTAATAGCGATTAGGTATATTCACAAACATTCACTTTAGAAGGTATCTCGAACACTACAGGACCGATTTAGCTTAAATTTTGTATATACCTTGGTTATGATAAGGCGCAGCGAAATAAGTATGCTGGTATCCGTTTGATACCAAGTTATGGATGGATAAGTATTTACAGGGAGTAGTATTTAATGAAAAATCATATTATCATATTCAACAATCAATTTGGCATAAAACACTCACTTAACCCAACGGGCGATAACTTTTTGCTTGTTTTTAACGGGCAAAATGTCTAGTAAATGTATAAATAAGTAAACATGAAGGAGAAAAAAGGTAGCAAACAACGAGAGAAAATAGGAAAAGAGAAAGAAAAGAAAACAAATCTATGAAAAATGTGTGAATGTCTAAGTGAGAATGTGTGTGAGGACACGTCTAAACCTATATACTCAACGTATTTTTGAATTTGGTATTAAGGATATTCAGACATGTTAAAAATTTTATAATCAGTTTTTATCCAGAAAAAAGAATTGCTAAGAGGTCAAAATGAGCAAAATGGTACGCGAGGGCCGTCGAATTTTTATCTATTTGTCAACTGTTGCTTGACCGCGCATGCGCAGTCGATACATGACAGCTTCTTTATGTTTAGAATAATATTTTTAGACAACATCTCGTGAAAATCGTGTCGAATTGGTGTAATAGTTATCGTAATTGACTCAATGTCATTTGATGTAGGTTTCGATCCCAGCTCGAGTATTTAATTTTTTTTTTTTTTTTACTTACAAGGAGTGGACTGTTAAAAAGACATAATACGCGCATGCGCATGCCTAATTTTTTGTATTAATTAAAATATAATATTTATGCGTATTTTGCGACCGGGCAATAAATAAAAGCCCATTTTTGTGATGTTTGAGATTCGTCATAACGCTCACAGTTAATGGAAAGCTATCTTTCCAAGCGTTACCACTTCTTATCGGATAGATCGCTTTATTGCTTGTCGTCCGCAGGATTTTCTGCTTTCAGAAGAGCTGACAGAAATAACCAATAAATTTTTAAATATAATTAACTCGTATTACTCGCATGGACCATAAACTGTTCATAGACAAGTCTGTTACATTAAACGAGGCAAATATGGCATGCTTATTATACCCTTTTCCGATAAACAGATATTTATTGCACAATGGCACTCTCATCTGAGAGGAAGTGTCGACGAGAACGACTAATATTTTCCTTAGATTATAAATGAACATTTAACGATTCAGTTATGCTAACAGCGGTCACAGTTTTCGTCTATTTTTTTCGAATTTCATCGCGTACTTATAGCTAGTAATCAAGTTAATAAGCGTACATACGTTTTTTTTTTCATTCATATGAAATATCACCTTTTTTTTACAACGTGGTCACCACTTATCAACGCCCGGAAGCCCCTCAGGGGTAAGGGTTATTGTAAGTACAGTACGTTAGTGTGGAGATTTAATGATTTAATAAAGTGTCTACTTAAAGTGGCGGTTCATCAGGAATTTGTTTACGTTGGACTTGAAGACATCCAGGTTGTAGTCAGGTGAGAAGCAGGCAGACGGAACAGAGTTCCACACGCGTGCAGTTCTAAGAAAGAAGCTTTGTTCATGGAATCTACGTTTTGATTTAGGCATAGATAAAGAGTGGGAAAAGTTTTTGACAGTGGATTCAGCTAGACGGGTGTTTTTCGTAAAAGATTGGCGAGGGGGGACCAGAGATAAGAGTTCAGGCGAGCACCTGCCATTGAAATAACGATAAAACAAAGATAGGCTTGCAACGTCTCTTCTGTGGGAGAGAGGTTGCAGGGAAGAGAAAAGGGCATCCCCCACTAAGCCACGAAGTCTATTTTGTACTCTGTCAAGGCAGGATAGGCTGTTTTTAGCAGCTCCTGCCCAGATATGGCAGCAGTATTCCATCTTTGGACGTACTTGGCTTTTATATAGATAGAGAATTGCATCAGTAGTGAGATATCTTCTGGAGCGGTAGAAGGATCCCACCATGTTCCCAGCGACCTTGGCAACAGACTTGATGTACGTGTTCCATTTCAGATCAGGAGTGAAGGTCAAGCCCAGAAGCTTGTCAAAACATGGGGCTTCTCCTAACTTCTCTCAATTGATACCAGATGGGGATCAGAGCGTTGATGATGTAAAGATAGGAGTTTGGTTTTGGATGCATTAAAGGTAACCAGTCACGTCTTCCCCCACTGAACCACGCGCTCAAGATCAGAGGAGAGAGAATCAGAGAGAGCTTTGTCATTTACAGCCTTTGATGTGTTGCTGTAGATGGTTGTGTCATCAGCATAGATGTCAACGAATGATTTAAGTATATGTTTTGGGAGATCATCGATGTAGATCAGGAAGAGAGTTGGGCCCAGGATGGACCCTTGAGGGACTCCAGCATTAATACTCTAGGCCTCTGATTTTTGTCTATCAACCACTACTCTTATGAGCCTATCAGAGAGAAATGATTTAATGATAGAGAACATTTCCAGTTATACCATAGCTGGAAATCTTATGAAGTATGCCTTTCTGCCATACCTTGTCGAAGGCCTTTGATATGTCAAGAGCAATTAACCTAGAAAGGAAGCCTTTGTCGAGAGATTCACTAATCCTATGAGATATAACCGTTAGCACATCTGTGGTAAATCTTGCAGAACGGAAACCATATTGCGTGTCACTAAGAAGGTTATTTTTTGCTGAGGTGGTTGACTATTTCTCTATTTAATATGGATTCCAGCAACTCACTCATGACACACAGGAGACTTATTGATCTGTACTGAGAGGGAGATGACTTATCATCTGAGTTCTTAAATACAGGGCATACTGATAAGGTTTTCCAGGGTGTTGGAAAGAACTTCTCCTTAAGACAACGCTTAAATAGTTTCGTAAGTATGGGAGCAAGTTCTGGTTGAAGCTTTTTTAACACTATAATTGGGATGCCGTCAGGGCCAGTTGCTTTTATGGAATCAAGGTTCTTGATTAGCTTGGCGACCTCATGCACAGATATTTGTATGTTACTTGGCGTGTTCTGTGTTATAGGAAGAAATATGGGGAGTTGATGGCCTTCGTCGCATAGAGTAGAATTAGCTGCAAAGTTCTTGGCAAATAGTTTGGCCTTGTCTGAAGCTGACGATATGACCTCTGGTCCATTGATAATGGTTGGGATAGAACGCACACTTCTGTTCAGGATCCTATTTGTTATTTGCCTAAACTGGTGGGAACCAAGCCGCTGATCAGCTACTTTGGATTTAACAGACTGAGCATATAGCTCTCTTGCATTTTTTATTACTCTGTTACAGTGGTTGCTGGCGTTCCTGAAAGCAGCTTTAATCTCAATGCATCTATTAAGTTGGTAGCTATGGAAAAAGTGATTTCTGTGCGCGATGGCAGCAGCACATTCTGGAGAGAACCATGGCTGGCTGGTATGTTTTTGTTGGAATTTTTTTTTTATTGTATGAATCAGTCTATGCCTACAATTAACCATTCGGTCAGATCTGATACTATAGAGGCCACATCCTTTTTAAACCTTCCTTCGAATGTTTGTGTATGGACACATTTAGTCAACCTCTTACTAAAAATAACTCATCTCATTTACGTTGTATCTTCTTCTGTAGTTAAGAAATAAATGCTTACAAAACAATGCAGTTAATATTTATGGATCGCTCAGAAACTAATTCAGGCTTGAGAGAACGAGTTACTTGGGTAATTCTTCAATTTTCCCGAGAAAGCCTGTGGATAAGTCTAACTAGCGTACATACATACATACATACATGCATACATACATACATATATATGTGTGTGTGTGTCCATTATATAATAATATATATTTCTTATATATATTATATATATTATATATATTATATATAACATTTTATCTTCTTTATTTTATCCATGTATGCATTATTGTTTCTAATATTTATCTATGTACGGGAATTTGTGTGATGGCAGCAACGGATATATGCATAATAGAACACGTGCAAGTCGCTTATGAAAAAATTAATATAAAAGTTCGCCAGTATTTAAAAATATTAAATAATAAAATACAAATGAATAAATATAAAACACATGATTGCGGACTGACTTTTTGTGATAACTGAGACTATGTAGAATCATTTCTCCAAGCTTACTCTCCGAATATCTTAGCGCTAAGTGAAACAAGCGTACACTCTTCCATCCCCTCTAACCACTTTAATATGTCTGATTATCTCCCACTTTGCCGCAAGGACTTAGACAAACACATACGCGGATTTGGAGTCTATATTCGTAACACGCTCCCATTAACTACAGAATCAAAACTAGAATCAGACAAGAACATCAGAACTAAACCTTGCAACATAGCGTTAGTTACTTATATTTCATCTGCTATTCTCTTTTGTGAAGACTGTACCCTAATCAATCATGTCTCTGATAGCATAGATGCAGCACTCTTCCTATATACCAGCGCCCAAATACATGCATTTGAAGACTTTAACATCTACAATAGTAATTGCATTAGTTTCTCTAGTTTCACAGGCACAGCTGGGAGCATCACAGATATAGTTCTATATCCTATTCCCTGACACAGACAGTAACTTTCCTGACTAACCTCCCAGATCGACAGGACCAATAAGTCTCACTACTAGACCTATTTCTGATCACAGTTCCAGAAGATTGTGTAATAAACGTCCATTGCTCATACGGGAATACTGATCATGTAGTAATAAGAGATATCACCCTAAATTCTCGACCCCATTGCTTAAAACGACAAAGTACTATCAGAAGGCTGACTGGAGAGCCATCAGGGATGACATCAGAGATATTTCACGAGAAAATAACTTTTTCTTCCTGCGGAACAGTGCGCAAATGAAACCACTCAATGGTTCAAAGCAGCAATTGCAACGCATGTTCATATACGGAAGTTCCTTAGTAAACCGCACTCCCCCAATGGTTCACTTCTACTTGTGCAGCTGACATCGCTCAAAGGCAGCGTGCATAGCGCACATTTATCCGATATGAGTTCAATAAAAATAGACAAAAGTATATAGAAGTGATAAATAATTTGTAAGAGCGATATAGCTACAGCTAAGAAAAGATATACCAAAACCACCAGAAAACGCATTGTCAGAGAATTAGGAACTCGTGATTTCTGGAAAATCTACAACAGTATAGTAAATGGTGTTCAAACACTAATTCCCCCACTATCCAACAATCATGAGTTTTTTTTTTTTTTGCACCGTAACCGAGAGGCTAATCTGTTTGCCCAACGGTTTGCCTCCAATTTTACTTTGGGATCAGAAAACTACTACCTTCCAGATTTCCTGTACGGACGAAAATCACACTCTTAAAGTCACTCTTTTTCTAAGTTGGTCATCTCATTCAGCTATACTTTCAAAAAATTATCCGTTGAGGTTGTCACAGTTTTCTCCAAACGCTTCAACAAATGTCTACCGAATCTTGCCTTCCTGACTGCTAGAAAATTGCTTTTGTTGTACCATTTTACAAGAATTCTGGCAAAAGATTTAATCCATTAAATTTCTATATGCCAAAATCTTTGTCCTCAATTAATCAAACACTAATCCACCACGTCATAGATACTAAACACCTCCTTCAGATATCCTAACTGTAATCTCCGAACATATATACCATGCAATTAATAATGCAGGGGAGGGGGGCCAGGCAGAGACCCAAAATATATCTAATGTCTTTGACAGGGAATGGTCCGATGGCTTTATCATGAAAATGAAAGCATATAGTTTAATGGACGTATACTTAACACGAAGAAATCTTTCTTAAATAAGAGAAAAATAGAGATTGCTAGATGTCGGATAGTGCTTAACACAAATAGTTTCTTCCCTCGTACAGCTAGATTTGGAACTCCCTCCTGCCCCCTGTCTTCCTAGACTCTATTGACAGTTAAACTGTAATGTGAAAATATCTTGCTGCTCAACTCCTTACATCTAAGTGGCACTGTGCCTTGTTTGCGGTAAAAAGGCAATTATATATATATAGTCATCCACATACAGTACTGTTTCGAAGCTCATCAGTGCGGCTAGACAGGCAACTACTTCAAGCCAAGATTGAAACTCGACCGTCTCTACGGCAATGAAGGCTCCTAACCATTTCGCTATCGGCGGCTGCTGAGCGAGTAGTGAATAAACAATGTTTTGACATCGTCCGAAATACCTCCGCTCGATTTGTTTACACAAAGAGCATCGCTTATATGCTAATGGTAATTCGTGTATCACTTCTCAATATGCTAAACTCAAGATGAGGAGCATTATAGTCATCCACATACAGTACTGTTTCGCTGTTTCACAGCTCATCAGTGCGGCTAGACAGGCAATTACCTCAAGCCAGGATTGAAATCCGACCGTCTGTACGGCAGTCAAGGCTCCCAACCATTTCGCTATCGGCGGCTCCTCGCGTGAAAGAGCAGGACACAATTTTTTTTAAATAATAATAATAATAATAATAATAATAATATTATTAATAATAATAATAATAATAATAATAATAATAATAATAGAATAACAATAACAAAGACTTTCGCTGGCGAGGACTACTATTGACCGTAACCAGTTATACCCTCCTTTTGAAATTTTCATCTCTATTTTTCTCGTTATGTACTGAATATGTGTTAATGAAACATATATGAAATATGTTCCTTATTAAATTTTAAAGATTTTCTATTCTGAGAGAAGTTAAAAAAAATTTAATCTAAAAAATTTATTTTGAAGTTTTTGTTACAAAAATTCAGATTTTCTCATTGTTCAAACCTGTATTGCAAAGAGGGGGTTACAAAAAATGAGTTGTGATGTGAGGGGATATACAAGCTGAAACAGAGAGAATATTCAGACCTGTAATAATACAAAGAGGGGGGTGCAAAAATGAGTTGTGGTGTGAGGAGAAATACAAACTGAAATAGAGAGTAGGAGAGTTTTAAAAATATAATCTTAAAAAGATAAGATACAAGTAAGAAAAACATTTCATCCAAGGCATGAAAATCGTTAAACAAAATGTTTTTACTATAGTCTTTAAAAATAAAGGTACAAGATTCAATTTGAAATTTATTTATCTTCAAAGTGCACTTTTATAAATTTTACAAAGTTTAATTTAAATTTAATCAAAAAATTACCTTGGATTTATTTTATGTAATGTACCTTTTGATGCAATTTAAAAACATCTTTCATCTAGCAATTAATGATATAGATATAAAATTTTCAATGATTTTTTTTTTTGAAGTGCAACAGATATAACGTAAGAGCAGAGACTTAATGGGGTGTGCGTGTAAATTTTACCGAGGGAGAAAGAAAAGAAGAGATGGGTGTGAATACGATTAAAATAAAATATTTACAATTATGTAAGTGGGTACAAAGGGGAGAGTTAAAATAAGGTAGAAAAGGGAGGGGTGAGAGCGACAAGTCTTGCCCAATCTTATTTTTGCTGGAATATGTTGGTTAATTCGAGTCTGCAAATTTAAGGAGTTTCGACCCACATAGTCAACGGCATAATGAGTTGAATACGTAAACTACATTACTTTTTGTGATGTAATGTAAACTATCCTAAACAACTAGGGAAAATGCAGACTTTATACCGAAGAGCAAACGCAGAGCAACGGACGGGTAGCAATTTGATATAGATTTAATGATTCGTCTACCAAAACACTGACCGGTTTCTCCAATCCAAGGATTTTTTAAATAGACAAGACACTTGGAGAAACTGTAGGAAAATTGCATTTTATAACTTTATTTTTAATAATATAATTAATTAAATTCTCCGGATAACCGTTGCGAATGAAAATGCCTTTGACGGTCTTCAATTTGCATTCTAGTTTACCAGAAGACCAAATTCTGCAGGCTCTAAACCCTAACGTCTGAATAAGCTCTATCTTCCTGGAAGTAGACACAAATGAATGTCAGTTCATATATAGGTGTAAATGTCGGCATGCGATAGGCTGGTGTAAGAAAATAACTCTTACTTCGTCATTCTCGTTCTCCATAGTAAATAATAACGTTGTATGGATAGAATTAAGTTTGTTGAAAAATATTTTAGCCTCATTTTGAGAGGCAAAAGCTGCAAAGGAGTACTCGACGTATCTGAAATATATTGATGGCTTCGATACATCAGTAAACAATACCAACTAATGAAATCCCACAAAAATGTCAGCTAGTGCAGGACTAACGGTACTTCCTATCCGAACCATGTCGATCTGACTGTACATAACGTTGTCGAAGCTTCATTCTACTGCTTTAACACAGATCATCATGAGTTCAACAAGCATGTCCCTGGGAAAGGGGGCGGGGTTAAATTACTATTGTAAAGAGAGTCGGCACAAATATCAATAGTTTCTTGTAATGGGACATTTATAAATAAACAAGAAATGTCGAATGAGCACACAAAGTATTTTTAACTCACGTAAATGTTCAACAAACCTAAACGAGTCGGGAATGCAATATTTAGTATACAGAGCCTGGACCGGTTCTATATTTGTCAATAGCTATTGGGTTAGAGAGTGTTGGGCAGACACCGTCATAGAAAAGATAGGTCTAAGCGGGATACCTTCCTTATGTGTTTTAGGAAGGCCATAAAGTCTAAGTCTCAATGAACCAGAAGGCCTTATTTTATCGTATATCTCTTTAGTAAAATAACCTTTCTTATAGAAATATATATGTGTGTGTGTATGTGTGTGTATGTGTGTGTTGTCATATGCGTCGCAATCACATTGACACACCGGTTCTCGCCTGATCACCGAAGTTAAGCGACATTAATCCTGACCAGTACTAGATGTGGGAAGGCTAGGCGCTGTATGTATGGCGAAGCAAAATGCCAGGTTGGGAAATTGGCGCAGTCTACCCTTCTCTCGAGGGTAGATGAGCCTTTTTTAAGCCTTACTTGGCAACCCATCTAGTGATGGTGTCACGATGAAAAATACCCTTAATAGCTCTAGCAAAGCATCAAGTATTCAGCGATGGACAAGATTTGGATTTCACTACAAACTCGTGTAGTGAGTTCAATCTCGGCCGCGGTCGCAAGTTACGTAATGTTACATTACGTCACACACGGACGGCTGTTTCGTTGTCCAAAACTCTTCATAGTGGTAGCCTAATTCAGTTCCAAATTAAAAATTCGACTCAATGCAAATTCAATCATTAATCAAGTGTTTTAATCTGACCACTCATAGTTGACGAAATCATAGCAATGAACAAAATGTATTTGTTTATACACAAATACACGTATATACTCACATGCATATATATTATTGTTATTAGTTACTTTTCTATTTATCATTTTATCTACAAACGTAAAGATTCACTAATGTGTCTACCTTATAGTTCAGCCCCAGCCCTGACTGTTCAAGGTGAACTATCGTAGTTATATCGAATAGTAAAATAACTTCGTTGACGAAAAAAAATATGTAATAGAGTCATTTTATAATATAAAATTTCCAAGTGGATTCAATTTAAAGGAAATAATTTCGTGCATTCACTAAGCAGAATTTTTTTCTGCATCAGAGTGATCTCCTCCAAGTGAACAAATAATATATTATTATTTTGATATTTTCCGCGTGACTCATCTAATAAGACAAGAATAAATCTGACAGACCGACCGACAGACAGAACCTGTTTTAGATGCATGGACATATTTTAGAATGTAGAGTAAAGGAATTAAAGAAGAAAAAAGAAAAAATGCAATAATCTTATCACGCACATAAATTATCGGTTGTCGGATAAGGAGGTGAATAATTATTCATCGAACTACAAATTATGAACAATATGTTCTCATGGCTGATTGCAGTTTTCTATCTATGAGATTTAAGAGTTCAGACATGCAAAAATATAAACGCACGCACACATAAAGACACACACACATATTGTACACATGCACACGTATAGACACGCACATATATGTATATATATATTTCATATATATACATAAAATTTTTATAAAGACTATAATATTTTATGTACACATTTTCAGTATTTATTTCAACAATGCTCAATGCATGAGTACATCTAGGTCGTAAGTTATAAAAATATATGAAAATTAAACTGTGCAGAAGCTTCCATATTTTAGCCTGACGATTCCTTACGGGGATGAATCGTATAGATTCTGTGTAGCTTCAGTGTCATATATTTTCATAACTAACTAACTAACTAACTAACTAACTAACTAACTAACTAACTAATTAACTTACTAGCTATATATATATATATATATATATATATATATATATATATATATATATATATGCATGCACACATATATACATGCACATATATATGTATATACATATATATACATATAAATATATACGAGGGGCGTGCAATAAGTAATGCCCCTCACCCACTTTCAGTTGTCTGATCTAGTTGAAATTTTGCATGTGCAATGATTTATATCTCTACAGGTCATGTGGAAAATTACAGCTCTGAACTATTTGTGGTTTCTGTTTTACAGGTGTTTGAACGGAGTCAGGTGTGAAATGGAGCCTGTTGAATGTCGAGCAGTGATCCGGTTTTTGTATTTGAAAGGATGCACACCACAGGAGACTTTTGATGAAATGAAAGAAACTTATGGTGATAATGTCCCATCATCTTGTAAAACGCTGGCATCGTGAATTCAAACATGGCCGGAAGTCTGTGGAAACAGCTCCCAGACCAGGTCGCCCCCACCTTTTGCCATTGATGAGGCATCTGTCCGTCAAGTTGAGGCTGACATTTTGGAAGATCGGCGCATTACTATTCGCCAAATAGCCCAAGATGTCAAGATTAGTACAGGGTCTGTGGAAACTATCATTCATGACCATATGCATATGCATAAGGTGTCTGCCAGATGGATTCCCAGGTTGAAACACAATTCCAGACGCGAGGACGCGTCGAGTACTCGAGGATGAATTTGGAGATGTGCCAAGAAGATGAGTCAAAGTTTTTCAAAAGACTGATTACACATAATAAAACCTGGGTCCATCACTATGATCCAGAGACCAAAGCCCAGTCAATGCAGTGGAAGCACTTGGACTCACAACCTCCAAAGAAGGCAAGGGCGCAGCCCTCCGCTGGCAAGGTCATGCTCACAGTCTTCTGGGACCAGGACGGAGTAGTGATGACAGATTTCCTGGCAAAGGTTACTACAATTACAGGAGCCTGTTATGCTTCACTTTTGAGGAAATTAAGGGAAGCTATCAAAATAAAGAGGCGAGGCAAGATCAGCAAAGGTACCCTCCTCCTGCAGGACAACGCTCCGATCCACAACTCGTATGTCGCCAGATCAGAAGCACGGGCGTGTGGTTAAGAAATCCTGCCCCATCCTCCCTACTCTCCTGACCTTGCACCCTCTGACTTTCACCTCTTCCCAGCCATGAAGTTGTTTTTGAAAAGAAAGTATTTCCCAGATTATGCAACCTTGATTTCTGAAGTCACGTCGTGGTTGGAGGACCAACCTAGAGTGTTTTACAAAAACGGTCTCCAGAGCTGCATCAAACGATGGGAGAAATGCATAACTCTGGGTGGTTCCTATGTAGAGAAAGACTAATAACTGTGCCAAGTTTCATTGCTCTACTGCTATGGGAAGTGGGCCAGGAGCATTACTTATTGCACGCCCCTCGTATATATATTTCAAGTATCTACATAAAACATTATGTATCTATTTTCAGCATTTCTATCAATAGGTTCGAATACGTGAGCCGAGCTAAGTAGGTTTTAGCCGAGCTAAATAGGTTTTGAAAATATGCAAGTTATACAGACATTTTCACGTTTAATTTATCAGACTTGTGAATCCCCACGAAGATGAAACGCGGAAAATCCTGTGTAGCTTGTCATGTATACTTTTAAACTTCTACGTAGGATGTTGGCAACCTACACGTGGTTCCTGTAAATCTGGCGTCTTTCTAGAAAAAATTAAAAATAGATTGATATCGGGGAAACCAATGCCAACAATAGAACCATCTGATTTATATGAAAAGAACATTTTGAACTTAAAATTTTTATTTCAACGCATTTATTCACGCATCACATATCAAATCGTTCCGTGCTCATAATGATGGCGTATTGCATTAATCAGTTTAGTTGGCTTCAGTTTTGGAAAATAATATTATTGCAAATTATTGGAAAATGGTTTTCCAATAATTTTATATGCACACTCTTTTATGCATGGAAATAAAAAATAAAAATGTGAGATTTTTTTAGTTACTGAAAAATAGAAATAAACGACCATTTTGGAAAGGTTTATTTTGATGTGCACGATGAAAATAGTTTATTGATTAAATGTAGAGGAATTCTATTGTGATATAAAAGTATGGCCTTTTTTCTTCAATGCGTAATTTGTTCAAAAAGAGTAATATTCCTATTATGTCCTTTATTACTAGATTTCCTCACTAATTTATATATATATATATATATATATATATATATATATATTTATAAGTATATATGTGTATATATATATATATATAGAGAGAGAGAGAGAGAGAGAAAGAGAGAGAGAGAGACAGACAGACAGACAGACAGAATAAATGACTAATGCAAATATCAATATTTAGATAGAATCTCAACCAAATAAAAAAGCTCAATAGAAACACATAGAAAGTAGAGCTTGTCATCAGGGAAAGAACACGTGCATTCTGGACCTTCTATATTCGGTTTTCCTCCTTTTCACATGTTTTAATTGACATGAACATGTTTTTTGCATTTTATTAGTCACCATCATTTTTGCATTGTATGAGTCACCATTTTGTTTGATTTAATGACGTAATCAGCAAATTCTTAGCTGTACTGTCTTTGGTCTGAAGAGAATTGCCCTTTCAGTCGCACATGAAAAGGGTTTATCTATCATCCAGAGGCTATTCTTTTACACTCTTTTACAGCCATAAAATGTTTCAATCGCAGTCATTTGTTTTCCTAGTTTCGCATATGAATTAGAAAACATCTGACATTCCCTTAAAACCTCTGGCATCGATATGTAAAAATATCAAAAGTAAAAACTGACACTTGTTAAAAATTTGAACTTTCCTTTCAGAAGAGCGACCGCCTAAACTCGTCTTGAATCACTTGACTAACGATCTAAGCATAGGAAGTGTCTTAAAATTTTACAAATAATTTTTCTCACAATTTTTGCGATAGATTTTGGTTACGATTTTAAAAGCATTGTTACAATATCTTAATTCTAAATTATGCATGTAATTTATTCATACATTATCTAAACTTTATACTGATTAAAAAATTACACTTTTCTTTGATAATACTGTGCGAAATGTCTTTAGCTTGTATATAAAAAGTAACCTAAACATTGTCTTCGTAAAGAACAAGCTTAATTTATAAATCACAACAAAATCGTTCAATTGTAATTCTAAAGCAAAGTACTACGGTTGTTTTATCTATCATTTCTTCTAAGGTTTTGGTTGGATCTATAAGCGAGTCATGGGCTTACTATAAAAATTACTTTTTGAGAGGTTAAAGACCTACCTAGATTTTATTTACTTCATTTATCGCTATTTTTAGTTTACCAAAGTGTCTTTTACTTTCATATTTTATTATATACTAGCATTTCAACCCGGCGTTGCCCGGGTGTTTGGATGTGTATGTTGAGCAAAATAAAAACGGTCAATTTTTTTTAACTTTGACTCCTATTATGACCCCTTAACATTTATTGTTTTGAGCTCAAATTAAGTTATTAAGTTAGATACATGTCCAAGGAACCTATATGCAAGATTCCAAGTGTTTAGACCCAAAATTGTCGGAGGAGTTTGGTAGAGTTCTCAAAGGTCAAATCGTTGAACTTTGACCCCTTAACAGACAAATTTCTGTCCGAAAACGGATTCCAAAGATTTTCCCAAATCTCAGTACCCTGTATATCAAATTTCGCGTCTGTAGACTGAAAATTGACAGAGTTATTGCGTTGGAAAATGTACACACACACACACACACACATAGATACACACGGAGACACGTTCACTTTTATATGCATATATTAACAATTCAGCCCAGCTTTGCTCGGACCCTATGTACTTTTGATAACTTGCCCTACGTGTGAATACACTTTATGTAAAGATTTCAACTATTTAGACAAAACTTGTCTGAATAATTTCGCAGAGACCACAGAGGTAAACTTTTTATAAATTGGCCAGTTTTGACTCCTTATCATTAATTATTTTTGTCTTAAATCAATATAAAAGTTTTACCCATGTCGAAGTTACCTACATCTAAAATTTCAAGTCTTTAGAACCAAAATTGACGGAGAAATTTCATAGAATCGGCAAAGGTCAACTCTTTCAACTTTGACATTTTGGCAGCCAAATTTTCGCCCCCAAACTGATTAAAATGCTTGCCTCCTGTCTGAATACCCGTTATGTGTAAATTTTAAATTTCATTGAGTAGTTTGTTAGATACCGTAAAGGTCAAATCTTTTGAATTTTGACTTTTCGGAAGCTTACATTTTCGACCCAAACCGATTAAAAAGCTTGCCCTATCTCTGAATACATTTTATGTAAAATTTCAAATGTTTAGATCAGAAATTCTCGGAGTAATTTGGTAGAGACCGCAGAGGTCAAATTCTTTTTAACTTTGACCCCTATTATGACCCCTTAACATTTATTATTTTGGGCTTATATTAAGTTATTCAGTTGGATCCATGGAACCTATATCTAAAATTTCAAATGTTTAGACCCAAAATTTGCGGGGGAGTTTGGTAGAGTTCTCAAAGGTCAAATTGTTGAACTTTGACCCCTTAATTGCCAAATTTCTGGCCGAAAACCTATCACAAAGATTTTCCCAAATCTCAGTACCCTGTATATTAAATTTCCAGGCTGTAGACTAAAAATTGACAGAGTTATTGCATAGTGAAATATACACACGCAGGCACACAGATAGATAGATAGATAGATAGATAGATAGATAGATAGATAGATAGATAGATAGATAGATTAAACAAAAATATATACGTGCACATAAATATATATGGAAACAATATTGTGTTTACTGTAAACTTTTTACGCAAATATTATGCAAGTATAAATCATGTAGAATATCTGCATGAATATAATTACACGTAATAGTTAACTAAAGATGATCATCCCATAAGAAAACCGAAAAACTAATACGGAATTAATTAAAATGAATTTTTAAAGAATATGCAAATTAGCTAGATCTTTTGCAGATGAATTCAGTTCCATGACCCATATATAAGAAAATTCTATTTTCTTTTTAAATAAATAGAAAAGAGGGTTTTAATATGAATATCAATGCACACAAAAGAAAAACGAATTTATAGGATTAATAGATAGATAGATAGATATAAATAGATAGATATTTAGTTGCATGGGTTTGATTCGAATTTTTGTTAGTTTACTTTTAGCTATTAAAAAAAACTTATTCAAATTTCTTTCTTGCGTTTTTATTCCGCGATTCAAATATTTAATATTATTTTCCGTGTGTGCATTAATATTCATATTATTTTCATCCATCTTATCATTATTAGTTTAACTTTTTGTTTTTAAATGCTCCTTTCTTTAGCCTGCCTTGTTTTCTTGATATTTTATTTAATAACTTTTTTTTTGTAGACTTCAAAATCTAATTTTACTTCAATCCAGTCCAGTGTTTACCTATTTAATCTAGCGTTCTACTCTCTTATTTCTAAAGCACACCATATATTCTATTTGGGGTTTTATAATTACATTACAATTTCAGATGTCGTAAAAACGTAACACAATATGTAGAAATACGTACATTAATACAAAGCGCATAAATAACGTAAGAAACAAAAACATCGATTTTGAAACAAGATGCAATCCATTCCCCCCAAAGCACAACAAATAACAAGTGTCTTAACAAAAAACATACAAAGTAAAACAATAAAATTGTTGCCATAGAAAAGGCAACACGATTCCATGTCCGTTTGATGGAAACCGGTTTTCTTTTTTTTTTTTTTTTGCAGACTATCTACTACGTGGCCAGTTGTGTATAAATCCCAAGAGCGATACGAGCCTTCTATCATGGTTGAAAGTGACGCAATGTTCAACGAGAGACATTGGAGATGTTCAACTCATGATCTCTACTGATCCAAGTTATGACAATAGGACCATTGCCAGCACCCTCAAAATGCAAATCTAGGCGGTTCAATGCTTAAGAGCCCAACTCAACGAAGTTTATGGTCTTTGGTGTGATTTCAAGTGAGAGCCACGTCATAGTGCCTTAAATCTTCGAAGTCTGCTTCAAAGTAAACACCAAAATGCGCTGAAGAGTGTGGTGATCTCCTGATGCAATCGGGTGGCCGCTGGCAGACCCTGGGTGTGACAGCAGGACTCTGCGCCGGTCCACATGTTCAAAGATACCCAGGCTTGGCTTAAAAAGGAGAACTATAACTTTGTACCATTCTCTCACTGCTCCATCCCCTTAACCCGCTAGACTACTACGTTTTGTCATACGCCGAGAGCATCACAAACATGACCTCTCACAACACCAAAGCTAGCCTGATCGCCGCCAAGTATTCGCCGAGCTCCGAACGTGTATCGATGCGGTGATTGAGGTTGAAGGCGGCTACATTGAATAAATATCAGCTCTTCCACATAATCAAGGCACCTGAATTGATATTTTCAATAAAAGTTTTAAAATAAAGGTGTAGTGTTTTCTTTAGGGCGAGAAATTTATCGTTTCACCATGTAATTTCCTTAGAAAAGTTCTTTAATGATATCACACACTTTTTTTTTATTGTAAGTCGTAATGGAGTCAAAGAAGTGTTGACTTAAAATCAGTCCATAGAAAACCTCCTGGAATTGTATAGAACTCCAACAAACATTAATTGAGCAAGTAACCAATATACGGAAGGTAATTTTTAGCATGAACAAAACAGGCACTTGCAGGGAAACAAATAGACGAAGGAAATGGTCGATGACTTAATAACATTCTTGTCGATGTCTTTCTGAAAGATGACTTTGACAATTAGCTGCTCCTATTTCGCAATCAAGTTTACCATTCAGATATCATTAAACACTGAACATACTAGGGATGTTTCAAAAGTAATTTCTTCTATATCTTTTTTGCGCCTGTTTGGATCAGAGGCGATTGCAAATTATAATTGTTATGATAACTGCATTTTGCATTCATTTTTTCTCTTGCAGATATTATCTAATTATAAATATATAAATTTGTGAAGAGAAACCCGTTTTATTGTAGCAGTTGGGCAAGCATAACATGCGAAACATTTAATTCTCTGGAGGTCACGTATGTGCAGGCGCTAGCGTAAGTGTCGACATTCTCCTACATTCAGCGCCTGGTATTCGCAAATGATCAAGCATCTGATACTGATGCGTAATTTAACGAGAACCGGAGTGTTAATATTATTATACGGCTATTATACACCCTAGACGAGAATCATCCTAGTCTAGTTGTAGTGCCACGTTTGATAAATTCTATCGACACTCGAAGTCATCAGAAAGTGTTCGATCAGTTTGTCACACATGAAAAAGATAAATCTTCATATTATAGTACACCTCGCCCCCATCGCAGTTGATCATGCTTCTTCCTAACGCCAATCCGAGCATTTTTGCACCTTCTCTGAATCTTTTCTAGTTTGATCTCAGTTCAGTAACGGTAGTAGACAACAGCTGTGCTATATCACGAGAAATGGCTGAATGAAGAGAAACAGATTCGATGCAAGCAGTGGTTAAACATTTGAGAGTGAGAGAGACCCGACCTATTTTGGTTTAGCTAACTTATTTCATTATTGCTAATAAGTTATTTCATTATTGTTAATAACAACACGAACGCAGAAAGTAAAGGTAAAACAAATATATTAAGACGAAAAGATAATACATATTTACAAAGGTGCAGTTGTACTGCAATTGGAAGATTGTCCGGCAGAGGGCGTCTTACAGTCTTTCATGGAGCAACCGGCACATGCGTCTTGCCTATCCGGCGTTCGAACACAGCTCCCCGGTCTTGCTGACTTGATACCTATATCTATATCTTGTTCACCCACGTATGCTAATTAGTGGGCGTCTCCACAACACCTCCCTCCCAAGATTTGAAGTCTTGTATATTTCAGTATCTTTTCCTATTGGGGTTCATTATCATTGAGTCTATAGCCTTTCTTTTCCTTCCTGATCTCCTCGGTTCGGGCATGGTCTGTGGTGGTTCAATATTAAACGTTTCGTATACTAGATCAATTTGATCTTCCTGTTCCTCAGGTTTGTCATCTTTGTTGTCCTTCCTATAACGTTTTCTCAATTGACTTTGGTGTCTTTTGTGTATTCCTTTTGAACCTTTTATCATGTAGACCAAGTCGCCGATACGTTTATCTACCGTACCCGACTCCCAATATGACATATTATTTTTAAAACATTTAAAATATTCCTGATCACCAAGTTTAAACCTTTTACGTGATGTGTATGTCGTTTTATATACGACTGCTTGCTTTGGTATTAATTTATCAAATGGTGATTTTATTTTTCTCGCAAGCATTAATTCTGCTGGCGATAATTTCGACGGTGTATTTGGGTTCTCAGTTATCCTGTATATTTGCAGGAACTGTTGCAATGCTTTATCCGTCGGTGTCCCTATCGATTTTCTAAGGGCTAATCCATTTGATCTATGATGGAACGGTGGTGTAGTTATATGGTTTACCTGAAACGATTCACAAAAATCCTTGAAAGCACTTGAAGTAAATTGTGTTCCGTTATCTGTGACTACAATGTCTGGTACCCCAAAACGTGCAAATATTTCATGCAGAAAACTTATTGTGTTATCTGTCGTTGGGTTTTTGACCCGCTTTACTTCCGGCCATCTGGAAAAACTATCTACTATGATTAGGTAGTATTGTCCCTCGATCGGTCCAGCAAAGTCTAGATGAATGCGTGACCATGGAAGGTCAGTTTTTTTCCAAGGTTTATAAACTATCGGTGGTGCCTTAGCGGCTAACGCACAACCTTTACATTTGTTTACTGTTAATGCAATGTCCACATCCATATTACGCCAGTAAACATAACTCCTCATAAGTATCTTCATCCTATTTATACCCGGGTGTCCTGTATGAAAATCACGTAAGATTTTTTTCTGCAAGGTTTTCGGTACAACCACTCTTTCATTATATAATAATACCTCATTACATAAGGAAAATATACTTTGCATTTTTCCGTCATTTTCCCTTATTTTTTTCTTTATGTCTTTGATGATGTTGTCATTTTCAGCCTCCCTTTTTATATCGGTAAGCGTGACTGGTAATTCTCTTATTATATTCGCCACCATATTTTTTCCTCATAATTGGAACGTATAGCTGCAATTACTGACTCTTCAAAGGTTTCATCCCTTTTCGGTATAAGCCTTCACAATCCATCCGCATGACCTATTTTTCCCGAACGTAGATGTTTTATTTGAAAATCATAATTTAGCAAGATCGTATCCCAACGGAGTAACCGATTTGCCGTATATACTGGTAAGCCCTTTTTTTGAGCAGAAAATATTCACTAGGGGCTTATGGTCTGTTTCCAGTATAAAATGTCTCCCGTACAGATAACGGTTGAATTTCGTCACCGCGAAAATAATTCTTAATACTTCCTTTTCTATTTGTGAGTAAGCCTTCTCTGACGGAATTAGGGTCCTTGAAGCGTGCGCTATAGGTTTCTTTGTTCCATCTGGCATGATATGCTGTATACATGCTCCTATACCATACGAGTTCGCGTCACTCGCAACACTTATTTGTAATTTTGGGTCGTAATAAGTTAAGGCTAAATCTGACGTCAAAGTCTTTTTAATTTCCTCAAATGAGTCTTGAAATTATTTTGTCCATATCCATGGTGTTTCTTTCTTTACTAATTCGTTCAGCGGAGCTCTTAGATCGTGCATGCCTTTGATAAATACTTGGTAGTAGTTCGCGAGACCTAAGAAGCTCCGTAAAGTCGTCACTTTATGTGGTGCTGGCATGTTCCTAATTGCTATCGCTCTTTCTGGATCAGGGCGTCGACCATCTTTACTTATTATTTGTCCTAAATATTTGATTTCGTCTAGACAAAACTCACATTTGTTTTCTTTCACCTTGAATCCGTACTCGTTTATTCTTGTGAACACTTGTTTTAAATGCTCTATATGTTCACTTATGGACGCGCTCCTTATGATTATGTCATCTAGGTATGCACAAGCACAATCTAAACCGTTCAGAATTGTGTCCATCGCTTTCTAGAATATCGCCGGCGCAACTTTATCCCGAATGGGAGTCGGTTATACTTGAATAACCCTTTGTGTGTGTTAATGCATAAAATCTTTGAGCATTTTTCTTCTATCGGAATTTGCAAATTGGCGTCGGGCAAATCTACGTTTGAAAAAATTTTCCCACCATTTAGTTTGCCAAAAATCTCTTCCGGGGTTGGCAAAGGGTAATAGTGATCTTGTAGCATATTATTTAACCCGGTTGAAAAATCTCCGCAGACTCGAATTTGTTTCGATTTCTTCTTTACGTACACCGTAGGCGCTGCCCAAACGCTAGTTTCGATTTTCGAGAAAATGCCCGTTCTTTCAAGTCTGTCTAATTCGCTATCTTTAATTATGAACATTTTCAATTTCTTCGTCGTGTCATTTAAATAAATGGGTAGGACGACTTCTCCTTCCAATTTGATTTCGTCTCTTGTCACCGTTCTAGCACCCTTACTTGACCTTTTTAGAGTCGGTTTATCCGGGTTTTTTCCAAGTGCTAAAATTTATTACCGACAAATCTGCTCCAGAATCAAGTTGAAATGTTATTTGTTTGCTGAAAATATAAACCAACACATATTTTCGTAAATTGTCTTTCTCTTTGTCGTTTGTTCTCATTTGTGTACTCTATATTTTGTTCTGCAACAAATACTCTTATGTCCGACTTTGTCGCAATTGAAGCATCTGATATTTTTGTAAGGACAATCCTTTCCCCAATGTTTTTCATCACATCTTCCGCAATTATTACTTGGTCCGATATTTTATAGTTCCTTTGACTTGAATCGTAATTTCGTTTTCTGTAATTAGAGTTTGAGTATTTATAACTCGCGTAATCTTTTTGATTTTGACGAGTCTCACACTTTCTTAGCCCTGCGTTTCTGCCAGATTTTTTAATCTTCCTTATGTACGACACTCCTGCTTCTTCTACATCTCTGGAGTCTTTTTTTTTAGTGATACTGCCCTTTGACAATCTTCTGCTAACTTTTGCAGTGTCAGATCTTGTTCTGTCTCTTACTTTGAGAGAACGCGTCTTCGGATCTCTGAATATTTTGTAGAAACTAGCCCCTGTGCAAAAATTAAACATTTGAAGTCGTCCACCGTAAGTTCCGATAATTTAAAATTGTCGCAGTGTTTATTCACTACTGACGCATATGTCAGGTAGTCCTGCTCCTCCGTTTTCTTAAGGTTCATACACGACCATCTCTTGTGAAAAAGAGACATGTTCGGTCCGAATAACTCCTTAAGAAGTTTTACGGTCTCAGCGAAGTCTAACAGATTCGTTCTCCTTGGCAATATGAAATCAACAAATTTGCAATGTTCACTGGTGGTACCAAGCTTTCGAAGTAATAAACTTACTGTCTTTGCGTTTGACCAGATTTTGCAATCTGTTTCGAAAATATCTTCATACCTCTTGAAGTATGTCTCAAAAGTTTTATCCTCTTCCGGTAGGTATGTGAACACATCTATGCTATTCACAATTGTTGCGTTGGAAAAAGTCGTATTGCTTTCCTCTGCAGAATTAGTCGTTAATCTTTCCAACAAATATTTTTGACCAAGTTGCATTTGCTCTATACATTTAAGAAGCCGTTCATTCTGTCTTTCGTCTCTTTCTTGTAGTTCTTTTTTCTGTAATTCGTCTCTTTCTTGTTGTCTTTCGTCTCTTTCTTGTAGTTCTTTTTTCCGTAATTCGTCTCTTTCTTGTAGTTCTTTTTTCTGTAATTCGTCTCTTTCTTGTTGACGCCTTCTCTGTACTTCGTCTCTTTCTTGTTGACGCATTTGCATTTCAACGAATAACTTGATAAGATCCTCCATTTTGTTTTCCAAATTAGTAAACCATTCACTTTTACAATTTCCTTTCTTTAATAACTACGAACAACCGATTCCTTTTGTTACGTTATTAATTACGTACCAGAAAGAAAAAAATCCCTTCTTAGTACACTGAGACAAAAATTACTTTTTCTTTCAAAACAGTCTACCTAACAAGTTCACGGTATCCTAGCGAAACACTTTTTTTTGTGCCCTTTGCAGAAAGGGTTACTGTAACTTTCAATTTTTTTTCTCGTAGGCACTTTGAAATAAAGTGCTTGCTGTTTTTTTTTCTTTTTCAAGTGTCTCGGGTTTTGAATTTCCATTTCAAGTAGTCACAAAAAAAATCTTGGTGTTTTGCAAGTATCCAGCGCTTGAATATCGCGTTCGACAATTTCGTAGTTGCTGCGTTTTAAACATTGAATTCCCGAGTGAATTTTTTTTCAATCTTTGACGAGTAAGTATTTCCCGAATACCACTGTTGTGTTTGATAGTGTATTTCTTAAGCGTAAATCTTTTTCCAAATCCCGTCGCCACTGTTGTGTCTGTATCAATAACAACACGAACGCAGAACAAGATTGTCCGGCAGAGGGCGTGTTACAGTCTTTCATGGAGCAACCGGCACATGCGTCTTGCCTATCCGGCGTTCGAACACAGCTCCCCGGTCTTGCTGACTTGATACCTATATCTATATCTTGTTCACCCAGGTATGCTAATTAGTGGGCGTCTCCACAACAATTATTAATTACAATTCTGGCACTTCCAATGGTTCATCAGTGAGGAAGACATAACTGTTCGACTACAAAGGAGTACAAAGACATAAATGAACGACCACCTACTTTTGAGATCGGGGGAGTATTACAAAAG
>NC_136483.1:19069377-19089377 GCF_053919585.1 Euprymna scolopes | reverse complement strand
ATCTTTGCAACCAATTTCTCCCATCCTTTTTTCAAAGTTTTTCGGGATTGTTCCTAGTGCTTCTACTAGTATAGGTATTATTTTGATTTTCTTCATCATCCAAAGCCCTTTTAACTCTCTGGCTAGCTGTGTATTTGCTCCGTTACTCCTTTTCTTTCATACTCACCCTGTGGTCAGCTAGGACAGCAAAATCTACGATTTGACAGGATTTTTCTTTCCTGTTAATTATTATGACATCTGGTCTTATTGCTTGGATGGGTTTGTCAGTCTACATGTCCATGTACCATAGGATTTTGTGGTTCTCGTTTTCGAGTACTGCTGCGGGCTTATGCTTGTACCATTTGTCTGTATGTTCAAAATGCAGTTGTTTGTATAATTCCAAGTGTACTGCCCTCCCCACTTGATCGTGCCTGTTTTTGTATTCCTTTTGGGCCAGTTTGCTGCATTCACTTACTATATGGTTTATCGTTTCGTCTCTTATTATTATTATTCTTATTATTATTATTATTATTATTATTATTATTATTATTATTATTAATTGAACAGAAAAGCCTTACGCAAGCATTCTGCAACTCACAAGCTTACATTGTTTGAATCTATATTCAAATAATTTTTTTAATTACACTTTACTGAAAAGTATCAGAGAGAGAGAGAGAGAGAGAGAGAGAGAGAGAGAGAGAGAGAGGTACATGTCCGATGTTGCTGATGGCCGTTGTAAAGTCTGAAATCGATGCGAGTAACGAAACTTGGTCACATCTATGAAAACATTTTTATAAATTTTATTTTGAAAATTCACTAAGTTTTTTTTCCTGTGAATAAGTTATATTAACAGCGAAAACCTCAGAAAAAAAGATTTGAATCATTTCATAAAATTATATAACATTATTCGGTTTTTCTTTTCAATTATACACTAACAAAATATTGTTTTGAAAAATATGACCAAGTTTATCTATTTATGTTGTCAGTGTGTTTTAATTCTGCATTTTAAAATTTGAATAAAAGATTCTCAGGGTGACCCCATAAAAACAGGCCCAACTCTAATTAGGCCCCGTTTCTTAGTGTTTTGTCCGAATGAAATGAAACTTTGGCCCTGACTAGTTTATTATATTCAAACCATCACATAAAAACACTAGGGTCTTTGGCCTTTTTTTTTTCTCCGTTATACAGCATATGTTCTAGATGGCCTCCATTTAGCTTTTTCTTTGGGGGGGGGGGTCACCCTGTATTCCGCAACGCACTAGTTTAAATTATTTTCGTTTATTTTCAAATATTTTTTTAAATTGCATTTTATTGAAAACGAGTGGTATTTAGTCGGCATGGCCTTCTTTACATTAACGCTCCTTCTTTTAACAAAGGCCTTCTGTGGAGCTGTCAACTGCAAAATAATGAATTCTTATTTCCGTTTTTTTTTTTTTTTTCAAATTGTATTTTTTTTAAATAAATAAATGAAAAAAAGTGATAATTCAATTCTGTGTACCTTGGCTTATTTTAAAAATACAATTTGGAAAAAAAAGAAAAAGAACTCATTTTTCAGCCGATAGCTCTGCAGAAAGACTTTGTAAACAAAGGGAGCGTTAATTCGAAGAAAGCTGCCGGCATTGCTCGTGTGAAGACATAGTGGTGGTCGAGACTTTTCTTACGAAAAAAAAAAAATCGGAAATCTTCAGGTTTACAATAATTGCCTTCAAGAAGTTAAAAAATTATCTCCAATATACATAAAAGTAAAAAGTAAATATTTAAATGTTTAAAACGCCTTTTAAATTCAACCTTCATATTGTTTGTGGTAAATAAAATAAAAACGAAAAGGTAGTCGCACTTCTGCGACGTTTTGTCTACACAACAACGAAATTTATGTTAATTAGTCGTCGTTCAGATAATTTGAGTGAAAAGAATTGATAGTTCATTTGTTTCGTTTTTCAAAAAGTAAATTGCAATGCAAACATGAAAGACACACGACCTTTCCCTAGGCTTTACTTACCCATAAAAATAAATCACTCAACCCGATACTGAATATGAAAGATTTAGCTATTTTAATATCAAATTCGTAAAAGAGCGCAGTGTTTTCCTTATGGAAATGTAGACTGTGAAATATGTTGTGGTATTTACGCACAACTCTAGTTCGAAAAGATATTAATTTGCAATGTCCTCCAGTTATGAGTAAGATTACAATTGCAATAATTGTTTATATTGATTTGTTTATTATAAATATTCTGTTTTAGTATTACACTAGCCGGACGCCCGGCATTGCCAAGTCATACAATACGCTTAAACATGATATTTTAATTGATGCAGATTGCGTATGTATTACTATAGAATCAATCTATTGATTATCATATATTACGAAGAAAAAATTGTCCGGTGGGCTAATTCGTAAACATTTTTGTTAAAAATAAAACAATAATGATAATGTCCTTCCTCAAATTCGGTCTGTGTTTGTTTACAATATCAAGTCAGCTGATATTTGGTATTGACGATGAATGCTCTGGAAAAGTCACTTCTGATTAATGTTTAGTTTTAAAATATGCAAAAGAAAAAATGATTTGTAGCGATTTGAAATGTTATCTCTTCTTTTATCGTAAATTGAACTTATTAATAAAAAAAAATTAAAATAAAACGGTTAGGTACACCCGGGCTAGAACAGTGGATAATTCCATTTGTAGTCGAATGCTCTGCCATTTAGCTATGTGTTCAGATGTCTATGTGTTCAGATGTCTATGTGTTCAGATGCCTATGTATTCAGATGTCTATGTGTTCAGATGCCTATGTATTCAGATGTCTATGTGTTCAGATGTCTATGTATTCAGATGTCTATGTGTTCAGATGTCTACAAATCTGTCTTTAGAAGAAATGATTTGCTGAGATTTTATTATCTCAATTTGGCCGATGTATTGTAAAATATTCCCCTGTAAAAATTCTTTTTTATTTATAATAGAGAAAAGACTATTTTTAAGATTCATTTTTTTCAATTTTCGATACTTATCGAGTGAATTTCGGTACAAAACATATCTAAGGATATAGCCAGACATATAAATTATCTTTGTGTGAAATTTGCAAAAGATAAGCTCAGCCGTTTCGGAACCTATGGTGAAGGAACTCACATACACACAAAGTCATTTTTATATGAGAGTGTAGATGCAGATAACCCTAAAAAGGGGTTGATGTGTCGTTTAATTATCAAGAAAAATACATGTGTATAATACACAAAAGGAATAACGTGACTAGGAATAGAAGGGTGGCATTTACCTTTGTCAGAAATGCCATGTTCGCGTGCAGTTGCATTTATTTGAGGTTTTGTTCCGGACTTGGCCCAATTAAACTGAGGAGAATCTTTGGGGGTTTTTAAGAATAAAGGAAGTAAAACTTGGTAGCAGAGGAATAAGAAGACGGTATATAAGACATACAGAGAGGCAGACGGAAAGCCAGACAAAGAAAACGGTGCGAGAAGAAGGAGTAAAATAAATCAAATGATAAAATAAAACGATTAAAACAAATTTGTATAAAACAAAGATAAATAAAAAGAATAAGAAAGAATAGTGAAAGAAATAAAGAAATTAAAACTAAAAACACTACGATATCAGGTGGGGTGGATTTCGTCGACTAAATGAAGTAAAATAAATATTATTGCCAGCAAATGAAAAGTGAGACAGAACAAATAAACAAAAGCTTAGAACGGGGAAAGGGGAAGACGATAAAGACGGACTTGAAGATAAAAGGGATGAGGGGGAAAAGAACAAGAAAACATAAATAAGAAGGCAGTATTAAAAATGAAGGAGAGGAAGAAGTGTTCGATTATGCTTGACTACATTGGATAGCCTTGCCGATAGTCGATTTAGAACATTGATTATTATTATTATTAAAAAAGTAAAATGTTAGATAATGAACATTATTATTGTTTTGTTGACTGTTATGTAAAAAAAAAGGTCCGCAGAAAGGATTTTTGAAACAAGGAACTGTTTCATTTAACTATGAACAAAGAGATCCTGGAAGAAACTGTTTATTTAATTTTGAACAAAGAGATCCTGGAATTTGGCCTTGATGGGAATGTAGGTTTCCAAGCAGCAAACAGCATGGAATTGGAAAGGTGACTAAATCAAGTATCGGAAACGTGCTTGGAAGTCACGTGTCAGGTTATGGAAGTAACAGCAAATAGTGAAATAAAAGCTATCTGAAATAAACTGGAGACTCCTGGTCGTTTCTTTTGAAGAACTGTTCATTTCAGCTTTTGGCAGCTTTATCAACCAAGATCCGGATGAACAAGGCATGAACAAGATATGTGTGGTGTATATATGTAAGCATTTGTGAACACTAGACGACACGAAGAAACTTCAATATATACACAACTCATCATCTACCAAACACATCTTATATGCAGCGCCTTGCATATATATAGACTTTATAACTCCCACAATGTAATATATTCGTTCTGGTGCCGTAATGTCATACAGAACACCATCGACAATATAACAGACAGGGTATAAGTAACGCAATGAGCAGGGATTTTCATTACTCTTCATACAAGTATCGCAAGCGCCAACTACATACCGTCGAGTGGCACTATAAATTCGGTTGCATTTCACTCTCTTTTTCCATAAACTGAGCAGGTGAACTTTTTCCTTTTCAAGGGTTTTCCAAAACTATAACCAATGATCATCACTTTAGTCTTGGTAACATTAATTCTCAGATTTTTACTTTCCCTAAACATCTTGTAAAAATTAAATTAAAAAAGCTCATTACAAATAAGAAAACATAAAGAAGAGAAAGGAGGTATTTGACTGAAGAAGAATAAGAAGAAGGACGAGGAGGAGGAGAAGGTGGAGGAGGAAAGACGGAGAAAGAAGAAGAAGAAGAAGAAGAAGAAGGGGAGGAGGCTGGTAAAAAGTAGACAGACAAATAACAATGAGGAAGAAATTGAATGGGGAGAAAGGCAAAGAAGAAAAAAGAAAGGAAAGAAAAAACAAAGAATAGAAATAAAACAAAGAGAAGTACGAAGAAGAAGAACCTTTGCAATTTTTTTTTCAAACTGAATATTTATAATTTGCGTAAAGTTTTATTCATCATTCCAGTTAATGTGATTTTATCGACAATTTACAATTCATAAATAATCTTGGGCGCCATTTTTCTTTGTCGTGGCTTTTGTGGTTTAATTTTGAATTATTGAAAGCAATTTGAAAAATCCATTTTCGTTATATCCAAATAAAGGAAACCACTTTCCAAAGTTACCATCTGACTGGAACCATCTAGATCGAATGATAATCATTGAATTGATATATATATACGATCATGCAAACGACGCCTAAATATCTCCATTGGTCATATAGGTCTTCATCATTATCATTGGGAGCTGTGTCGTCGTTACGTACCTTCATATCTATCATTTACCGTAACATTAATAGTGATAGTTTAAGTAGCAGTCTAGAGTCTTCCATCGTTTTATTGTTTATTACTAAAAATGTTGTTCAAACGTCATATATGTTCGATTTTAACAGTTTTTTTAATGGCAGGTCGCATCAAATTTCCATTCTTTTGAACTTTTTGATTCCTTATAAAGTAAAGACGTTATTGAATTATTCATTGAAAAATTCCATTAAAATTGGATAATTCTTTGATGTTTCGTGATTAAAAAAGAATATCGTGATTATTTTGCTTGTACGAATTACTGTTCTTATTTGGCATGCTATTCTTACAACGTTCCAACCGATGTAATTTCCAATCTCAAGTGCATCTTTTTGAACTCGAGAATCTTTTTGTCGAACTCGGGAATCTGTGTGAAAATGTTGAACTTTACGGAATCTGCAAGGGTATTTTGCACTTGTTTAATCATTCATGGCCGCGTAGACATCTTAAGTAATACATAATTTCTTTCATCGTACTAAGGTTTGAACTTTCAACCTCCAGAAGACTCTCAGATCTGATTATTAATTAGCACTCATATCTGGTGCGCTACGGGTTCATGTATAGCGTAACAAAAACAATTTATCTACGTAGATTAAGTAAATGGCTCCGTTTGAGATCCTGTGCAGATCGTGAGTTCAAAAAGAAATACGTAAAGAAGGCCGAAGGTTACATCGGCTGAAACGTTGTGAAAATAACATTCAAGATGAGAACAGTAGTCTGAATAATACAAATAATCCAAATAATATAACTATCTTAATTGTTTTTGAATATGCTATTTCATAATAAATCATTGTTGTTACCTTCTGTCCGAACTTTATCTTTAACTTAAGAAGGTGGCTTCCCTCTACCGTGCTAGTAAATTACTCATACTATAGTGTATAGTTGCTACATCTGGGTTGGTGCATCCAGTACCAGTCTCTATCTCTTTGACAGAATAATAAAAGAGTCTAAAATCTAATAGGTCCCACACTATCAACCAAGCTCCAACCTCTGTCCCATCATCGCATTGTTGCCTCCCTGTAACTGTTTTATAATTATTTTAATGGAAGGTAATCTGATGAAATCATTGCACTTGTGCAACATAGTGCATATGAGCGCGTGGGAAAATATCAGCAGCAGCGTAGGATGGATGGGTTGCGAAGAGATCAGCAGCAGCAGTAGCCGAAAAAAAGCAGATATGCAAATTAAGAAGTGTGCGCGAGAAGAAGGAAAAAGAAGAGAAAATGAACCACGTGGTGAAGAAAAAAGAAAGCGTCAAGGAAATTGATCAAACGACAGTCAGAGCTGATATGCGGGCAGTGAATTAACAATATTTTGACATTATCCAAATATTTCCAAAATAAAATATGTCCAAGTCAGAGACAAGAAATGGCTGGCTACGGCCGGTAGGCGGTTGTCAGAAAGAGAAACGCGAGCCAGATTAGATTCAAGATTTAATATATTCTCAATGTATGAGTTAAATAGCAAAATTAAATCAATCCACAACAAATATATTTTTTATTATGGGGTTCAGGTATCCGATTAGAATGGTGGTCTTAGAATAGAAAAGAATGATGCCACATTGAAAGTAAAATCCAATGTTGAATAAAGTATTCAGGGTGAAAGGCAGCATTCCTTTGCGAAAGTATATTTTTTTTTATGTATTAAGCCCCGTTTTTTTGGCAATGCAAAGTCTGTAGATAAACGTTCTCTTTTTATGCGATAAAATCTATCTGGTCCAAATGAAAATTCTAATTAGAACAAAATAGCCATAATAAATTAAAGGTAATTGGACTTTAACCGGCTGAAAATTGTTATATTTCTAAAATTGGAAATAAAAAATAAAAACTTTAAACCAACAATAAGCCATTTTTTACTGGGTTTATTTTTCCAGTATCTAACTAAATGAAAAATTTATAATATCCTATCTATAGATACTCTCAGTGAATGCTAAAAGAAAGAGAAGCAATAAATTTTTGTTTAAATTCACCATAATAATCCAAGATGGTAAAACTAAAGTATATTATAAATATTAAAGAATTAATATTTATAAAGTAGCCAGATGTAAAAGCTCAATAAAACCAAATAGGAGATAAGAGCAAATAGTTAATAAAACATGTTAAAAAACACTTTGAAAAAGAGTTAAAACATATTTAATCTGAAAAGGAAACACTAAATAAGTGGATAGTCCTTAATCAGCAGAGTTTCAAAGAAATACTTTCCTTCTCATCAGAGGATAGGAATTAGCAAAATACGGGATCGGATTTTGCATACAAAAATATTTGATGAAACTGCAAGTAAGTCAAAGATCTTACTTGATAACAAAAAGTGCAGCAGAGGGAATATGGTAGAGAAAAAAGTGATTTCACGTGAATGGATTGTCTGGTGAAAGGTAAATTATACAATGATAATATATATATATATATATATATATATATATATATATATATATATATATATATATATATATAGTCGTCCACATAAAGTATTGTTTCACAGCTTATCATTGCGGCTAGACAAACAACTAACTACCGCCAGGATCGAAACACGATCGCCCAATGCGGGCAGTGAATTAACAATGTTTTGACATTGTCCAAAGTACTTAAGCTCAATTTGTTTACACAAAGATCATCGCTTCATACGCTAATGGTAAATTGTATATAACTTCCCAAATGCTCAACCTAAGATAGGGAGCATTATAGTCATCCACATACAGTACTGTTTCGCTGTTTCATAGCTCATCAGTGCGGCTGGACAAGCAACTACCTCAAGTGTGTGTGTGTGTGTGTGTGTGTGTGTGTGTGTGTGTGTGTGTGTGTGTGTGTGTGTGAAATTTCTTATTGGTTTATTCGAGTATACCCATAATTAACGGAAACTTGAGATAATAGAAGAATTACTAATAAAATCTAAAAACCAACAATCGATAAAATAAACTCTAGCAATAGTAATAACATCCTAAAGTGTTTGTAGATTTATTTATTTCAATAGTTTTGCAAATATTTCAGGATGCTATCAATTTTAACCAATGGAAAAAAGGATAAATAATCAATGAAGAAGAAAAAAACATTATAAATTGTTAAAAACATGTTAGATTAATTTATCCCTAACGATGAATCCTGAAAGATTGGAAAGTACTCGAACGTATGATAAACATCAGCCAGTTCCGATCAGAAGTGTGAAGACTGATATCCGGGAGTTGGAAAGGATCGACAATAGAATTAACAGACAAAATACGTCTTTTTTATTAAATGAATAATGCCATAGAGAAAACTTCTGCCTATATATATATATATATATATATATATATATATATATATATATATATATATATATATATATATATATATATATATATATATATATATATATATATAAAATGGGTTAAGAAAATCAAACGAAAGAAATATGTATATTTAAATAAGTGGGTGGTCACCAACAATGTGTATTTTTTAACATTATTGTATTATTCCATGTCTTGGTTTTTCATTGAGAATTATGTTTAGATCATTGTAATATTTTTTTAAAATCATTGAAATCATTTTTAACGCGTTTCAGACGTTCTGTAAAGCGTCCTCTTCAGAAATTATTTTCAAAATGTGTTGGAGATGTAAAAATGGCATTTTCGTAGTTCATTTGAAATGTTTCCAAAAGGTGGAAACGTGTAAGTGTCTACTATTCATTGGAATGTTCAATTTTTATTAGTGTTTTATTGGGCTGTGGTCACTCCTATCTTGTGTTTCTCTCTCTCACTCTCTCTTTCTGCTTATGTTTTTTTCTTTTCCTTTAGGGTAGGACGTGTGTGTGTTTTCTTTTATTGGTTTGGAGGATGCGTGTACTGTTTTATAGTATTATGAAGTTATTTGCTTCCCTAGGAAGGTAACTGTGATCCAAGGTCGTTACTAATGTGTATGTGTGAGGAGGGGGAGAAACAGCTCTTCTGAAATAAGGGTAGGGGTGCTTTCATTCTATTTTGATATTTAGTTTTGGGATTCTTAGATTTTAGTGTTGTGATTTTTCGTTTCAGTCTTAAACTGTTCGGGTATTCTTTATATTATGTTTGTTAAGATAGAGGGGTGTATTTAAAAATATGTATAGGGGATGTTTTAATGTTTCTATTTATTTGTCTCTCAATGTGGGTATGGCCAGACCCAGGATCGGAGGGGGGGCCAATTGGAGGGGTATAGGTATAGGACGGGGATTATAGAAGGGATGATAGTTGTCTCAGTCATGAGAGATCTCTCCTCCACTGACTGAAGGGGGCGAGGTGTTGGAACAGATATTATACTATGGTTCTAGGTGTTTCCTAGTGTTGTTGGTTTCGAGGTTAAGTAGGGTTGGTATTGTTCAGTGTGTTGTATTAGAGATATGGTGTGTTATTTCTGTGTGTGGTTGTATGCGCTCGCGCGTGTGTGTTTTAATGTGTCGGTTTTGATTTATGTGTGGGTGTGTATATGTATATGGATGTGCATGCGAGTATGCCTTACATTTCATGTTTTTGTGTGTTGATATTAGGCTCTGTTTAGTTCAGGAGTGAATCTTGTTATGAAGATTTTTTTCCTGTGTAAGTAAATAAAAATAATTGTCTGTTTGGAAGATTGGCATTATTTTGAAGCTGTTTCCACTGCATGTGTGTACGTGTTTTGAAACATAGAGGTGTCTGTTATCTGCAATTTTGATGTTGCTCTTATGTAAGGCCACTCTATTGCTGAAATTTTTAGTGGCGTCTATGTAGGATTTGTTGCATGCTGTGCATCTTAGTGCATATGCTACATTTCTGGAGGTGCAATTTAGATCCTTTTTTATTTTGAATGTTTGTGTTCGGTTTTTGAATGTCTATGTGTTTCCTTCTATTATTATCACCGTCATCATTTCACAGAATATCAAAAATAAAAAAATCACAGTCGTTTACAAAAAAATACATATACATTTACAATTAAAATATCTTGTCGTTTCCCCCCAAAAAATAAGACTCACTTATAACTTTCAAACAATCCTTCATCAAAACAAAATAAGAGAGTCATGGAATCTAAAATTGTCCACGTCACTCAACTTTGGGGTTTTCACCTTTTACTTATCTGAGTGATTACTGTTATGGCCATTTCTGCCATTTATCCCATGTCAGGGCATTCCATTTGGTCCCTGACGCTGGACTGAAATACATCCCGCTCTGCCATATTGGAAAAACTTTTGTTTTCAGGTCAGTAACCGAGACTTCCTTCAAGGCATATAGCTCAGCGGAAAATATCGGGATTTCCACACATGAATTTTTCCATGTTGATTCTACACGAAATAAACGGAAATCCCAATCACCCATAGACAGCACGTTTGCTTTTTTTTCTTAATCTAAAAAAATATACATTTTAATTTTCATTATACAGTTTACATCCATTTACATACAACGAATAACATTTTTCCACACCAGAAAAAAAATTCCTAAGAAAAAACACCGTACAAATTGGAAAAAAATTTCACATTGGCAGAAATTTTCCATTGTTTTACACAAAAGAACACCGAGTGTTACAGTTAATAATTTCGACATTACACATTCTAAATTCCATAACAAACTTTTTTGATTGACATGTTTCTCTTAAGCTGACAGTTCTTTTCAACCACACTGTAACTAAAATTCATGAGTTCTCTTCTCTTTCTTTCTTTCTTTCTTTCTGTTTTTCACATTGTATTAATATTTTTCTTCTATATCTGTGCTTTCAATTTTCATATTCAAACACAACAATTCGTTATTAGTATGTCTATCAATGTATCTTTTTTTCCTTATTTCTTCTATTTATATTCTTTACACAGTAACGCTCTTTTTTCTTTTTTCTTTTTTTTTCAACCTACCGTTCTTCCATTATTTTTTCTTATTAATTTAGCATACAAATCTATCTATATATAATTTTAATGTGTCTTTTTTTTCTTCAGAACCATTCCTTTCTTTATTTTTTTCCGTTGTGTCTATATTTTTCCACCGTGGTAACCTTCAGGTTCTATTTTTTTCACACCCTTGTATGGGTGCACTGGTACACGAGCACCAAAATGGGGTTGTTGTATTGTTATCATAAATGGGGTCGTCGTGTGTGATCGTCTAATGTTCTGTCTATTTGGGGTATATTCATATCTAATTGTTTATATACAGTTGTGTGTGTGTGTGTGTGTGTGTGTGTGTGTGTGTGTGTGTGTGTGTGTGTGTGTGTGTGTGTGTGTGTGGTACATGTATTTTGGACATACCTTAACTTCATGCGTCGTTGATCTTGTCCACCTGGAATTCATCTTGTGTCTTGGAGGGGAGACTGGGAACTTGTTTTGGTCGAATATTCATTCACTCAAAGACGATGATTGGTTTTATATAGTTTTTATTCACCTTCCAGGTCTCAATCGTAGGAGAATGGAAAGTGAATATATTTGCTTGCTTGGTTCTTATTTTCACACACGTAAACGTCCCCCCCCAGTGAATAGGAGGGAACGGCCTGTTAAGCCGTCCACTGTTCTCTACGTCCAAACCCAAACTCACTGACTTCAGCTAACCTGATCACGTGACTCACACGCAGATCCAATCAGGTGACCCCAACTTCCGGTAAAACGTGTCTACAATATAATTTACCATATTGCTTTCTTATGTTCGACCTATTTCCTAACACATATACACATATAAAAATAAAAATTAAACCGTAAATAAACATTAAGAAACGGGCCTTTAACTGTCGAATATTTTGAATTCCAACAATATTATTTATTCCAAGAGAGAACAAGAATTCGATGGATATAAGACATTATAAGGAGAGACGCTATGAATTCATTTGTAAATCAGCAGTTGTTTCTCGTGTGAAAAAAAGAATGAAAACGTCGTTTCCCAATTAAACGCTTCTTTTTATTTATTTTATACATTAATATTTACATACACATACGTATACAAACAAATACTCACATGTACAAATATATACATATATATGCATATATACACACATTAACACATTCATATATATATATGTATATATATATATATATATACTAACAAATACACATGCACATACATAAATGTTTGCGCATATACTTACACGTAGAGACAGTTATACATATATACACAAGTCTACATAAGCCAATGTAGGAAGAGAGAGGGGAGAGAGGGACGGGAAAAGAGGTATAGTTGTGCGAGAAATATATATATATATATATATATATATATATATATATATATATATATATATATATATATATATATATATACGATAATATGAAGAAAATAAATACTTAAAGAAAATGTGTTTGGAAAATGAAAAAACACACACATATACATGCATATATATATATATATATATATATATATATATATATATATATATATATATATACATATACACACATATATAGAGATTCATGGCTTCCTTCAATTTATTGCAAATGAAATTGGTTTTCTTTAATGAGCTAGGAAATTTCTCACATCTGCTAGTATTCTATGGCTTTATAAAGTATATTCATGGACTATTATTGCACATATTTACGTGTTCACGAAACACTAGCCTCATCCTGTTGAACAGGGTACAATAAGATATTTCTATCCTAATTGGCTCCGCACTGTTTGCCATGCTCCAACTCCTGTTGCATTTCCGCAGCGTTGCATCGCTCTGCTTATTTTACAAACACATTCACAGAATGTCGATGAACTTATTCGACTTGCATCCCTTCAAATGCGCTCTAGCAACCCGACTAGCAACAAAATCATACCCCTTCACTGTAAAGGACTCGAGATGACAGAATGTTTTTACTCTGATTCTGTCTTCAGATAATTTGCATTCATATTTCTCTTATTGTGTTCTATTTACGCGAGCATACAAATATGCGAAAATATTAAATGTGATATTAACAAGCATCTTGTTGCACAAACCCCCATCCAGGTTGCCTCCTATAAAACTGGCCTCTATTGCAATAGACCCTTACTATTCGATGGCAATATGCATTGTTTGGGTTAAATAAAAGTTTTAAAAAGATGTAGACATAGATAGCAATGTAGCTCATCTAAAAGTATTGTCGACTCGTTGTGTTTTCTCGAAAGAATCTTCGATTTAAATACAGGTTAATGTGTAATTAATATGCTGTAATCGAAGCGTAAATAAAATAGATAGAGTATTAATAAAGCCCGGGGCGACGTTAGATGAGATAATAATATAATCATTAAAAGAATGAAATCAGAAAGTACGGATTTTTCCGATGCTATGATTAATCAAACAACAGATAAAAATGTCCAGAGAGCTTATACGCTTTTATTCGTTAGACTCTTGTCTCTCTCTTTAAAGTAATTTTAGCATTTAAAATGTTTGCATATGTTTCATAGAAGCCCACATAGCGTTATCAGGTAATAAAAAGAATCTCTGTACTTCTGTTCCCAGATATATTACCATTTTTATTATGTTCTGTAATTATTTTTTTTTACGTATTTATTTGTATTATTTGGATTATTTGAACTCGTGTCCTCATCTTGAGTGTTATTCTTACAACTTTTCGGTTGATGTAAACTCCGACCTTCTTTGTATGTATCTTGTCGAGCGTAGGATTCTTTCTGCCGAAATCAGGAATTCGTAAAGAATTTCTAATAGGTCCACAAATAAAATCCCATCATTGTTTCTTAGAACTGCACGCATGTGGAACTTCCTCCCGTTTGTCTGCTTTCCAGCTAACTACAATATGATCATCTTCAAGTCCAACGTAAACAAGTTCTTGATGAGCCGTCCATTTTAGTAATCCAATTTACCAAATTCCCACTACTATGATTACTACGATATTGGTCCATTGACTTTTGTACACTCATTATCTTTTATCCTCGCATACTAGTCTGGTGGAGTATCCGGCTTCGATCTGCTACTTGAATTAACATCACTTGGCGAAGATGCATTATTCCTCGTAAAAGTCAGTGTGTGCTAACCATACCGAAAAAAATTTATTTGGGTGGCAAATATTATATGATTTTGGATATTTATTCAGAGTTTATTTGCAGGGAAAAGTATTCTTATGCCAGGTTATCTTGACAAAACTCTGTACAGAAGGATCTTAAACAATCCAGGATAGAGTCTAGTAGGTATTAAAGTTCTCTCCAGTAGGCATTCAAGTTCTTCCAAGTAGGTATTCAAGTTCTCTCTTATAGGCATTCAACTTCCCTATATAGTCATCTATGTGTTGTGTGGATGCATATTTTCGTACAATAGGTATATTCATCTGACAAACGCATAACGCAAAGTAGTCGTGGTGATAAAAGAAGTATCGCTGATTTACGACTAAACACAAAACTTTCCTTTCTTTTTTCTATTTGTTATTTCTCGTTACTTGTTCTTGGACAAAAGGTAATAAATCTTATTTTTAGACATTTGGAATTTGAATGCGGTTTTTGATAAACTCACTTTCAACAGAATGAGAATTAATTGTATGGGAAGTTGCTGACATGAATTATATGAACACAAGTGTACACCCTCTGTCAAAAAGTACGGAAAAATATGCGTCGCTAGTGTTTGCACTAATATTCATGTTAAGCTAAAATAAGGTATTGGTCAGCGAGGTCAGAAAAAGAAAAAAATCAAAAAGAAAGGTTTGACAAAAAGAAAAAGTTGCTTTTTAGGTTTGAGAAAATATATGTACATTTAACATGTCCTTTTACGGTAATAGAGAACGAATAACCATATTATAGTTAAATATTTAAAAACTTAAAAATAACCAGAATAGGTAATTGTATCGTAATCGATAAAAATATTGGACTCGTCACATCACTAACACATATATATATATATATATATATATATATATATATATATATATATATATATATATATATATATATATATATAACATAAGCCCTACTTCTTGGGTAGAGCATTTTCTTAAATGATCTTGCCTGATCATTCGTAGAGTTATGCGAAGCCCTTTGTAAAGTAACAAACAAATAGAGAACTATAAAACACCGGTCAAATGTTAAGAAATTTGAGGAGATCATTTACGGGCAGTGATCTTATGAGTCGGAGGTTAGAGCCGTCGACTATCAATTAGATGGTTGTAGGTTCAATCCCTGACCGGGGATGAGTACTAGTCTAATCGCCCTGAAAATTTCTGATACAGGGAAACAATATGTCTGTCTGTCTACTGTCTGTCTCTCTCTTTCTCTGTGTATATATATATATATATATATATATATATATATATATATATATATATATATGTGTGTGTGTGTGTGTGTGTGTGTGTGTGTGTGCATGGAAAATGAAAACCAGAGAAACGAAAATTATTTATTTTTCATCAAAGTTTCGTCTTTATTTCAAGAGATTCTCAAGATGAATGCTATATATATATGTTATGTGCCAATTTACTCATAATAACATTGCATGGTGATATGATAGATTGTTATTTCGAAGAGAAAAATAAAAAGTGAAAATAAGAAGCGAAAAGTGAATAAAGTATTCTTGAATTTGTGAATATTATTTTGTAAGTCAAATGTGAACATTGTAACGGAAAGAAAATAAACAACTCTTGTAAACATATTTTAATGAACTATCAAATGTAAAAAAAAAGTTCTGTTTTGACTGGAATTATAAAAAGAAGAAACAACGATTACAAAATAAAAATATTTTTAATCAAATGATGGTGTTATTGTGAATTTTTGGTAATTTTTATATACGATAAATGTGTATTTTTACAAAACAAATAGCAGGAAACAATTGTGTTCGAATAAATTTATCCTTAAACGAATTAGTATTGTATCATGTTGTGGGGTCCGTTGAAGCGTTGAATTTGTACTGTTCCAGGTAAGCATTGCCGGAAGATAGCGGTTTAACCGCTATCTTCCGGCAATGACCGAAATAGGCCAGAGGATTAGTTGGTCAAAACGTAGTGAGACAACAACTATGGAAGGCAGTAATTACTGAGGATACAACTACAAGACTCAGCATTTCTATCCCGTCACGGTTAATCACCTGAAGAAGGCGAAAGGAATAGTTGGCCGAAACATGGCGAAACAACAGCAACTATAAAGATGAAGATAACAGTCCGCAAATATATAAATAAATAAACAAATTACTCGTCTCAAAGGATTCGAATAAAAGAACAATAATAATATATAATCATGTCTGTGTATATATATATATATATATATATATATATATATATATATATATATATATATATATATATACTAGCAATCGGTGCCCGGCGTTGCCCAGGTGTTTTGAGGTTAGTGCTGAGAAAAAAAACGATCAATTTTTTTAAACTTTGACCCCTATTATGATCTATTAACATTTATTGTTTAGGGATTAAGTAAAGTTAATAAGTTAGATCCATGTCCAAGGAATCTATATCTAAAATATCACGTGTTTACTGTTTAGACCCAAAATTGTAGGAGGAGTTTGGTAGAGTTCTCAAAGGTCAAATCGTTGAATATTGACCACTTAATCGCCAACCTATCACATCGATTTTCCCAAATCTCAGTACCCTGTATATCAAATTTCGAATCTGTAGGCTTAAAATTGACAGAGTTTTAGCGTAGGGAAATGCACACAGACGCACAGACACACACAGACACTATCCCTTTTTTTTTATAGCGAGGCCAAATTTTGCGAATTTGGCCTTTTTTAAAGCAGTTTGGCCTTCTAAATTTCTGTTTGGCTTTTTTCTTCACCGATGAAATCTGGGGACGTAACGGGAATTTTCGGCAAAAAAATGTTGTTACTATGCACATCTATGTATTGAAGTACAATTTGTGGCAAAATTTCAGGAAAAACTAATGGATGGTTATCTCGCAATAGTCCGGACAATTCGCTAAAATATCTCGTCAAAACCTTAAATCTCGAATTTTTGTGCATTTTTTTTGGGGGGGGGCTAATTTGGCATAATAGTGTCCATTTAATAGTATTATCTTGAAAAAATAAAAAAATAAGGAAAATTACAAAAAAAAAACAAACAAGAACAACAAAAGTGTGCCGTATTTTTAAAAGTTTTATTGCGTTGTTTTTATTTGCTTTTTTTATTTCATCGGTGAGGAAAAAGGCCAAACAGAAATTTTGAAGGCCAAACTGCTTTAAGAAAAGGCCAAATTCGCGAAATTTGGCCTCTCTATCAAAAAAAAAAAAAAAGGGAAATCCCCCTACTTGAACTTTCTGTTTGGTTAAGAATCAAGATGGCTGAAATTAATAATTACTCGCTTGTAGCGTTGATTTTTTTCTTTTTTTTTTTGCTATAAAAAAATAACTACTTGATGAAATTACGTGATTTTTTTCTGTAGGAAAACTTTATCCCATGACGAGTACCTACAATATATTTTTTTAAAAATATTTCCATTTTTTAATGTCAATGGAAAACTGCACAAGTACCCAAACACGAAATGAAAAGACCACAAGTGAACGCGCGTTTTTTTTTTTTTTTTTAGTTTAGTTTCATAATGGCGGCCGTGATGTCGGAGGTTCGATTGTTAGATTGTAAGTTTCGTATTTTTGTAATTTGTAAATCGCAAGTTAGGAAAAAATTAAACCCTTCCAAGATGGACAATAAATAAAGCCATAATATTTTATGGTAAAGTTAAGAGCCTACGAACCATAGTTTTTTAGGAGATGTGATTATTGGATTAACCAATCAGAAATCGTCTGTGGCACACACATCTCTGTTTATATATATATATATATATAACTACTTAATTTACTCACATAAAATTAATATACGAAAGTATAGATTTATGCTTAAACTTTAAGTATTTACTTCAAAAGTGCTCAATACGTAGGTAGAGCTAGTTAGTAATTTATAAAATATATATGGCGATTAAGCTACACTGAATATTCCGCATTTCATCCACTCTAGGACTCTTCAGGCTTCAGCATAAGCCTGAAGAGTCCTAGAGTGGATGAAATGCGGAATATTCAGTGTAGCTTAATCGCCATATATATTTTATAAATTACTATATATATATATATATATATATATATATATATATATATATATATTAGTGATGGGACGATTTAATATTTTCCCATTTCCGATGCAGTTAGCGATTCCGTAATACATTTTAGCTTCCGATAAAATTACCGATTCCGATTTTTTTATAAATTGCCAAATAGATTTGTAATTTATAAATCTGCAAATAGATGTGTAATTTATAAATCACCAAATAGATTTGTAATTTATAAATCACCAAATAGATTTGTAATTTATAAATCGCCAAATAGATTTGTAATTTATAAATCGCCAAATAGATTTGTAATTTATAAATCGCCAAATAGATTTGTAATTTATAAATCGCCAAATAGATTTATAATTGATAAATCGCCAAATTGATTTATAATTTATTCCGGATTACCGTAAAAACACATGTAAAATATGCCGATATTTTCTCAAACATAAAAATACATTTGTGTGGATTTTAGTTTTAGTCTTAATTTAAAATTAATGAATATTCATTATTTTATTATCACTACAAACCGCAGAAGAATTTGCTTTAAACAAAATCGAATAAAAAGACAATTAAAAGAATCAATTTGGCACCGGAAAATAGGCACCAATTTTTCGATTTCAATTACAAGTGTCCAAAAGTTAAGGAACGGGGAAAATTATTAATGAAAAAAACAAAGAATTCGTTCAGTATTCAGTGAAAGCCCCTTGTTTTCAATCACGCTATGGCTTCTTTTGCTGCAAGATAGAACTACGTGTTCAAATTATAGGTTCACGTAATAGGTGAGATATTATTCCAGGATTCTTTTCATGCATTCCCATAAATCATCGATATTTGGGGGGGGGGTTCTGTGAGCTTATCACCAATAATTTTCCAAACATTTTCAATTGCATTACGGTCGGCTCTCTGAGCTGGCCAATCCATAACGCAAATATTGGATCTATTTAACTCTTCTAAATTTTTTTTTTGCTTTATGGCACGGTGCGCTTTCTTGCATAAAGATATCAGAATCAGACAGATTAGGAATCCCATGTTCTCTAATCAATTCTCTGTAAATTCGGGCATTAACTTTTCCATGAATTCTCGCACTTTTGAAGATATCATGCCCCATACCATTATACTGCCCCCTCCAAAATACACTGTACTTTTAACGCACTTAGGGGACAGTCTTTCTCCATTTTTTTCTTCTGACATGTTTTCTTTTGTCTGATCCGAAAAGATTGAATTTAGATTCATCACTAAAATGAACCTTTTCCCATTTTTTCTCCCCAAAACAAATGTTTTTCCGCGATTAATAATCTGGCCTTTTTATTTTTAATAAAAATTAAAGGCTTCAAGCATGGACTTCTTGAAAATAATCCAACTTCGTTTAATCTTCGTGAGATTGTTTGTCGGGAAATGTTTTGTCCAGTTTCTGATGTAAAATCCTGAGATATCGAAAACGCAGTTTTAAAGAGATAATCGAGTGATTTTTCTATCCTCCCTCTTAATTGTTATTCGAGGTTGGCCCGATTTATATATATATATATATATATATATATATATATATATATATATATATATATATATATATATATATATATATAAGTATATATATATATATATAAGTAAATGGCAGTTTGCTTAAAACATTGCTGGTAAAGGAATATATGGAAGTTTAAAAGTAAAAAACAATGCAAAAAGGACCGGAATCAATTAATTTCAGGAGAAAACACCT
>NC_136483.1:18751877-19064377 GCF_053919585.1 Euprymna scolopes | reverse complement strand
TTAATATATATATATATATATACAATAAAATCTTATCATCCTGACATTTAAAAACACTTATTATTTCTGACCCTCCCCCACCATGTTTTAATTTTTCACTTGATTCATCTATTACGTGCTCAGTTAGAGAGGATGAGATCTTTATTTGCCCTCGTGAGGAGGCAAATAAATAGAAATTCTTTTATTTTGCAATCGATACTCCCGGACAACGCCCGTTATCCCTTTCTAGTAATAAATACATTTATATAAAGGCGTATTAACTGAATAATACATGCGTACACGTTGTATACGCGCGAATATCGATATTGTGTCAGCGTTTCATAAATAATATCGAAGATGAGAAATCGATGTTTGTCTTCCTGAGAACCGGAAAAATAACTTCCTTCGTCTGCGTTCTCTAATGACGTGATCGGCAACGTCGAGAACCGAACAAAATAAAAACAAAATAAATCAATTTTCTTAAACATGGTCAGCATATGTTGTTTATCAATAACCATGTTTCATTTCTTTTTTGTCCAATGTTAGGAAGTCTAACTTGTATAGATAGGATTTGCATCTAAACAAACGCGCACAATAAACACGTTATAAGCACGATTCGCGCTGTTATACGCATCACCTGTTAGTGTATGATTGGCAACAGGAATACAAATAAAATCGTATTAATTGGATTCTTCTGACTACTATTCCAATCATGAGCGTTATTTTCACAGAGTTTCAGCCGATGTAACCTCCCACCTTTTTCCAGGTGTATCTTGTTGAACTTGGGAACCTTAGTGGGGGGTGCCCTTTTCTCTACCCTGCAACCTTTCTCCCACAGAAGAGACGTTGCGAGCCTATCCTTGTTTTATCGTTATTTCCATGGAAGGTGCTCGTCTGAACTCCAATCTCTGGTCCCCCCTCGCCAATCTTTCACGAAAAACACCCCTCTAGCTGAATCCACTGTGAAAAATTTCCCCCACTCTATATCTGTGCCTAAATCAAAACACGGATTCCATGAACAAAGCTTCTTTCTTAGAACGGCACGCCTGTGGAACTCTGTTCCGTCTGCCTGTTTCCCACCTGACTACAACTTGGATGTGTTCAAGTCCAACGTTAACAAATTCCTAATGAACCGCCCCCTTAAGTAAACACTTCATCAAACCTCCACACTAACGTAATGTACTTGCAATAACCCTTATCCCTGAGTGGCTTCCGGGCCTTGATAAGTGGTGATCACTGTGTAAAAAAAAAAAAAAAAAAAACTTTTTGTCTAACCGGTGAATCTTTATAGTATTTCGAACGGAACATTTTTTTTTAATTCACGGACGCAATATACCATTTTTCCCGTCAGCCATGACTGATTAGAAGTTATAAGTAATTTGAAGTTGTATTTTAGTGTTACTTGCACTGAGAATTGAACCTTCAACCTCAAGAAGAATGTAACTTACAACTGAATTTTACCAATTACTTTATCCACTAAGCAGATAATTCTAGTATTAATTTTAGGAGCTTTTAACCATTAGGCGTGGGAGACATTCAACATACAATTAGGACTACTAGCCAGTCATTACTGACGAAATGAGGGCATGCTACCCACAGGAATTAAATAAGGATTTCCGTTAAGAAATCTGTGCAGATTCCCGAGTTTGACAGAGAGATTCCCAGGTTAGATGGATATCATTGGAGAACAGGCTTCACAATATCATCTTACTCTGATAAAAATTAAAATGTACTAATCCAATTTTCCAAGGTAATGTAATTTATTAACATACTAGCGGGGGTACCCGACGTTGCCCGAGTGTTTGTTTCCGGGACGGGAGGGGGGAGTTTTAAAAAATGTTATGGTAGGTAAGTAGAAAGGATCAAACCCGGAGTCATGAGTAAAAGTAGGAAAATAAAGTGTAAAAAAAACAAAAACATCTGCAACGTTAACAGTTCGGCCACCAAGAAAAGTCCATTCCAGTTGTTTAGGAAAAAAAAAAAAAAAAAAAAAAAAACGACTACGGTAGGTCGGCGCGAACGTGAAAATATAATGTTAATTGTCCAGCACGCTAACCACTACGCCACAGAGCACTGCAGCTTAGTTTAGTGATTTTAAATAACTTCACATGAAAGAACTACGAAGCCAAACCGGTGTTCTCTTCTTAACTGTTCTTTGTGAACGATCCCCAAACGGTGTTAAGTGGTGGCAGGGGGAGGAGGAATTTATTAGAGAGAAAATATTTTACCACTTCCATTGATCTTAACCGATTTTGGCCGTGACTTCTCAGCAGAAAAAGTATAGAAATCTAAGATTATCGAGGAATTTGAGAAATAATAAGCCTATAACACACCTTAGATATTGTTCTGCCGTTTGTGCATATTATATTTGCATGAAATATCTTGATTTTTAATCTTATTAATGTCAAAATCAGACGGGAAAAAATGAGTTCATTTTATTTATATAGAGAAGAAGAAGAAGATAATGTTATGGGGTCATGTTCGGATTAACATATAAAATTATGGGGTCTGGTTAGAGTAAACGTATAAAGTTATGAAGTCTAGTTAGGGATAACATAGAGGTTACATAAGAGGTTATGGAACTGATTAGCGTTAACACATAAAGTTATAGTTTCTGGTTAGATATATGAGGTTATAGTTAACACATAAAGTTATAGTTTCTGGTTAGATATATGAGGTTATAGTTAACACATGAAGTTATAGTTTCTGGTTAGATATATGAGGTCATAGTTAACACATGAAGTTATAGTTTCTGGTTAGATATATGAGGTTATAGTTAACACAAAGTTATAGTTTCTTGTTAGATATATGGGGTTATAGTGTATGAATATAGAAAAAATATAAGGTTATAGGGTCTGGTGAGGGTTAACATATAAGAGCATGAGGTCTGATTATGGGGTCTGGTAAGTTTTTCGAAACGCTGGACTGAATCATAAGTGAAAAATATCTTTAATATTTTTCATTAAAACGGAAGGTGTTAAAAGATAAATTATTTAATTGTTGTTTTCTGTTTTATTCTAGGCAAATCTTTATTATTTTTATATTTATTGCAGTTCTTTAATTGATATATTCATTATTTTACTTGTTTTATTTAGTGACAGATTCTCTCGTCCATGCATGTATTTATTAAAATCTATCAAATTGATTTGAAATATAGACTAAATAGATTTGAAAATTCTTTTTTTTTTTCAGTTATCCTAATCACCATACTTTCCCTTGAACACGTAAATTGGAATTATATTAAGGACATTACTTAATATCTTCTTTTTTTAATGGGGAGTAGACAATGCATTGTGGATGCGTTATCGACAGCTTCCGTTACTCTCGCTTCTCCTTATTTGTTACTCAGTCCTCATTCAAACGGAGAAGAAAAAGCTGTATTGTAGGTTTGCGTATCTTGTGAGAACAGACGCCAGAGATGTCGGCAATTTTCTGTTTCTTGTGGCCATTTCATTAGTAAGGGTTCTGGAAGTAAACGTTTTATCTGGGCTGACGTTATCTGTCTGATAGTCAGGGACCCGAACCTTTTTTTAACCACTAAAGAGGCTGTCCTATCAGCAGGTGCAAAGTACTGGAGCTACTGTATTGCCATTTGGTGAATGGATTCTGGACCATGCAGTAGCCTCTGGTGGGGTCTCAGTGCCATATTAGTGATTAATTGCTACGGGTTTACCTTATTATGTGCTACAAAAAATATATATTCTTTCGTTTCTATTTCTATTTTAAGTTTCCTCTTTGTCCTGCTCCAAGCAAGTCTGTCGGCCTATTCTACAAATCCCAAACGTCCATCATGAAAAGTTTCCAGAAAAAAAACACACGATTAAACTCAGATTTTCAACTTCCAACGTAGACTCCTACTACCATGTCTCCTTCTCCAACGTCAGGGGTCTACGTTCCAACCTCCAAGAGGGTGAAACCCAATTACAGGATACCAGACCAGACCTATTATTCCTAAGCAAAACTGGCATTGGACTGACTATTTGCCTAGAAGAGTTTGAAACTAAAGGATACTCTAACTTAACATCTAAATATGCACTCCAAGATTGCCATAGGCATGGAATATGTGCCTATATTAAAATGGCTTTCCATGTGGTTGGGACATCTACAGAGAAGATCCTAATATGAGCTTATGGGTTGCACTTGCTTATACGCCTGCGTTTATATTTGCCTTCTATCGTCCCCACAACAGCGAAGTTACTGTCTTTAAGAGCATATCCGAGAAAATTGACTACATCCTATCTGCTCATCCTTCGGCTAACATTCACGAATGTGGAGACTTCCATGAATGGTTAACTCACTCAAACAAGACAGATGATGAGGGGAGGCTCTGTTACGATTTCTCCATTTTTCATGAATTTATGCAGATTGTTCGCGAACCCACCCATGTGCCTGATACTGAAGGTCAGCATGCAAGTCTCCTAGATCTTTTCCTCACAACTTGCCCTGAGCTATGTTTATCTGTTCTGTCTCCAATGGGATCTTCCGACCACTCTGTTGCATCAGTTAAAATACAAACGAAATGTAATAAGTCCTCTGACGTACCTCTCCATCGTATAGTATATCAATACTCTATGGCTGACTGGGATAGCTTCCGATCATTTATATCTGATCTACCTCTGTGTTCCATGTTTAAAAAGGATGTGTCCTCCTTAGTAACAGGCCTGATGTAATGTTAATTGTGGGTATAGACCATTTCATATCCTCGAAAACATTCCAGCAAAAACCTAACAGCCAGCCGTGGTTCTCTCCGGAATATGCTGCTGCTATTGCATACAGAAATCACTTTTTCCATTGTTTCCAACGTAATAGATGTACTGAGACTAAAACCACCTTTAAGGACTGCCAGCAATCACTGTAAAAGAGTAACGAAGAACGCGAGAGAGTTGTGTGCTCAGTCCCTCAAGCCCAAAGTGGCTGAGCAGCGGCTTGGTTCGCACCAGTTTTGGCAAATAGCAAACAGGATTCTGAACAGAAGTGTGTACTGTACCCCAACTATCATCAATGGACCTGAGGTATTTTCGACAGCATCTGACAAAACCAAACTCTTTGCCAAAAACTTTTCAGCTAATTCCACTCTATGCGACCAAGGCCGCCAACCACACGTATTTCTTCCTATATCAGAAAACACGCTATGCGGTATACTAATATCTGTGAGTGATGTTACCAAGCTAATCAAAAACCTTGATTCCAGTAAAGCAACTGGCCCCGACGGTATTCCTATTATAGTGCTCAAAAAGCTTCAACCAGAACTAGCTCTCATACTTACAAAGCTGTTTAAGCGTTTTCTTAAGGAGAATTGCTTCTCAACACCCTGGAAAATCTTATCAGTATGCCCTGTATTTAAGAATTCAGGTAATAGGTCATCTACTTCTCAGTACAGGCCTATAAGTCTTCTGTGCGTCATGAGTAAGTTACTGGAATCTGTGTTAAATAGAAAAGTAGTCAATCACCTCAGCAAAAATAACCTTCTTAGTGACATGCAATATGGTTTCCGTTCTGCTAGATCTATAGCGGATGTGCTTACAGTTATATCTCATAGGATTAGCTAAACTCTCGACAGAGGCTTCCTTTCTAGAGCAATTGCTCTTGACATATCAAAAGCCTTTGATAGGGTATGGCATAAAGGTCTACTTCACAAAATCTCCTGCTATGGTATAGCTGGAAATATCCTTTCAATTATTAAACCATTTCTCTCTGATAGGCTCGTAAGAGTAGTCGTTGATGGGCAGAAATCAGAAGCTCAAAGTATTAATGCTGGAGTCCCTCATCTTAAGTCCAACTCTCTTCCTGATCTACATCAATGATTTTCAAAATCACATCCTTAGATCATTCGCAGACATTTTTGCTGACGACACTACCATCTATGGCAATACATCAAAGCCCGTAAACGACCGTTCTCTCTGATTCTCTTTTCTTTGATCTTGAGCATATGGTATAATGGAGGGAAATTGGCTGATTACTTTTAATGCATCTAAAACCAAGCTTCTATCTTTTCATCATCAATGTTCTGATTCCCTATCTGGCATCAATCGAAATGAATAGTTCTCGTCTTGGGGGAGGCTCCATGTTTTGATAAGCTTCTGGGCTTAACCTTTACTCCTGATCTAAAATGGAATACGTACATCAAATCCGTTGCCAAAGTCGCTGGAAAAATGATAGGGTCCTTCTATCGATCCAATAGATATCTACCTGCTGATGCAATTCTGTAACTCTATAAGAGCCAGGTATGTCTAAGGATGGAATATTGCTGTCACATCTTGGAAGGAGCTGCTAGAAAGACTTATCCTGCCTTGACAGAGTTAAGAATAGACTTCGTAGCTTAGTGGGGAACGCCTATTTCTTTTCCCTGCAACCTCTTTCCAACAGAAGAGACGTTGCGAGAATGTTTCTGCTTTATCGTTATTTTCATGGTAGGTGCTCGTCTGAGCTCCAATCTATAGTCTCCTCTCGTCAAACATTCACAAGAAACACTCGTTTGGCTGTAAATACTATCAATATTCCCTCCACTCTTTGCCTAAATCTAAACGTAGATTCCATGAATAAAGCTTCTTTCTAAGAACTGCACACCTGTAGAACTCTCTTCCGTTTACCTACTTTCCAGCTGACTACAATATGGCCGTCTTCAAGTCCAATGTAAACAAGTTCTTGATAAGCCGTTCCCCTTACGTAATTCAATTGATCAAATTTAAACTTCTAACAATTACTATAATGTTGTCCTTTTGAGCACTATACACTTTTTAACTGCTATCCTCGAATGGCATCTGTGTCTTGATAAGTGGTGATTCTTTTGTAAAAAAAAAAATACAATAGTTAGTTGTCTGGTTAGAGTTAACATATAAAGTTATGGGGTTTATTCCAAAAACCCTAGAAAGAGTTTCTTTATCGGAAAAAAAAAATCAGTTTCTGGCAAAGACAATTTAAATAATAGCTAACATTTATTTATAAACTATAACTAGAAGAGTAAATTTTCTGTAAATACATGTTAACAGAAAGTATAGAGATTTTTTTATCAACAGAGCTATCCTTTGTATGCGTGTATAGTTTACCCGAATAAAGGTTTATTAATAACTATTGGTTCAATATTGTTGTCATTTAAACATCTGAGTAAGTGGTGTGCTAATGTGGTATTCATGTATGCCAGAGACTCTGCGTAAGTTGATTCGTGCATGTATCATGTCGTATGTCGAGTACCTATAGGCTACAGCCAAGCCTAAAATTCGTTTTGTCTGCAAAGAGTTTAATAACATCTTGTTGAAACAGATGAGGTTTAACAGGTTGAGTCTCTGACTGTTCACTGTTGTTTATCTTAGCGCTTAAACAATCCGAACATAAAAAGGTGCTCATCTCATATAGCAACTTTTTTTCTGATTAGATGAAATCCTATTTTGATAACTAATCAAAATTGAGTATTTAGAAAAATTAACCAGAATTAAGTATTTATAAATGAGAATCTTACTACTTCTATTGTCACGGTTACTGCTCGAACAAAGCATCACAGGAACGAAGGGTCATATTATTTTAATTCCATTTATCAGAATGAAATATAAATGTCTAAGAAGTCGGGTGTATGTATTTTTAGATTTTTAGTCTATATCCAAAATCATGTCCGATATATTCTGTTACCAGTCAAATAAAGTTACTATTATGTTCTCTTTAATCATATCCATAATACCTACATATTTGATTTTCTGTCAAACAGCATTTATTTAATATTTAATTGTATTTTCACACCAAATTCATCACATACATTTGGTTTCTGGTCAAATATAGTTGCTTCATTAAATCTTACATCATGTCTTGAACATCTGTATATTTGATTGGTCGTCGCATATAGTACCTTTATTTAGCAGTTAATGATGTTCTAAATTATCGAATGCTTACGCGATATGTTTCGTTTTCGGTCAAATATTGAATATTACAAAATGTCTAAAAATATCTACGTATTTGATTTTCTATCAAGCATACTTTATTTATTAATTATTTATTTATTTAGTATTTACTGCTATTATATCTTTCAATACCGAATGCATTCGATATATTTCGTTTTCGGTAAAATATAGTAGCTTTTGTTAAATATTGCTCCATGTCTTCAATACTTGCATCTTTTATTTTTCGTCTAATAAATAAGTTCCTTTATTAAATATTTAATTATGTACTTAAATTCCGAATGCATCCGACATATTTGGCTTCCGGTCAAATATAGTTATTGAATATTGCACCATGTCTTAAATACGTGCATTGTTTGATTTTCCGTGCGGAGGATTCATTTATTGATACTAACAAATATGTGCTTTTTATCATATTTTTGTTAGACTTCGAGAACGTCATGAAGAAACAAATTACAAACACTAGCCGTCACAGAAGAAGGTGGATTACTCGCATCACCTTAAAAGAAGATATAGGACAGCTTTATGATAACAGAATTGATACTACACTACCCATCCATATTAAAATATAATACAATAATGGATTAAATCAAGTTTTTTTAAACGTCTAGTCATAAAAATATTATTTTATAGTTCCTTGGCTTTTTGAGTAACGCATGTTGTTTCTCAAAGTCTTGGCTGTAGCACGGATGGTGAACAGTAATTAAATCTTTTGCTGATCAGGATTTGATCACGTTCTTCAAACACTAGCTGAAGGTAAAAATCAAATGTTATAGAAAATGATTACATTCCTCGGAGTTTGAGAGACGGTGGATAAGAGTGGAAAGCTTGTATGTGAGTCAAGTATGAGTACACATTCTCCGTCTAAGCATAGCGTACGATGTTCAGGCTCCTATCGGACGCACGCCATTTGGGTACGTTTTTAAACTATTCGACTCTTAGCGAGTAGAGAGTATGAGCTCTCCCTCACTGTTAATAGAAAACCTCCAAGATCCACAATCCCCATTATTATTTCTTTTCGTCCTTGGCCTTTATCCCCAATGTGTACTCATCTTGGAAAGATTCCATGCACTCCCCAACTTCCTCCTTTTTGTTTTCACCCAAACTTAGTTCCTACTCCCACTTAGAGATTCACCTGCTTATTTTCAACAAACCGAAACACATTGGGCGGTCTATCATTTAGAAAGGGTTGCGAGGGCCTTACTAACCAGATGTTGTTTTTTTTATTCCTCATTCCCTCGCTAATAAAATGTTATTACTGTAAATAATTCAATAACTCTTTTTAAATTTGGGTTTATCTTAAGTAGGACAATGAATGTGGTATTGTGGTGACTGAGATATTTCTAGTTTACAGTAGGATAGTCAATTTTAAGTATGTGAGACAAAAGATGGGCAAGAACACCCATTTATCCCCAACACTTTTGAATGCCCTTGTTCCTAATTTGTTGATTATGCGCTTTTTTAATCTTGTTCCTTCTTCCTTGCTGTGACGTCACCTCACATACGGCTCGGTTATTTGCATACAGCGGCCATATCCGCATTTATAGCACTTGTTCTCAGCTTCCCAGGGTAGGCTGACATGAATTTAAATGCAATAACAAAAAAATAATACAGCGTCGTTAACGGGAGCGAGGTAAACATGAAGAAAGTCAGTCCGTAACTGGCTTGCTAGGCATTGACTCTCTTCCTTACTTTTCCTTTCTCGCTTATATCGCTCGCTAAGAATTCCTATGTTGTTCAGAACAGTTTTTATCATATCATTTTAGTTAATTACTGTTCATTTTTCACGAAACTATTGGATATATGTGGATGAAATTGTACAATTAAATTAGGAATGAATAATATCAAATATTAATTTGTTATGAGTTTTAAAATAGATTGGTAAATAAGCTATTTCTATTACTGTAATAAGATCGTTATCTACAGCTACATAGAGAGAGAGCATTTCAAAATTCTATGTCATATTATTCATTTAAATAAGAGCCCCCTAGTTTGATCGTTATGCAGGTGTGATAAATGAAAAAGCTTTCGAATTTATTCATTTAGTTTAATTATTAATAAATTAATTTAATAATTCGATAATTAATTTAAGTTTTTCTTCACCTTATGAATGCATGAGATACATTTCGTTCCCGGTTAATAATAATTACCTTATTAAATATTAAATCATATTTGATCAATCGTCAAACACAGTTCTGTTATTAAATATTTAATAATGTCCTCACAGAAAAATGTGTCCGATATATTTCCCCATTCAAGTATAGTAGCTTGATTAAATATTACATTATGTCTTCGATAACTGCATATTTGATTTTCCATTAAATAAATTGTTTCTTTATTAAATACTAGCAGTCCAACCCGGCTTTGCTCGGGCCCTACGTACTCTTCATACCTATGTACTGTGCATATATATATATATATATATATATATATATATATATATATATATATATATATAAGTTTGACTCATGTCCAGATAACCTAAATCTAAAAAATCAAGTGGTTAGACAGAAAATTGGCGGAGGAGTTTAATAGAGTTAAAGGTCAACTCTTTCAACTTTGACCTCTTGGCAGCCAAATGTTTTCCCAAAAACTTATCGAAAAGCTTGCTCCATGTTTGAATACCTTTTATGTTAAATTTCAAATGTTTAGACCCAAAATTAGCCGAATAGTTAGCTAGAGATCGCAAAGGTCAAATCATTTGAACTTTGACCCCTTGGTAGCCAAATTTTCGGCCAAAAACCGATTAAAAACTTACCTTATGTCTGAATGCATTTTATGCAAAATTTCAAATGTTTACATCAAAAATTGGCCGAGTAATTTGGTAGAAACTGCGGATTTCCTTGACCCCAATTTTGACTCCCTTAGTATTTATTGTTCAGGACTCAAATGAAATGAAAAAGTTTGATCTATATTGAAGTAATCTACATCTAAAATTTCAAGTGTTTAGACCCAAAATTAGCGAAGGAGTTTGGTAGAGATTTCAAAAGTCAAATCGTTTAACTTTGACCCCTTGATAGCCAGATTTCTGGCCGAAAACCGATTTTCACAAATCTCATGTCTACAGACCAAAAACTGATAGAGGAATTTGGTAGGGAAAATTTATAAACAAATATACACATACATAAATATTTATAGAAATAGGTTTGTTTTTACTATAACCTTTTTCCGCAAATATTACGTAAGTATAAATCATGTAGAAGATCTGCATGAATATAATTACAAAAGGGTTTTTAATATGAATATCAATATACAAAAAAAAAACTAATTTATAGGAGTATAGATGTAATTGTATCCCAAAATTTCGAACGCTTTTTGTATATTTGGTTTGAAGCCAGATATACTTGTATAATAAGATATTAAATGATATCCTTAAATGTATGATATATCGTGGAAGATGCACAAATGCAGTAAAGGGATTCCACCAGCAAAAATGCGTCACCCAACTCTCTTCCACCAAATAAAAACCTATGGGAAAATCTTTAAATGATATCGAACTGTATATGGGGTAAATTTCCTATATTCCTTGAATTGTAACTGGAAGTGTTATTGGCAGGTTATTTGGTTGGTGAACACAAATCATGCACGTATATGGTAGAGGCAATTGGAAAGAGAGCACAAATCCGAAAAAAATATATTTTATACATATTTTTGTTGTTTTTATTATTTTTTATAAAATCCACAAAGTAACAAAGAAGAGGAAAAATAATAATGACAAATGAAACTCATTCAAAGTTCTTGATTGCAGGACATTGTTTTTTGACAAGTATTGACATGGAAATTTCCTATGACTGTAAAAAGTCGCCACATGCGCCAATGCGCGCCAATTTTAAAGTCACTTGAAGTTCAAACTGAAAATTTCAAAAGAAAATAACAAACCAACAATCCTTATATTCAGTAGCGACCTTCATGATAACATTGTGTCTGAGATAGGTTTATTTGCTGGTGATACAATGCTCTTTTACAAGTACGAACGAAGAACAGATGTACACAAATCTAAGTGAATGGCAGAGTATTTAGACAACCTCTAAACTATAGTGGAATCGGGTCGTAAATGGATAGTAACAGTTAACGCTACTTAAACTAAGCTGCTCTCCTTTAACAATTATGAAAAACCTTCCCAAACACCGATGCCCATGACAAATAATACTCTACCTGAGAGTTCTTACTTCAAACTCCTCGGCTTCACATTCGCAGGCAATATGACCTTTAACGAGTACATGTTGACATTGTAAAGGCTGCTGCAAAGAAGGAAGGTTCCCTCTACTGTGCTAGAAGATTACTCAAGGCTGATAATATCCTGTACCTCTACAAAGACACTTTTCACCCCTGCATAGAGTACTGCTGCTATATCTTGTCTGGTGCATCCGTTAGTCTCTCATTCTTGGTCAGTGGCCAAAGAAGAGTCGCTCATATATTAGGTCCCGCACTGTCAACTAACTCCAACCCCTGCCCTATCCATCTACTGTAATAGTTTCTTTTCTTGAACAGCTAAACTTTGGGATTACCTTCCTGCTACCTGCTTCCCTAACTGTACTGACATGTAAAAGTTTAAATGTAACATAAACCAACATCTTATTCATCTCCCCTAAACATGGTCCCAAATAATAGCCTTTTACGTCCAAATGGTAATATGCCTTGTTTGGGTTGAACGTAATTTTTAAAAAAATCATGTTCTTCCAATCAATTTGTAGAGTTGAATGCAATAATCAAAGAAAGCGCCCGCGCGTGTGTGTGTATCGTGCGGTCATACAACTTACCTTCGGATGGGATCTGAGAGAAAGAGAAATTAAAGATGGCAGCCATGGATTTATAAGGTGTAGTCTCGTGGAATCTCACGAGATCTCATCTTCCACTGCACATGCATGCAAATGGATGGGGTCAGTTTTCTAATAAAATGTCTGTTGGCAGAGGCAGTGGGCAGAACACATGCTCGAATTTGAGAGAGAAAGTTGACAGTGACGAATTCTAGCTGAACTTTTGCTTATCGTATTTGGTTCATTATGTTTTGCTATTTACCAGCCCATTTAAGTGCACAATTAATAAAAGCAACGAGATTGTTCTCACATGATTGACTTGAAAATACACATGGCGTATCGTCATCCGTAACTCTTCTTCTTTTACTCTCTCTCTCTCTCTCTCTCTCTCTCCTTATTCCTCTTTGATTCTTCAATTAATGGAACAATTCATGACTCGCGAATAACGACCTTATGTTGTTTTTTATGCGTCGATTACATGACTCTTAAATAATGGCCATATGTCTTTCTGGAATGTGGCGAATCTACAACTCAGGTAACGGTCTTGTGCCGTACTTTACTCTACGGCTCTCAAGAAGTGGCTGCCTTCGTGGGGAGACACTTAAAGACTAATATATGTATATCCGATCTCTGTTCTTTTCGTTCAAAAATAAGATATTTTCTGGTTATGATTAGGCTTTTAGTAAAGTCATTCATTTGTTCTGATTTTCGTTGAGCCGCATTTTGTTTCCGCTCAACGACTTTTCTTTTTCAAGCTGTCTGCTCGGAGAAAGTGACTTGTTCATCGCTCGGAAGATAGTCTCAAACTAATTTCATTTTAACAATCGCTGTTTACACATGGTCCTCCCACGCCTGTGTTTGCCCACGCACAAAACGAAAGGGTTAATTTGATTGAATGTCTGCCTGCTTCAAGCTGGGGTTCTAAAATAGACCAGAATCGCGAAACGCGAGTCTCGATTCCAATGGCGGCGTCTGATCGATGGGCAATCTGCTATCGTTCGGGATATGAACGTAACACTATTTTAAACTCAAGTATGACAACCCGACGAGAACGCTATTTAAAACTGAAAATTTACAGACAGAACATAAGATATATCTATTCAATCAGACTGTTTAGCAATGAACTTCTATTTTAAAATGACGTGAAAGAAACTGACCAATCGCGGGACTAAATCCTACTTATGTATGGATTCATTTAAATAATAATAGTCTCTCGTTGTTATTCTGAAACGTCTTGGGTGAGCTGGGTTCTACTATAACAAGCTGCATGCAAAACAAGACGATGTATGTTTTTATATATTAGTTTATTCCACTCTCAGGCATCTCATCTTCTGCAGCATTGAGTGAAATCGACGATCTCGGACTTGTGGTGTTTTTTTGCATCCATTTGGAGACCGTCGGCCCCTTATGGGGAGATATGTTTAACCTATCTTGCTTGTTCAGCGTCTCAAATCCAACCCACTAAACTTAACTCGGCTTAGTCAAACCGGAACTCCTGACACGTTACGTCCGATCCCCATTCGGATACTTCCGGTGCAATTTGATCGGTCATCCAAGTTGGATACTTGTCACAACATTGCCCTTTCACCCTTTCTGCACCTGCACGCTCGCTTAACTCATTATTCCTTACAATTCAATCTGTTGTTTACTCCGCTAGATAGATAGATAGATAGATAGATAGATAGATAGATAGATAGATAGATAAAAGACGGATTATTTTCTGTCCTCATTTTAACTATGTCGAGGGTACTATATAGATCATTTCAGTAAATGGTCCAAGATATTTGTTTTAGACTTTAAATTCCTTATAACACGACTGAGTGTCAAACCTTGCCCTTATGGAGATGTAAACAAATAGAATCACCAAAAATCAGTGGCGGCATATCCAGTGCTTATATCGCACGGTGAAAACGAGGTTAGAAGAGTTTGAGAGTTTAATAAGAGAATAACATTGCTCTCGAGTGTATACGATCTTTCTGTAGGGGTTTTGTAAAAACATTCTTCCACGAGGAAACTTTTGTTACATATTATGGGCCTTACGCCAGTAATGATTAAGTTAACTAGCATTTTGTCAGGATCGTTTTAAGTTGCACACAGAATTGTACCCAGAGACGATTGACTTTAAGCTAAAGCAGGGGAAGTGGCAGCAGTCACACGCTGTAGACAAAACATAGTTGAACGATGAGGATTTGACGAATGAGTCACGTTTTCAATCGAGAAAAAACTACGGTTTTCAATTTAGTTTCACCATTGAAAGTATGCGTCCAAATGATGTAAAAACCCGATACTCTCAGTGAATGTTACTGATGCCTCTGTATATCAGCGTCACCTATTCCTTAAGTTAGTGAGTTAAGAAGTAGACGTGTCGAAGGCCTTCGATGGGGTTTGGCATAGGGGCCTACTTCACAAGATTTCCAGTCATTGTATAACTGGAAATGTTTTCTCAATTATTAAATCATTTCTCTCTGATGGACTCATGAGAGTAGTGGTTGATGGGCAGAGGTCAGAGGCCCACAATCTTAATGCTGAAGTCCCTCAGGGGTCCATCCTGGGCCCGGTTCTCTTCCTGATCTACATCAATGATCTCCCAAAACATATACTCAAATCATTCGTTGACATCTATGCTGATGACACGACTATCTATGGTAACACATCAAAGGCCGTAAATAACAGAGTTCTCTATGATTCTCTCTCCTCTGATCTTGAGCGCGTGGTACAGTAGGGGGAAGGGGTGGCTGGTTACTTTTAATGCATCTAAAACCAAGCTCCTATCTTTCCATCATCAACGCTCTGATCCACATCTGGCATGCATTGAAATGGATGCCTCTTGTCCAGGAGAAGCCCCATGTTTTGATAAGCGTCTGGGATTGACCTTTACTCCTGACCTGAAATGCTCCAGTAGATATCTCACTGCTGATGCAATTCTCTACCTCTATACAAGCCAAGTACGTCACAGGATGGAATACTGCTGCCACATCTGGGTAGGAGCTGCTAAAAACAGCCTATCCTGCCTTTACAGAGTACAAAATAGACTTCGTGGCTTAGTGGGGATGCCCTTTTCTCTTCCCTGCAACCACTCTCCCACAGAAGAGACGTTGCGAGCCCGTCTTTGTTTTATCGTTGTTTCCATGGCAAGTGCTCCTCTGGTACACCCTCGCCAATCTTTCACGAAGAACACCAGTCTAGCTGAAACCACTATCATTAATTTTCCCCATTCTTTATCTGTGTCTAAATGTAAACATAGATTCCATGAACAAAGCTTCTTTCTTAGAACTGCACACCTGTGGAATTCTCTTCTGTGTGCTTGTTTCCCACCTGACTACAACCTGGATGTCTTCAAGTCCAACATAAACAAATCCTTGATGAACCGCCGCCTTAAATAAGACACTTTATCAAATCTCCATTACTAACGATTTACTATGATATTACCCCATTGATTACTATACACGCAATAACTCTTATCCCCGAGTGGTTTCCGGGCCTTGATAAGTGGTGACTACCATGTAAAAAAAAATTAATTTCTCTCTCCAAAGTTCATTCTCTCTAATAAAACCCTAAACAAACTCAACGATAAATATTTACAGGGTTTCCAAAAGAATCAAAATCGAAATTGGGGTTTTTTACTGAAATCGGGATTTTATTTAAAAAAATCGGTAATTGTATCGGAATCTGGAAAAATATTGAAATCTTTCCAGCACTAATTGGCAGCCATTTGTTTTTTTTAATATTCCAAACATTGAATTAATTCTGAAAGATAATCAACAAAAACAGCTTCTAATAATTTATTTTGTGTGTTGAAAATGTTTGTTAATTAGTGTAAAGTATACCTTGTCTCGTAAAGTATGCTCGTCTGAACTCCAATCTCTGCCCCCCCCCGCCAATCTTTCACGAAAAACACCAGTCTAGCTGAATCCAATGTGAAAAATTTCCCCCACTCTTTATATGTGCCTAAATCAAAACGTAGATTCCATGAACAAAACTTCTTTCTTAGAACTGCACGCCTGTGGAACTCTGTTCCGTCTGCCTGCTTCCCACCTGACTACAACTTGGATGTCTTCAAGTCCAACATAAACAAATTCCTAATGAACCGCCCCCTTAAGTAAACACTTCATTAAATCTCCACACTAACATACTGTACTTGCAATAACCCTTATCCCTGAGTGGCTTCCGGGCCTTGATAAGTGGTGACCACCGTGTAAAAAAAAAAAGAATACCTGTTTTGTTTTTTAAGTTAAAAATTGTTTTCGCATGTTATTTATATCATAAACATGGCTCTTAGTTTAATATCTCAAAAAATTCTTCGATTCTGACAACTGTAATTGATAACAAAAAACTTAGGAATGTTAACAAAATGTATATGTTGGTAAAACGTGATTTCAAATGGGTAATCGTGACTGCACCCAACATGATGTGAGCAATAGCGGAAAAAAATGACGACAAAATTACAAAGTGAGATGAAGTACCACTTGTCTTCGGTTGATATCTTACTGCTGATGCAATTTTGAGTACTGTTCCCACATCTGGGCATGAGCTGCTAGAAGCACCTTATCCGGCATTGACAGCGTTCAAAATAGACTTCGTAGCCTCGTGGGGGGGGGGCCCTTTTCTATTCCCTGAAACCTTTTTCTCACAGAAGAGATGTTGCGAGCCTGTCTCTGCTTTATTTTCATTTTCGTTATTTTCATGGCAAGTGCTCCAATCTATAGTCCCTCTTGCCTGACCTTCACGAAAAGCACTCATCTATCTGAAACCATTGTCAATAATTTAACCCACTCATTATCTGTGCCTAAACCTAAATGTAGATTCCATGAACAAAGCTTCTTTATTAAAACTGCACGCCTGTGGAACTCTTTCCCGTTTCCCTGCTTTCCAGCTGACTACAATATGATTTTTGTTTAACGGCGGCTTTTATATTTCACTACTGCTTGCATTAGTTATGATTCAATCAGATTCATTGAGTTACTATATCCTCCCCTAGAAAGCTGCGTAGCTTACTTGCCGTGTATATGTTCATACTACTACAATTCCTACTACACACACACACTCACACACACATATATACCTATGTGGGTAATCTATATAAATAAAACAGTAGATGCATGTATATGTGTGCATCTGTGTGAAAATATTTATCCGATAAACTCTTAAACTACTTATCAGATAACACTTAAATTAATAGGAAATAGTAATCATACACCAAAAATGGTTTATAACTAGTGTTGAATAACACGTACAGAAATATATCGGCAAGTTGAAATGCAAAAGGTTCATTTAAACATACCGACGTATTTCTATTACTTTTACGCATGCGCAAGTTCATTCATAGCTTTAAGTTGTTTAATTTTAAATCTTTCTTATCTATCTGTCGATAGCTCAAACAGTAGGGAACGCGGCTAAAGCGCTAAATGGTTTTTGTTTCGATTTTAGTACGTGGCACCTAACTAATTTTTTTAACTTTTAAAATCAGTACTATATATTCATTAGGGAATTGGCTTTTGTAATAATAAGTACGAAATATACCTGAATTAAAATATATTTTTACGACCCGGCCCTCCCGCTAGTAATTAAATATTTATTATTAAATAATTATTTATAGCCCCCTTTCGAATGAACTCTTTAAGAAAAATGAATAAAACTGTCTAATTTAAGTTGCTGTTCAGTTGATCTGTCGAATGATGTTAAAATAACTGACTACATTTATCGCTTTATGACATAATGTTGTTTAATTTTCGGCTCGTCACATACTCGTTGTAGTTTGCTGTTTTGTTATAGTACAGGAAAATGAGTTGATTCGTGTCCAGGGTTTCAATCGCGCGAACGAGGTAGAATGAAAGGTATACGTATGCATACAATAATTGAATAATTATGATCAAGCAATTTAATATACATTCGTGTATGTGTGCGTGTGTGTGTGTGTGTGTGTGTGTGTGTGTGTGTGTGTGTGTGTGTGTGTGTGTGTGTGTGATTTTGTATACGTCGACACACCTAGTTTGCGATTCATACACCCTCGTCAGAGCCAATCATTTACTATAAAAAAAGATTGGTTTGCTAATGCTTTATAGTATACTAGCTTGGTTGCCGGACGTTGCCCAGATGTTTGGAGGTGTGTGCTGAGCAAAAAAAAAAAAAAAATGTGGTAGTATGCAGGAAGGCTCGAACCCGTACTGTGAAAGAGGAAAAGAATGTGAAAAGAAAAAACAATAATAAAACGTGTCGTCTTTGCCGTTGCATCCATCGCAAAACCGGAAGTAGCGAAGACTTAAATTAAGGCTAGTCAATCGAAAAGAGGGGATAACTTTCGAAAATATGTACGAAAAAGTGACCCTCTTTGTAGAATAGTGCTCAGTTGAGGGTGGAGGAATTAATGTTTTAGCCAATGTTTCGATATTTGTCTTGAAGGGTTGAGTTTCAAAACGATACCGATCTTGTTGAATCCGTCGCCTCTATCGAAAGTTTTAGGCAGACATACATACAAACATACATCCATACATACAAAAATACATACAAATATTTAAATAGACAGGTAAGATTTATATTGTAGAAGATAACTTATGAATATATTCGCTTTATTGATTGATTGAGCACTATCAGAACGAAAAAATTAGAACAAGTTTATCGCGTTAAAAACAGCATATGTCGTTACAACGTTCAAATATCTAAATGTTATACACAAAAAGAACTAACATAATTTATGATAAAATAAACGTAAATGATGCTAATTTGTAGCGTTCGGATTCCTCTCATCGAGGCCATAAAATAACTATATTATTTTCTATCGTAGGTAGACTTTTGAATAAAATTACTAATCAGTTCGAACCCCGATAAGCGCCTCCGTCTCTTTGTGACTCCATTGGTTTCCAGGTTATAACGATTTCAGTCCGTACCGATTTTTGTTTTCAATCTAATTTGTGACGTCAACGGTTGCCACGCAACAAGCATGACGTCAATGGAACGAAGAACTCTTAACAGATCACGGGGACAAAATGACTGTCTTGCCGTGCAAGATATTAACTAAAACTATGTCTTTTAGGCGGATACCTTTCACCCTCTCCCTCCATCTCATTTCCCCCCCCCCTGTCTCTCTCTCTCTCTCTCTCTCTCGCTCTTTCTTTCGATTTTCACGTGATATTAGTTGATAAACTTGTTATTATTTTCTCTTGCGCTTTTCCTAATCATTTCCTTCGTTTTTTTTTTTTTTATTCTCTTGTCATATGATTTTATAATTTTTTTTTTAACGGCGAAATCATCTGGTAATTCACGTATGAGACTCGACGTACGTGATGATATGATCGTTAAATATAAACAGAGGGATATAAATAGACTGAAACACAACGAAAATAAATAACTACATAAATGAAGTTAAGATAAACAGGAGTTGAATGAAAATGATTATTGAAAAATTAAGCGTGAGTGGATAGAAAGAAACATATTTAACTAATTAGTTTGAAAGTTAGCTAGATTGATAGATATAAAGATCGACCGATACATGGTAATAGACAGGTAATATATATATATATATATATATATATATATATATATATATATATATATATATATAAATGTTTAGAGGTACAGAATTTAAATAAAGTTTTAAATATAATAGGCGGAAGTCTCTCGAGAGCTCTTTCAGCTATCATCTCATCAGGAGAAAATCGATAGCGTAAAAATAATAATAATAGGCACCGCCAAAAATGGCCGAAAAATCAAGTTGTTGTTGCTTTTTAAAACGAAATTACATTTATTAAAATAAATTATTTTTGAGTAACTTTTTTTTTCCAGAAAGATAAAACCCTGAATTTTATCATATAGAAAGCAGAATAATGTAAAACTTTTTCTACTATTTTTAATTAAATTTTAAATGCTAAATTTTCCCAAAAAGTTAACAATTGGCGTTTTTTGTTTTGCACAAAAAACGTATATAAATAGTTAAAAAAAAAAAAAGTTTTTTGAAAGAATTAATTTGTTTATTTCTTGTCTAACTAAGATTTAGGGTGATTTTCTAGGAGAATATGCAAAAATATTATAATATAAGTACCTGGATTTCAAATAATTCCACTTATTCATATAGGCAACCAGTTACTTCGAGCCCATTTGATTACTGTTTACATTTGTGCTTGATAAAAAGCAAACTACGGAAGACCAAAAAGCCAAAAAAAAACTTATTTTTCAGTGACGAAAATTTCAATGTATTATTAACGCTGAGGCTGGCCAGTACCAGATGGGTGACCATTTGTATGAGTTTGGTTTTTAATGTGTATGTGTGTGGGGCCAGGCTCTCCAAAATAGGGAGGGGGCAATTTAAAGCAGAATAAAAAAAATTATTTCCGCACGTTTGGTCCACAATAGTCGAAAGGCGGCAAACGTTTCCAAACTTGATCGAAAAAATAATGATATTTTTAACACAAAGGGCATAATATTTATCGAATTTTTTTTTGTATCGATTCTTCAAAGCATGCCCTGTTTAATAATGGTCATGCATTATTCGGCTCGCTAAAAAGAAATTGTTAATTTATTTATCAAAGATTTTAAAATGGCTTTTTTCGTATAAATATTTAAAAAAAAAATTTATGTTTTGCTTAACTTAAATTAATTATTTTACTTAACATATTCAACGAATTTCACACTTCAAAACTCAAAAGCGGGATAATTAAACACAATCGAAGTTTTGATATTCAGACATCAAAATAAGGTATGCAAACAAGTTCTTTTTTTGTTTATCTATAATCCCCTCCCTTACAACAACATAATATGTTTTGTTCAGTTTCAGATGATTATTTTAAGCATATTTGGAGCCTCCTCAAAACAAGGGGGGTTTTGTAAGCAATATATATATATATATATATATATATATATATATATATATATATATAAATATTGTTTATGAAAAATAAGTTCACTGTTATAAAGTTCATTCTTCTCTTAATAATCGCTGAAAATTTCGTATTGATTGGGTAATTACCTGGTTTTTGATAGATTTTTAAAAAGACGGTCCGTCAAAAAGTACTTACCTGCCCCCTCCCCAGTTTTGGCGGTGCCTAAATAATACTATGTCGAAAGTAAAGAGTTCTGATGGGGAACTATTGAATGTGCCAAAAATTACGAGGACATTAAAATAAAATTTATTAACGTTTAAAAAACGATTAAAATAATGGCACAATGAGGGGAGGGGGGAAGAAAAACGGGAGAAAGATTCACAGTTCCCCAAAGAGAAACAATGCGTTAGATGTTTCTTTCTGCAGTCACAAAGAAGGTTTCCGCAGCGGATTAGAGACAGACTCCAAAATCTTTAAATGGTTTCTAGAGTCCGCTCTATGTAGCACCTCGAACCATTCAATTTTATATCTATCGGCACAGCAGGGGTTGTCAACCCACTGCTGGCCAATAGCAAAGTCCAAGGCTACAGAAGGAGGGAGACTACCAGACCCCTTGCTTTATCCTCACCCATACCAACCCCACCCCTAATATAAGGACAAGATTCTTTTTGTAAGCGATATAAGAAAATGTTTTGTATCTTGAGTTTTAGTTTTCGAGGGAAATTCATATATATAACCAACCGAAGGTAAAGTTATAGACTTTCAGTTTAAAAACACATAGTATTAACGACAAAATAAACGATTCACTTGATAAGCATTTTGAGTGATAGACATTTATTTATATATCTGTCAAAAATCCATTGTTATTAAATAAGTTATATTTAATTGCTTTATTTTAAAGAAAGTCTAAATAAATGAATTATAGACTTCAAAATCTTCTCAGTCGTAACTTAATATATATATATATATATATATATATATATATATATATATATATATTTATATTTATACTAGCGGGACCTGTGGAAATTCCACAGGCGACTCATCCATCTATAATATAAATCTGATCTGTCTGTTTAAATATATGTATGTATATTTCTATGTCTGCCTAAAACTTAAAACAGAGGCGACGGATTTTAACGAGATTGGTATCGTTTTGAAGGTCGACCCGTCGGACGAAAAATATCAAAAAATTGCCTAAAAACATTAATCTCTTCACCCTCAACTGGCCACTTTTCTACAGGGGGGGTCGCATTTTTTCGGCGATATTTTTAAAAGTCATATCCTCTTTTCGATTAACTAGCTCTAATTTTAACCTACGCCACTTCCGGTTGGCGATTGTCGCAACTGCAAAGACGTCACTTTGGGGGGGGGGGCACGTTCTTTTTCTCATTTGCGGTACGAGTTCGAGCCTGCCTGCCTACTACCGCTTTTTTTTCTTTTGCTCAACACACATCTCCAAACACCCGGGCAACACCGGACTCCTAGGTTAGTATGTAATATATTAATGTTGGCATTCTGTAGATATCCAGCGTAAATGGAGACGCTCTGATATTATAGTAGCAAAAGTATTTATCTAAGTTAGCAGGGACGCCTGCCGTAGCCCGGTCGTAAAATATCCTTAAATATATTTTAATTCTTGCAGATTTCGTATATATTATTATAGAGGTGATGTTTTATCCATTTTTATATATCATAAAGTTGCGAGTTCAAATAAAAACAAAAATATATCTATATGACTTGGGTGCATCAGCTTGAATCGAAACCGAAACCAAAACTTATGTATGCACGTAGTACAATGGGGTAAATAATGGCTGGTTACTTTTAATGCATCTAAAACCAAGCTTCTCTCTTTACATCATCAACATTCTGATCCACATCTGACATCAATTGAAATGAATGGCTCTCGTCTTCAGGAGGCTTCGAGTTTTGACAAACTTCTTGGCTTGACCATTACTCCTGATCTTAAATGGAACACGTACATCAAATCTGTTGCCAAGGCCGCTGGAAAAATGGTGGGATCTTTCTATCGATCCGGTAGATATCTCACTGCTGATGCTATTCTCTATCTATATAAGAGCCAGGTACGTCCAAGGATGGAATACTGTTGCCACATCTGGGCAGGAGCTGCTAGAAAGGACTTGGCCTGCCTTGATAGAGTTCAAAATAGACTTCGTAGCCTCGTAGGAGATGTCCTTTTCTCTTCCTTACAACCTTTATCTCACAGAAGAGATGTTGCGAGTTTGTCTCTGATGTATCGTTATTTTCATGGAAAGTGTTCAACTGAGCTTCAATCTATGGTCCCCCCTCGCCAAACTTTCACAAGAAACACTCGTCTAGCTGTAAACACTATCAATAATTCCCCCCACTCTTTATCTGTGCCTAAACCTAAACGTAGATTCCATGAACAAAGCTTTTTTCTTAGAACTGCACGCCTGTGGAATTGTCTTCCGTTTTCCTGCTTTCCGGCTGACTACAATATGGTTGTGTTCAAGTCTAACGTAAATAAGTTCTTGATGAGCCGTTCCATATAAGTTATCAACTTTACCAAATTTTCATTACTAATGATTACTATAATGTCCAATTTCTACTGTACACTCTTTAACCCTTATCTTTGAGTGGCCTCTTGGCCTTGATAATGTGGTGATGCCTATGTAAAAAAAATGTATATGTGTGTGTGTATAAATTGAGTCCTTAAGCTGAAATAGAAACCGAAACCAAAAATTATTTATAAAAAAATGACCCCAAATAACACTGTTAAACATTCCATGGCGCCAAAGAAGCAATATTTGCAATGACGATAAAACCGTTTTTGGTAGGCTGTTCCTAAGAGAAAAATAATGGGAACATAAATAAATGCGAACAAGGGTTATTTTAAATAGAATTGATTTTATTAATGTTCAATACCAACGAATCCTATAGTAGTGAATAAAATATTAGAAACATGGAATATTGTGAATTTTACCCACAAAAACGCATTTGAATCAGATGAGAAAAAGATATCCAGATACTGTAGAGAACAATACCCTACAAGACATATTAATGAATGTTATGTTTGGCATGCTTGAATTACCAATCCTGCAAATAGTTTTTGAAATGAGACCATCAAATCTGAAGCGAAAAATATAGAATATATTAAAGTCAATTCGAAGGGAAAACGGCATTTATTTTACCATTACTCCATACGGAGCAAAACTAAAAACTAAAAAAAAGGGTGCATAATGCGATATTGACCCATCCATTTTGGAAATAGACTTACTCTTCACGACACTATATAAAGATTAACGATATGCATGTATATTTCTATGCCTATATGAAAATATAGATATGTATAATATATATTCTCCTTATTAGATCTTCCAAATTGTATCAGATTACAAGTTCAACGAAGTTTTTCAGCTTCAGAGCAGATGTATCGATTGATTACATTCCACTGATCAAAGAAAAAAATGCATGTCCACAATCATAAATTTGATTTATTTTAGCGAATGAATACATCAAAAATACTCGTGAAAAAGTGATAAAACGTGTAAATTCTAAATACGAAAATTTAACAAAAATAATCCGTAAACTATTCGAATAATCGAAAAAGATTAAGCAAGAGCATTCTGTCTTGTGAAATATATATATATATATATATATATATATATATATATATATATATATATATATATATATATATATATAATAGAGAGAAAAGGGGAGAGTTAAGATAGGTTTATATCCACTAATCATTTGTGTCCATATGTCGATAATAGAGTCCTATATTTATTTGGTATACAAAGAATTTTGCCAGGTGATTAGTCCCATGATTCATTAAAATATGACTTTGGGGTTGTCAGGTGGCCAACTATATATATATATATATATATGTATATATATATATATATATATATATATATATATATATATATAGTGTTATAATGGAATAATTCCAGAGGAAATCCGGGTATGAGAGCTCAATGTGGTAAACAGAGCAATAAGATAAAAATTATAACACGGAAAATTACATAATTGTCGATGCAATAATTTATTTCAACCTTATGGTATTTTCAAGCATCTAAACTAGACAATTACATTTTTGATACTGAAATAAAGAAAGAAAAAAAGAATCGGGCCTCGACCGTCAAAAAAAACAGAAGGGGTGGTAGTAGCAATCCACTTAATACATTTTATAGATAGGGTGGGACGGATTTTTTAAGAGAAAAAAAAACAAAAAAAACAACAAAAACATTATGACACTTATAAACGGCATCTCGATGTAACCACAGATACACACACACACACGCAGCACACACACACGCACACATACACACACACACGCCCCTAAATATGCACGTTCTTACACGTAAATGCCTTGACACGCGTTTACTAACCTAGGAGGAAGGGGGAGAAATATACGGATATAGAGAGAAGGAAATAGAATAAACAGCGCGTAATGGAAAAAGAAGAAGAAAGAAAAAAGGAGAGAGTGACCATCCGCTGCCTGTCATATGGTTTCGTTACTCTAGAATCTCTAAGAAAGAGAAGGGAAAGAAAATGGAGATTATACGCGCGTCCTAGAGTTAATTGAGTCATGGAAAGTAAGTCTATTAAAAGATAAATAAAAAAATAAAAAAAATTTTATATACAAAGTTTTAAAACTATCTGTATGTTATCATGTTAAAACTAGTTAGAAATAAATATTATCTTATAATACATTTAAATATTGTATTTTTAATATATTACTATGAATTCAAAAAATTGAGTCTTATGTAGTTAATATTTTATATATTTTTATGTAATTAATTTTATTGGTGATTATAGCGGTCGTTGTAATTTTGCTCACTAATATTTCACTTCTTAATTGATTAATTGACGTCCCAATGGGGGCTTTTGACTCAGCCCAAATTGCCGATCTAGTGGGCATATTTATAATGTACACAATTAGCAGAATTATAGAGCCTAACTTAGTGGGATTATACAGGGATGATGGACTAATTATTATCCCTAATAGTGACGGCCCCATGGTATCGAAAATACATAAAAAATTAGTAAGAGCCTTCAAATACCTTGGATTTAAAATAGATATAACCCCAAATTGTAAAGAAGTTAATTATCTAGATATAACTCTAGACTTAAGAAAGGGGATATACAAGCCGTTCAATAAAGATAATAACACACCATCTTATATTAATACTAGATCTAACCATCCAAGTTGCATAATTAAACAAATACCTAAAACGATTAACACTAGGATTAATAAAATTTCGGCTAACAAAGAAATTTTTGAAGCGAACAAAAAATTATACAATAGAGTACTAGAGATAAGCGGATACAGTGAAAAACTCACATATATTAAGAAGGAAAATAAAAATAAAAATAAATCTAAAAACAGAGGCCGGAAAATAATATGGTTTAATCCCCCTTACTGCCAACTATCCAACATAAACATAGGGAAAGTATTTTTGAACCTAATAGATAAGCATTTTACCATAAATAATCTACTAAGGAAGATATTTAATAGAAAAACCATTAAAATAAGTTACTCGTGCACTAAAAACATGGACAGAATAATTAGCACTCATAATAGTAAAATATTAAACAACTCTAATAAAAATAAGGTTACAGTAGACAAATGTAACTGCCAAGTGAAAAATAACTGCCCACTGGACGGTAACTGTAAAGTTGAGTGCGTGGTTTATGAGGCCACGATCCACTCAGAAGATAATAACAGGGACAAAAAAGTTTATTTCGGTATCTCCGCCGGTAACTGGAAACAGCGTTTTTATGACCATAAACATTCTGTCAATAACCCAAAACTTAAGAACTAAATCGAGTTAGCTAAACAATGGTGGTTATTAAAAAAATGATCCCCAGTAGTTTCATGGTCAATCCTATGTTATTCGGATGTTCCAAACGGCTTTAGGCAGAGATGCAGTTTATGCCTCGAGGAAAAAATAAGAATCCTGAAGTACGAACACAATAATCTCTTAAATAAACGAGATGAACTGATGGCCAGATGTAGACATAAATGTAAATTTAAAATAACCAATAACTCCAGATCCTACGAACAGATAATTCTATAACGGTAAAGAGACCGAATTTAACACCACTAGATTATTTACGATAAACCCTCCCACCCCACCCCACTGGCAATTATAGTGCTGTCCGGTATATACTCGATAATAACTACTTAATGATTAATTGTCGGAAATCTAAGTTGGGTGTACTTTTTCCGAAGTACCTGTTTATCCAAATTACTTATAAATAAATGAGATAGCTTTAAGAAAATAATTTTTCTCTGCAGATAATACATTAGTTATTAAACTGAGTTAACTCAAAAAGATAAAATACTACCACTAGACATTATTAGATTTAATATAAATTAACACAAAACTGTAAAATAATGACTATTTTATTTATTTTTTTACGCGTGCATGAAAGTACTTTTGTGTACGGTATGAATAAAAGTATATATTAACCGAAACTATATACGTCCTATGGAATTGGGGGTGACTAATAATGCAATTTTCTGCATCTTAATCAATTAAGAAGTGAAATATTAGTGAGCAAAATTACAACGACCGCTATAATCACCAATAACATTAATTACATAAAAATATATAAAATATTAACTACATAAGACTCAATTTTTTGAATTCATAGTAATATATTAAAAATACAATATTTAAATGTATTATAAGATAATATTTATTTCTAACTTGTTTTAACATGATAACATACAGATAGTTTCAAAACTTTGTTTATAATTTTTTTTTTAATTTTTTTATTTATCTTTTAATAGACTTACTTTCCATGACTCAATTAACTCTAGGACGCACGTATAATCTCCATTTTCTTTCCCTTCTCTTTCTTAGAGATTCTAGACTAATGAAACCATATGACAGGCAGCGGATGGTCACTCTCTCCTTTTTTCTTTCTTCTTCTTTTTCCATTACGCGCTGTTTATTCTATTTCCTTCTCTCTATATCCGTATATTTCTCCCTCTTCTTCCTAGGTTAGTAAACGCGTGTCAAGGCATTTACGTGTAAGAACGTGCATATTTAGGAGCGTGTGTGTGTGTGCATGTGTGTGTGTGTTGCGTGTGTGTGTGTGTGTGTATCTGTGGTTACATCGAGATGCCGTTTATAAGTGTCATAATGTTTTTGTTGTTTTTTTTGTTTGTTTTGTTGTTGTTTTCTTTTTAAAAATCCGTCCCACCCTATCTATAAAATGTATTAAGTGGATTGCTACTACCACCCCTTCTGGTTTTTTTGACGGTCGAGGCTCGATTCTTTTTTTTTCTTTCTTTATTTCAGTATCAAAAATGTAATCGTCTAGTTTAGATACTTGAAAATACCATAAGTTGAAATAAATTATTGCATCGACAATTATGTAATTTTCCGTGTTATATTTATATATATATATAGAGAGAGAAAATAAAAAAGGAACAAACCGTATTATGTGTTCACAAACGTTTCGTCTTTATTTCGAGACTTCCTCTGGGTGAAATAAAGACGAAACGTTGGTGAACACATAATGCGGTTTGTTCCTTTTTTATTTTCTCTATTTTGTCGGAATACTATTTCCATTATTTTCATCATATATATATATATATATATATATATATATATATATATATATATATATATATATATTAGCAAAAGTACCCGTCGTTAACTGGGTTACAAAGCAACCTACAGAAAATGGACTCTGATTTATAAAAGTGTGATAGGTTATGAAAAGGAACGGTTGTAAAAAGATAGCTTCGAATTTGGGAGTATAAAAACCAAAGCAAAATATGATGAAAATAAAAATAAAATAGATAACCCCATAATTTATTATACCATACCTGTTCACACTGAAACATTTATCACAATATTCTGTGGATCTATATTAAAAAAACCTTGTTAAACTTGGTGAAATATTTCCATTCTTAATGAATCATCATTATGGCAGATCAAACATACCCATTCCTGTGTCTCGATACATCTTCTATCATTATATGTGATCAGTTTTCTATAATAGTCAGCCATATGGGAGCCTATTCGTGACCAGACCCACACACAGGCGTTCAGCTGGCTCTTATATAGGTAAGAATTGCATCAGCAGTGAGATATCTACTGGATCGATAGAAGGATCCCAGCATTTTTCCAGCGATCCTGGCAACGGATTTGATGTATGTGTTCCATTTTAGGTCAGGAGTAAATGTCTGTCTACTTATTCTTCAGCTAATATTTATGTATGTGCAGAATTCAATATTCACAATGTTGAATGGTTAACCCACTCAAACAATACCGATGATGAGGGGAGATCCTAACACGATTTCTCCATTGCTTATGACCTCACTCAGATTGTTCACGAACCCACCTCTATGCCCGACACCGACGTCCAGTATGCAAGTCTCCTAGACCTTTTTCTCACAACTTGCCCTGAACTATGTTTATCTTCATTGACCTATTCCTTGCTACAGTTCAAGAGGATAGTGTAACAGTCGGAAATGCTAATCATTTTGTGATATTTGTAGATATCACCTTCAATTTTTTATCTTAAGTTGAAGAGCCATTATTCATAATAACAAGGGACTTCAAAATGGCTGACTAGGAAGTCATCAGTGATCACATCAAAGATGCTCAATGGATTAATATATTTTCGTTTCCTGCTGAATAGTGTGCAAATGGTTCAAATCAACAAATATAGCATATGTCCTCACATGGAAGTTTTATAGTAATCCCCAATTTACCCAGTGGTGCATTCAACTTTTGCAGCTGGCATTGTGCATTGCGCAAAAAAGCATGCATTCTGCAGATTTATCCACCATATGTCAAGTACAAATAAGCGAACATGTATAGATGCTAGAAATAATTGTAAGAGCGAAATAGCCACAGCCAAAATAAGGCATACTGTATAAAACAGAAACCGTAAGAAATCCCAGAAATTGGGAACTGTCGATTTCTGGAAAATTTATAATAGTTTGATGAATAATATACAATCAACAATTCTCTCGCTATCCAATAACTATGAGGTTGCTTGCACGGGAACGGAAAGGCTAAATTGCTTGCTTGGAAGTTTGTCTCCAAATTCACCTTAGAACCAACAAAGCATTTGCCAACTTTCCTTTTGCGGACAGAAGCTACACGCGATGATCATCCCTTTTCTCATGTATATGATATCATAAAAACATAGACGCCTCCAAGACGTGTTGGCCTGATCTCATTCCCATAAGAGTATTTTATGTAATGAATATTACATCCGGGTTCTTCCTCACGGGAATATTATTGGTTAATTAAGTCAGAAATACCGACCGACAGAGCCAGCTGAACAGGCGTCGAAAGGTATGACATAAGCCCCACACTAGGAATACCATTTCGACCATGAACAGTAATTTAATGAGGCGACTCACTAAATTATTACTCAAGGCCCACTCAGCTACTTTAAACAAATATAGCTATTTCGCGAGACGTAGTTTTAATTAAAGAAATACTCCAATAGATTCAATCTTTGGATCCTTATTCAATCAAGCACTGATTCATCACATTGTAGATACTAAAACTTTTTCTGACGAAAAGAATGGATTTAGGCAAGCGTGTTCTACTGCAGATATCTTAACGGTCATCCCTGAATCCACATACTATACATAAGATAACGCAAGAGAAGCTATGGCAATAGTCCTTGATATATCTAAAGGCTTTTACAGGGTTTGGCACGGTAATCTTCACATGAAAATAAAACCATGCAGTATTACAGGACGAATAGTTAATATAATCAGATTTTTTTAGACAAATAGAAATATTCAGGCTGTCCTCGATGGCCATAGGTCGAACTTGCATAATATAAAGTTGGGTGTACTTCATAGAGGGTCATTGGAATTTTAATATTCCTGATATTCATAAACGACCTTCCTGATAAAATTGTGTCTGTGATGTGTATATTTGCTTGTGACACCACGCTCTATGACAGAGATGAAGAAAAACGAACGTGGGCACATTTAAGGCAATGGCTGAAACTTTAGAGAATGACGGGGGAGGGCAGAGCGGTAGCTCTAGATATATCTAAGGCTTTTGACAGGGTATGGCATGAGGGTCTCCTCAGGAAAATTAGATCATACGGTATCACTGGTAGAATACTTAACATAATTAAATCCTTCTTAGATAAGAGAAAAATCCAGGTTGTCCTCGACGGTCGTACATCTAAACAATATGATATAAATAAATCTATCCTTGGACCTCTATTGTTCCTGATATTCATAAATGATCTCCCCGACAAAATTGCCTCTGAGATGGGTATATATGCTGATGACACTACACTCTACGGCAGGCACGACAGGAAGACGAATGAACACATTTCTAAAGAAATGGCAGAAACACTAGAGAAAGACCTCCAATCTGTGGTGGAATGGGGACAAAAGTGGTTGGTCGCGTTCAATGCTGCCAAGACTAAACTAGTTTCATTCAATAATTACAAGAAACCCTCTCTACTACCTATAGCAATGACCAACGACTCTTTATCTGAGAGTACATCTTTCAAACTCCTTGGCCTAACGTTCACAGGAAACATGAGTTGGAACAATTACATTGAAGGCATTGCCAGGGCCGCTGCAAGAAAAGTGGACTCTCTCTACCGTGCTAGACAACTATTAACACCCGAAAGTATCCTGTACCTCTATAAGGCCACCATTCGCATCTGTCACATCTGGGCTGGTGCATCTGCTACTAGTCTCTCGCTCCTTGACAAGGTTCAAAAGAGAGTCGCAAACCTGATAGGCCCTAAACTGGCATCTAAGCTTCAGCCTCTGTCTCATCAACGAAATGTTGCATCCCTCTGCCTTTTCTACAAGTATTTTAGTGGTGAATGTTCTGACGAACTGCAATCACTTGCGCCCCCACGACGTGAGCACCCTCGACAAACCCGACAGGCTGCTAAATCCCACCCCCACACTGTAGAGATCCCTAGATGTAAAAGATCTTTTTATTCCAATAGTTTCTTCCCCAGAACCGCTAGACTCTGGAATTCCATTCCAGGTCCCTGCTTCCCCAACAGTACTGACGTACAGAAGTTCAAGTGTAACGTGAACCGACATCTTGCTGCCCAAATCCCTACATAGTACCACAGTAGTTGTTGCCCCTGATAGTAGCCCCCTACACCAAAGTGGCAATTTGCCTTGTTTGGGGTGAAAATGTAATAAAAATTTTTTTTAAAAAACCTTCAGTTGGCAGTGAAATGGGGACGTAAATGGATGGTAACATTCAATGCTGCTAAGATTAAGCTTCTTTTATTTAACAATTGCAAAAATATTCTCAACGGCCGATTGCCATGACAAATAACAACGTACCTCAGACTTGCTCGTTCGAACACGTTGGCTTAACATTCACAGGCAACCTAGATTGAAACAAATATATTAGAACACATCAAAAAGATGGGCTCTCTACTGTGATAAAAATTATTCACATCTGGCAGTAATCTGTACTTTTACAAAGTCACAAATTTGCCCATGTATGGAGGATCGGTGCATCTATCACTTGTCTTTCCTTCTTAGGATTCAAAAAAAAGTCCCAACATAATAGGTCCAGCACTATCAACTAAGCCCAAACATCTGCCCCATCACCGCAATTTTGCATCTTCGTGCTTGTTTCATTCTAACAAACTCGTAGTACGTAGTATCGGCGTAAATACCCCCGACCAATCTAATAAGCAGCAAAATCCCACCCCTTCATCATAGAGCTTCCTAGGGGCCGGATAGCATACTAATCTAATGGTTTCTTCTCTTAGACTGCTAGATTTTAGAATTTCTTCCTAGTCTCCTACTCCACTGATTGTACTGACATTCAGAAACTTATATGTAATGTAAACAGACCTCGCTGCTCAAGCCTCTACCTCTAGATATTGCTCCATATAATAACCCCTTGCGTCCAATATGCCTCATCTGTGATGAGTAAGAGTCAAAAAACGAAAGATGTATAGAATCATATGATTCATACGACATAAATGAATTTGCAGAGTTGTTTGTCGCTTTATTATGTGGCGATATGTGTGTGTGATTTATATTGTAACAGAGCGCGGACGCGCGTATGGCAGCAGCAGGAACAGCAACAGCCTAAATACGCAGATGGCCGAGCCGTGTACGAGGTAACATCTCAGAAGAAGAAAGAAACAAAAAAGTATAAAAAAGAAAACATGGACCGAGACGGGTAGAAATAGACGTGTTACACACGTAACCCGAGAGCGTAGTGAAAGATGTGTCCTAAACATAGCTGGACAAAGACAGAATATCATGTGTTCGACACGGTAAATCCTTGTTAAGCATATTAGAGTATGAAAAGACTTTTGATCAAGAGACAAGAAATATTCTGGAAGTACCTGTAAATAAATGTCTGCTGTCTCAACTGAAAAAAGTGAGTCGTATTCTTTCCTACAAATAGAATGTTCGTATTAATACTCCACTTCTAAATTCCTTATTTTATTTCTCTTAAGTTGAGTCGCAATGTTTCTAGAATAAAGAAATTATGCATATATTGATGAATATAGTTATGTTAATTACTATATTTCTTGCCATGAGTGCTCGATATATATGAGAAAAGGTTATGTAAATCTAAGTTTGTAGTCATTTGTCAACAGTGTATTATGATTGGTAGTTTGGCCCTGCGCCCTTCAGGTTGTATATATCTACTAGTATACGTAAATGAAATAAAATAAATGTACCCTCTGGTTAATCAGGATTTCATGCTAGTGTAATCACCAGAGTGAGAAATTGGCTGAAAATCCGACCAGCTTAACGTAGAAGAACGTAAGCAGAAGAAATAATCGAATAATTAATTGGATGCGCAAAGCCATTACAAGATGGGGTCAAGGGAACAATAACAACGTCCACAGCTACCATAAGAGTGTACTAGTTGTGTGACAATTTATTTCATTATCTTTATTATACACACACACACACACACACGTAACATATATATATATATATATATATTTATATATATATATATATATATATATATATATATATATATATATATATATATAACGACACAAACAGACAATCTGGGTGCACCGAGTTCGAATCCATCTCGGTCCTCAGAAACACTGTTACTCTTAAAACGTTGGCAACCTTCAGATGTTCCCCCTATTAGTATCCGATATTATTTAGGAACTAGAAAGAAACAAATGCCAACAATAATCGTCTGATTCATTCGACATGAATGATGCTCAACAACAACAACAACAACAACAATACCTTATGACGTAGTATAGGTGATACGAACGTGGTAGAGTCAGAATCGTCTCACGCAGAACTATGATTCCTAGTTGAACCACGTAAATGACGAACACGTCTTAAGGTCGTCTCTACCTATTTTTGTGACAAACAAAAACGCTTTGGGTGCGGTACAGAAAATCAATGGAGTAATAGCATCCAAGCTTCTTCAGCGCAATTTCTGATTTTGTTTTGGGACATACTCCCCCCCCCATTCACATACAGCTGTTAAGCATTTCTGGTCTCGGTGTTAGAGGTTAAAAATCTGCAATAGCTATAAAGAACGCATAGTTATAAAGAACAGAGAACTTCCTGTAGACCAGGTACGATTTTCATAAAATCTATGCAGAAATTTGATTCGCCCAACAAAAAATGCATTGATTGGAGTAACAAACTAGAAAAGTATAACATTTATTATATGCTTTTGTGTGTAGCTTGAATTGCTTATTGCAGTATGTACATCAACGGCATACATATTATGATTCATCATCTTAAATTAATCATGAACACCATTTATCAAGGCAAAAAGTAACACAAGGATAAGTGGTAATAATTTGCATGATTGTCAGCTGAAAGATGAAGAGTCCAATGAGAGGATTGAAAATGATTGATGAAATGGAGCAAGTTCGATTAGGTTAATGCCGTTTGTTAATATTAGATTTTAAGACGGCCATGATGTAGTCCGTAAGAAAGCAGTCTCATTATATTGTTTCACAGACGAGGAAGCTGTGTCAATAAAAATATTTTTTGTTTTCAATTTATATTCAAATTATCCAAAATACAAGCTCAATAAAAAATAAGTTACAACTTACAGAATATATAAAATGGTTATTAAATTCCCAGTGAGCAAAAATTAAGTCTTTTCTTTTATATCATTTATTTATTTTTTTATTTTTCGTTTGACATTTTTGACAATTGTCTTACAATTGTTTCGCAACGTTCAATATGCTGCGAGTAAACGCAATCATATGCTGGTTTTCAAAAACTAAAACAAAAAGATGTTATATCATGCAGGAAATTCATCGAGAAAAAAAAGCAGATAAAACTCACGCGTATTCCTCCCCACACTACTATTAATAGGATGACAGAATTCAAATCACGACATTATTTTGAATATCTTGTATCGAATGACCCTCTGAGTCATGATGAAAAAATAACAAAGACAAAAACTAAAATCTTGAAACAGCAAGTGGTTAATCAAAGTTCAAAATTAGGAGATTTGAATTATTATTATTATTATTATTATTATTATTATTATTATTATTATTATTAGCATTTCAGCCCGGTGTTGCCTGGGTGTTTGGAGGTGTATATGGAGCAAAATAAAAGCGGTCGATTTTTTAACTTTGGCCTCTATTATGACCCCTTAACATTCATTATTTGGGGATTAAATCAAGTTATTAAATTAGATCCATGTCCAAGGAACCTATATCTAAAATTTCAAGTGTTTAGACTCAAAATTGTCGGAGGAGTTTGGTAGAGTTCTCAAAAGTCAAATTGTTGAACTTTAACCACTTAACAGCCAAATTTCTGGCCGAAAACGAACTAACAAGATTTTCCCAAATCTCAGTAGTCTGTATATCAAATTTCGAGTCCGTAGACTTAAAATTAACAGAGTTATTGCGTAGGGAAATGTACACAGAAACACACAGAGACACATAAACACACACACACACACAGACACCTTAACTTTTATAGATATACTAGCATGGGTGCCCGGCGTTGCCAAGGTGTTTGGATGTGTATGTTGAGCAAAAAATAAAAATAAAAATAAACGGTTAATTTTTTTTAAACTTTGACCCTTATAATTGCCCCTTAACATTTATTGTTTTGGGCTCATATCAAGTTATTAAATTAGATCCATGTCCAAGGAATCTATATCTAAAATTTCAAGTTTTAGACCTAAAATTGTCGGAGGAGTTTGGTAGAGTTCTCAAAGGACAAATCGTTGAACTTTGACACCTAAACAGCCGAATTTCTGGCCGAAAATCGATGAGAAAGGTTTTTCCTAATCTCAGTACCCTGCATATCAAATTTCGAGTTTGTAGACTGAAAATTGACAGAGTTATTGCGTAGGGAAATGTACACACACACACAGATACACACAGACACGTTCTCTTTTATAGATATATAGATAGATTACCACTTTATAATTCTTTATATAGTGTCTGATCTTTCGTTCTAACCAGGTGTCCAACGCAATTGACAATGTATAACGCGCAATTGTATGGTCGATATATCAGCATGCTGTAGTACGGTAGCTTCTGATGTGAGCATTTGCCAGTCAACATTTAAGGACGTGACGATGGCTAAGTAGATAATGGCACAGATTGGCGATCTGTGAATGCCAGGTTCGAATACAGCCTGTTTCATAGCACAGCAGGATGTTGACAATCTCTACGCAGTTTTTCCTGAAAGAATTCCAACAACAGAATCTCACTGATCAATAAAGTTGGAGCACGTTAATCTATACGAACGGTAGTTTACGTTTGCGATTCCATTGAGGTGATTTGGGAACCCATCTAGGAACTTTATGGATGAAGGCGGGAAATGGTCAACGCGTACAATTCATACGCACTAAGCGTTGTTTGGATGGTAATGACCCTATCTGATCACACACGATTTTCCAGCTTATCGAAAATTTTGCTGACCTCTTCAATCCTTAATATTTCGACGTCAACGTATTTATCTTGTCGAAGAGTACTACCAAGATATGCTAAGGAGTTCACAACACTTAATCCCCACTTTTAACGTAAATTCTGGGTTTGACATACTAGAGTCCTAATGAACTGGGGAGCCTTGACATATTTTTCGTTCGACTTTATAGTAAGTCGAAAGAAATGTTCTATTATGACCTGTACATTTTCTCTAGTGTAGGCAACGGTCAGCATTGTCAGCATGTTCCCCGCACGAGTATGTAGAAAGCGTTGGCCTTTTCATTAAATTGGTCGAGGCAGCCATACTTAAATTTTCAATATCTCTACGTATTACAGCTTTGCGATGTTCTACTTAATTAGGGAGCATATTTCTCATTGTTTAAAAAGATGGCGACTATATTTTGCAACCAAATTTAAAATGATGCACTGAGAGCATGCTAATGCAGTGGATTAAATAAAGGATTCCGTTCGAAATTCCATTCAAAATATCGTGCAGTTTTTCGATAGAAGGTTCCCGAGTTCGATAAGATAAACCTAAGGAAGGTCGGAAGTTACATCTGCCGAAATGTTGTGAAAACATTACTCAAGATGAGAACAGTACTTCGAACAATACAGATTATCAATCCTCGTATAAAAAATTCAGAAATCTAAGATGAAAAGTTATTTAAAGAGGCAGAAATTATTCAGAGAAATGCAATGTCTTTTTTTTTACATCGGAAAATGGAGAGATCGACGTGTGACAATGGAAGGGAAGAGGGGGACGAGTGATGAAGAAAAGAAAATGCAAAAAATAGAAGCACGAGGAAAGAAAATGTAATACGCACATAGAGAGGAGCAAACATTTAAAAAAAAATCACACACACACACACACACACACACACACAAGAGAAAATAACAGAGAAACATTGGAACATTTATTGATACTTTGGGCGATATTTTTTTTGTATAAGTTTTGTTGTTTGTTTTGTGGCAGGTGCGTATCTTCACCTCCTGGTCGACGCGTGGGAGGAGTCGACAGGGAGTTAAAACTTACAAGCTGATAGATGAATAATAATAATAATAATAATAATAATAATAATAATAATAATAATAATAATAAATTCGATTTAGATATCAGTGAACCTATATGAGAAAATAGGGTACAGAATGCTTGGGTGTAACTTTAATGAAAAACGTTTAACTGATTCTTTTTTTATTACTCACGTTTACCCTTAACAAAGCATATTAACACTTGGGCGTAAGAGGTTACTGTTTAGAACCATGCCTAGGAAAGATTAACAAGATGTTAGTTTACATTACATTTAAACTTCTGCGTATCAGTACAGCCACGATTGCAGGTAGCAGGAAGAGAATTCCAAAGTCTAGCTGTTCGAGTCAAGCATTTAGGGACCACAACAACACGACAGTGAAGGGGCATGATTTTGTTGCTAAGCAGTTTGTCAGGGATATGTACGTCGAGGGGACACAAATTTCATTAAAATACTTGTAAAACAAGCACAGGGATGCAACGTTGCGGCGATGGGACAGGGGTTGGAGCCTAAAAGAATAAGACAGAGCTTCAGGCTCATTCCTCTAACTGACAAGTTTTCATGTTATGATGTATAAAAACTGATGAGGATAAAGCTGGAGAAATTCTAAGATGAAACTAGGGTGGAAAAAGCGTTGTAACTGGTAGATGGTATCCTAAAAGAAATTTAATGTGTAGTCGACGAGGTATTTCGGTGTATATAGGGCTTAAGGAAATGATAATAAAATGTATGACTGCATTTTGAGTTTTGAGGCGAGGAGAGACAGATCTGTTTTCGTTTTACAAATGAAAACGAAGAAAATCCATGTTTTAAAATACAACGGAGGATATACATGTTATATAAAATGTATTGAAATAAAAAGGAATTATTTTAAAGGTGCTCAATACGTAGGTAGAACATTTAAAGTAAAATTATAAATCCACTAAAAATGCTGTACGATTATAGACCTGCATTTCTACTTTAATCGTCTAGACAGGAATTCAATATATATATATATATATATATATATATATATATATATATATATATATATATATATATATATATATATAAAGGGAATTAGAACAACAGTCTAAAGAGCGGCGTTTATTTTAATGTATTAGTAAATGCATGAATACAATTAAAAGAAAACACTGCTCGTTGCAATGTAAATATATAATAAGCTCGATAGGCATAGATATCCTAGAGCTATTTTAATATTGAGTAAAATGATTCATAATTTATAATAAAAATCGGTTTCAAAAGGAAGAATAAACAAAATCAATAAATTGTACGATCGTTTCGGAAACGATGTTTTTATTGAGATAAACAATACGTCTTGAACAATAAATTTTATCATTTGATTTTATAAAAAAAAGTTTCCTCGTCAGCAAAAATAGTAGGTGGGGGTTTAAAGACACCAAAAATAAAACTAACGTTTTTTAAGTAAGGCAGATATATCTTTTATTTATTTTATTTATTATTTAAGTATCATAGTCCATCCATTCATTGGCATGTTGTTAAATATAGTTTATGAATAGTCGAAATGGTGATATATCTATTTATCTATCTATCTATCTATCTATCTATATATATATATATATATTATATATATATATTATATATATATATATTATAATAAACCCGCTTTGCTGTTGTTTACAATATATGCCATATATGCCGTCATAGTAATATGAGCCGTCTTAGCAGATTGCGCCATATAACGTCATAACAGATAACGTCATATATACCGTATTTAGAAACGTCAAGTATATACAATTAGTACACATACGCACACACACACACACATACACACACACACACACACACACACACACACACACACATATATATATATATATATATATAACGATATTACAAGTGTATTTGAGTATAAATTCATCAGTAGGTTCTTTGATAAGACAGGGGCATGTTCGAAATAAATGTTTCTCTATAAAGCACAATTGAGACATGATCTATATATAAAGTAGTAGTGTTTGTATATGTGTGTGTCTGTGTGCACTACTCTCCTACAGCCCACAACACTGAACCGATCATGACCAAACATGGCATATTGCGTCATTTAACCTCATAACAGATGACGTCATATATAACGAATTTAAACGCCAAGTATATAAACTGCGTCCATCGCTTTATTGCAGATTAGTAAAATATACATTATTTCACTAAATATATGTGGTCCTGGATATGACCTTAAACTATATCCGATGGTGAGGCCCCAGCTTGCAGGCCTTAGGGAGTGTGAAGCCACCCTTTAATTGCCATTGCTCCCAGGTTCACTCTGACCCGGAGTGGTAGCACCTGTTAGGGTCCCAACTATGGGTTAAATAGAATACGACTTAAAAAAACAAATATACTATATTAAAAAATCGTTCTTCAAAATCACCAGATTCGGCATTAAATAACCTGAAAAGGGTTGATATGCTGTAAAACAACTAACCAACCAACTAAATATATGTCACAAACAAATGAAAATTGTATCATCAAATGACTGTTTCAAAGTTAGTTATTTCCCAAAATTGTATTCAAATCCATGCAATATTCACGAACTTATGACATTTTATTTATTATCAAATAATTTATACTGTCCATCGCTTTATTGCCGGTCTTTTAAAATGCCAAAAAAGGGGCGATTAACGGTTATCGAAAAGAAAGGATTGTTGCTGGACTCGCAGATCTAGCTATGAAGCTGGAAAGGGATCCAAAAACTTGGCTTCATTCGTGAACAACCCAACGCCAAATCCAGAAAGAATTAAGGCACCAGGAGAAACCTGTCACATCGTGATATTCGGAAAATTCGTAGGGAAGTCAACCGTAACTCAAACAGCACCAGCGCTTCTATTTTTGCAAGAGCTGGAATCGCTCCATGATCCAGACAGGCCCGATGTAACGTCGCCATTTTGAATTTTCGACATCATGAATTTTGGAATATTGTTTTTAGTCATTTATTCTCTATATTGCTCTGTAATTACATTGAGCTTCTTAAATAAGGATTGGTATATATTATAAGAAAATATATTTATACAGAAATATATATATATATACATGTTCAAAATAAATGTTTCTCTATAAATCACGATTGAACAATATAGACTGCAATGCATTGTGAACTAAGTCAGCGCAGAGAGGTATGTGAAGCTTCCTCTTGGTGCACCACAGTGGATCCTATACTACTGCACGTAATGAGTCCATTTAATTGAAAAATTGGCGATGATTTCGATGACACTATATTAGAAGTGTGAAATATTCGTTGATCTTCATTCAATCCACGCAACGTCGGGTCGCCTTGCTAGTTTTTCATATTATATTGTTATAAATATCCATTCCGAAAGCAAAATGAATATTCATTATCAAAACCTTTGTATAATGACTTGATTTTGTTCAAGTATGCTGTGATTTCTCCCTAGAAACATCTGTAAGATCCGTTTATTCCTAAATAAAAATCAAATCCTAGTGTGATCAATAATAATATATTTATGAATGTTTTTTTTAATTATGACTGTCGTTCTGAAAGTAAGGTCTCCTATTTTTTTACTCAAAACTAAAACGTTGAAAAGCTACGAAGACGGACGTTGGACCATTAACACAGGTTACCTTTTGTGCTCCAGAATTTTATTTTCTACAATCATCATTATTCTCAATGCACTTTTCTCAGCCTTTTGTGATGCCCCGGGCGTAAAATCCAAAGTGCTTTATCACTCATATCTCTGATCCCTCTTTAAAATCAACGAACCCATCTTGTAACTGTACTGGCATAAACTTCACCGGCTTCGTAAGCGTTCAACAAGCGCAGCTGAATGTTGCTCGGTTCAACTTTTGATGCATGAAGGAATTTAATGACATATCTTTTATTTTGACGCAGGTCCATTACAGGGGTTGCTTTCCGAGAGTCTCACACGGTCAATATCAGCAAAAGAGAGACAAAACGTTCAGGCCATGACTACATGAGTGTTATATATAATCCATTATTATTATTGTTTTTGTTGTTATTATTGTTATTGTTCGTTGTTAGGACTTTTTAATAGTGAGAGTCTTAGAAAGTCTTATTGAGAGTTTGTTGTTGTGTCTTAGAGAGAGAGAGAGGTGCTGTAAAGAGAGATTGTTCGTGTTATGACGATTTTTATATATATCAAATGTTCATACTTAGAAGTGTAGAAGAAGCTCTTTGAGTGAGGAAATAGTGTTCAGACAGTCTTAGTGTTCATATTGTGTATGTAAGATGTGTATGTAAAGACATTTTAAAACACATGATATATATAAGACATATATAACAATTTTCACTTTACCTTTTGGTAGAATTACAACACAAAGACGACGTTTATAAAAACACATGATGGGTTTATTTCTTCTACCGGCCGGTCGTGGTTTTCATCATCAAGAATTCAAAGCTTCACATATTAAGTTTCAAAAGTGACCGTCTCGCTTCTAGACGTTCGAATCTTAACTATCGTCTGTCGTCCTCAAACTCCCTCTCAGTTTCTCCTTCAGTTTCTCCTAAGTTTCTAACTATATCTAGAACTTCCCATTTTCCATGACGTCATACACATGTTAAAATATGTGTCTTCTTTCACGTGTTCTGGACATGCGTGTCCAAAACTTTTTCCTTTGTTTACAAAAGGAATTTTAAACTATATTCCCAGTAACCTATATTTCCAATATGTTAAAAACATGTTTATTAAATTATCTTGTAGTTGCATTCCTCAATTGAATTTTTCATAACAGAATTGACAATGCACATTCTTTTCTTAAAACTATTTTATCTCTAAGCTTAACAATGGTTTGTTTTACATTCCATTTTCTAATTCTCTCTCGTAATCTATTTCTAAACCTAATTTACGAGGTTCGAATTTCGTCTATTTTATTTCATTTTCATTTTAACTAAATCTCTCTTTTTTATACTTACATGAAAAGGGGGCAGCCCTTATCATGTAACATGAGTTCAATCATCATAACAATGTAATTTAAAATCTTCTCTGATCGGTTCTGGCAGAATCAAAAATAGAGGAAATTACTTTTGGATTGTCCATCGTATATACGGTTCACATGCATGTAAACGTCTATTTTACTCAGCCTAGTGGGAATAGAATACATCTAACAAATGCCATTCAGTCGTTAGGGCCATATCATTTCCTCTTTTTAAGTTGAAGACATTAAGTTATGATTGCGAGAGATGGAGCGCTGAAACACGAAAAAGTCTATCAAAATACCTTTTTTAAGTAAAATCTTCTTTCCATGTTTTCTGACATTTCTTAGCCTCCTCAGGTTCTCTGGAATACCCAGATTAAATTATTTCGTGCGAGGTACTTACGTTTTTAAACTGACTTTACATTGCCTGAGCTTGCAGCCTTAGCGACTTTTCTTGAATCGTTTTCTGATGAACTTAAGGCGATGAATTCACACACTTTTATTTACCTTAATTGTTCAATGGTTAGATTTTTCTGTTTTATTTCAACAAATAATCAACTTTTCGAACTATTTTTTTTATAAAACGCAGAATTTATTATAAATAATTAATTGAACTGCATTCATGAAGCCACATAATTCATTTCCCACATAGCAGAAGTTCGGACAATGGTTCATAAATTTCCCGTTCGTATATTACGTAAGCAAACGTAATGGTTTCTACTGGAGTCGTCGAGTAACTAATTAAATTGTTATATTATTTGCGAGGTGCTTTCAATAATATCTCAAACTTTATTCGTTTTGGCACTTGTATTAAATGAAACTAGTCCACTTCAAAGTAATCTCCTCTGGCTGCAATGCACTTTACCATTTCCAAAAACTTCTTGAAGTCTCATAAAAGTTCTCTTGCATGAGTGTATCAATGACTTTCGTCGTAACTTCTTTCATTTCCTCAATTGTCTTTTCATCTTACTATCCAAGGTTTTCCTTTACTTTGGGGAATAATCAAAAGTCATAGGGAGCCAGGTCTGAACTATAGGAAGAGTGAGAAACTGTCCTGATGCCCACCTTGGTTTAATAGTCTGTGACAAATATGAAGTTGTAGACAAGTATGAAGTTGTAGACAAGTATGAAGTTGTAGACAAGTATGAAGTTGTAGACAAGTATGAAGTTGTAGACAAGTATGAAGTTGCACCCTTGCGATGAACTTCGAGCAAATCTTCCTCGTCTTTAGTTCCTCACGCATAATTGTCGTACAGTTCCCACACTGACATAAAACAGTGCCCTTATTGTCGCTATAGATACCCGACGGTCCTTATCTATGAAGCTCTTTATTTGTCCAATTCAATCTGGTGGCAAGACTTTCTTATCCCTCCTACACTTCTCATCATCTCTCACAGACTCCATGTCTTCCATGAGTCTTTTATGCCACTCAAAAAAGATGTTCAATTTATGCAAGATGGTTTAAAAGCAGACTGAAGAATTCCATACGTTTCTGTGGCATTTTCCAAGTTTAAAACAGAATTCTATTGAATATCATTCTTTTAAAGTGTCCTCACGTTCAGATTTCATTTTTAAAATTCATTAGCTGTGACAATCAGGCTGTAGTAGAGTGAATTTTAATTTCTGCTGTAGTTGTTCACTTAACCCTAAAATCATAAAAATTGGTCAGTCATCTCATAAGATGTATAGCAATGTTGAATTTTCAAGAATCTGCGACAATTTTTAATGCCTGTACAAAAAAGTCTGGAAACTTATTAAGGGCACCTCGTATTACATGAATATAAACTCATCACGCCTTTTACCAATCTTCATAACAGACAATGAAATTTCTAGTTTTTCCGTATCCCATTCATACCACGCGCCAATCTGGAACCAATGATTTTTATATGATTATTATTATTCTTTTTATTGATTTTATTATGAACGAATCTATATTGATTTCATTGTAGTAGTTGATCAATTTTCAGTTTCTTCTTTGTTAGGGTTATCGTCTTATCCGCGGACACATCTATTAAGAATACATAAATAGTGACAACATTGGTTGTATTGCAGGTGATTAATAAGAACAATAAAACAATAACAACAACAACAGCAATAATAATAATAATAATAATAACAATAATAATAATAATAATAATAATAATAATAACAATAACAACAACAACAACGACAACAACAACAATAATAATAACAATAATAACAATAATAATAATAATAACAACAATAATAATAACAATAACAACAATAATAATAATAACAATAACAACAATAACAACAACAACAATAATAATAATAATAACAATAACAACAACAACAACAATAATAATGACATTAACAACAGCAACAATAATAATAACAATAATAATAATAACAATAACAATCACAATAATAATAATAATAATAATAATAATAATAATAATAATAATAATAATAATAATAAGAGCGCTAGAAACAATACCAAAAGACTTTGAAAAAAAGAATGAGAGAAATTGGAATCAGAGGGATGGCTGAGAGGATACAACATTTAACAATAATGAAAACTGCAGAAATATTAAGGAAAAACCTTGATTGCGGAGATTAACTGAAAACACAGAAACTGCTACAAATGTAAAACGCAAAAGAACAACATGAAAACTGAAAATGTATCATTGTACGATGCCCCCTTTTTAGTGCGTGTCACCATAAACTTGCACTACACCAAATAATGAGGCAGGTAAAGGAGGATCGAGAAGAGAAAGCACTAGCCAGACCTCCGCTGGCTGAGTGTAAAAAGGACTGGGACCTTGAGGATGTTTATTGCCACCCAAATCCCAGTGAAGACCAAAGGTCGCTGCCAACGATAAATCAATTTTGGGCGACTTTTTTGATAACACAAATTCTTTTGAAAAGTTTATTAAAAGGGGTGGAGAGTACTAGAGATGTGAAGAGATCGTTGTCACTTAGACTCCAGAGAACAACACACGTTGTTCTCAACAATAATAATAATAATGATGCTGGTATATATATATATATATATATATATATATATATATATATATATATATATATATATATATATATATATATATATATATATAACTCGGTGAGTTAGAAAAAGAGAATAAATTCAATTCTATAAGAAGAGACTTATCGGGATAATACAAAGCTCAACAACTTTCTTTGGAGCTTATATAGGAGACAATATGATTAGTTTTTTTGGGGGAAAAAGAAATCCAACAGAGTGCTCAATTAAAAGGAAAATCCAAAATATCAGAGCGTATTTATATTTTGTGTACAGAAAGTTGTTAGATGAGACAAATCATTGGTACCGTCAGTTTCAAGCCCGATAATTAGGACCGTTTAAGATATCCTTATCAAGCTCTCTTCAGCTAATACTTATATATATTTGTATATATATGCATATATATATATATGTTCATCTATAGATTATTTTCTGTATTACAGCTTTACGATGCTGTTATACTAGCATCTATTCCTAGCAAGCAATCGAAGGTTCAACCATGTACTTCAAGATAAAAAAATTATTACACTAAGGCTACGAAAGAAGCGCTTGCAAATTATATCCACACAGTCTTTATATAAACACCGACCGCCACTTACACAATGCTCAGTTTGTTTATTTACAAATAGATTTGCATTATGCCAGGAAACAGCAAGAGAAACCATCCAACGGCATTGCTCGACCCGAGAAAAGTGGCTTGTGTGTCTCTATGTGTGTGCTTAATTAGAGATATTTCGATATATATGTGTGGGAGTATAGAGAGAAAAAAAAGAAAGAGACTTTAATAAGGATTGCATTTTGCAGAGGACGATGATTGATTATTTTCGACCCGTTAGATATTGAAGGAAAGTGCACCGATATAGAAAACGTTGATTTGTACTATTTGTAACGCATAATAAATACTGACTTGAACCCACTCGAGACAGTGCAGCTGAGTGTGGCAACTCTAGTACTTTTACGTAGTCCAACGTTAGTAATGATCGAGTCGTTAGAATAATCCATAGTCACACACACACACGCGCGTGCACACGCGCACGCGCACGCACACACACACACACACACACACACACACAAGCAGATCTATGAAGCATTGAAATCTTATAATATCGTACTATTTGCTGTGAAAAGTCGTTCAGTATAAACAAAAAATCTGGTGCAACACGGAACGAACCTTCGTTGCAAATAACGAATTGTTATCATGGTTTTATTTAATGAGGCGCAATTTCCTACAGTGGCTGAACACATAGAATTAATTGCAGTCGCAGATGTCAAACTTTGATATTTAATCAGATGAACTTTTTCAAATATTAATGAGATCGGATCCATTTTTAAAGGATTTCGTTCAATCTGTACTGTTAATGATGAAAACGTTATTTTAATCTAAAACGTGGCAGTCAACCAAACTGTTATTTAAAACTAGACTAATCAAATTTTTATTTCAAATTTAATCATGACAGATCAACCAATTTTTTATTTAAAACTTAACCGTGACAGACCAACCAAATTTTTTATTTCAAACTTAACCGTAACAGATCAACCAAATTTTTATTTCAAACTTAACCGTGACAGACCAACAAAATTTTTATTTCAAACTTTATCATGACAGATCAACACACTTTTATTTTAAACTTAATCGTGACATCAACCAAATTTTTATTTAAAACTTTATCATGACAGATCAACCAAGTTTTATTTTAAACTTAATCGTTACATCACCCAAATTTTTATGTCAAACTTTACCATGACAGATCAACCAAATTTGTATTTAAAACTTAACCGTGACAGATCAACCGAATTTTTATTTCAAACTTAATCGTGACAGATCAAGACAATTTTATTTTAAACTTAATCGTGACATCAACCAAATTTTTATTTCAAACTAAACCGTGACAGATAACCAAAATTTTATTTCAAACTTAATCGTTACATCACCCAAATTTTTATTTCAAACTTAATCGTGACAGATCAACCGAATTTTTATTTCAAACTTAATCGTTACAGATCAACAAAATTTTATTTTAAACTTAATCGTGACATCAACCAAATTTTTATTTCAAACTTACCCGTGACAGATGAACCAAATTTTTATTTCAAACTTAACTGTGACAGATAAACTAAATTTTTATTTCAATCTTAACCGTGACAGATCACCCAAAATATTTATTTAAAACTGAATCGTGATAGATCAACCAAATTTTATTTAAAACTAAATCGTGACATCACCCAAATTTTTATTTAAAACTTAACCATGACAGGTCAACCAAATTTTTATTTAAAACTTAACCGTTACAGATCACCCAAATTTTTATTTCAAACTTAATCGTGACAGATCAACCAAATTTTATTTTAAACTTAATCGTAACATCAAGCAATTTTTTATTTAAAACTTAATCGTGACAGATCAACAAAATTTTTATTTCAAACTTAACCGTGACAGATCAACAAAATTTTTATTTCAAACTTAATCGTGACAGATCAACCAAATTTTTTTTATTTAAAACTTAACCGTGACAGATCAACCAAATTTTAGTTTAATATTTAACCGTAACAGATCAACCGAGTTTTAATTTCAACTTTTATTGTGACAGATCAACCAAATTGTTATTTCAAACTTAATCATAACAGACCAACCAAATTTTTATTTCAAACTCAATCGTGACAGACCAACCAAACTAGTATTTTAAAATAAACGTGATAGACGAACGAATATATTAAAATGACGCGTTATAAAATATTCTAACGAAACTTCCTTTCTTGATCTTGATCAATATGTCCCCTGTCAAAGGAGGAAAAATCCTGCCGGGGCAGAGGCCAGGGTATTCTTTTTGTGGAATTGGATATCCCCCACATCAAAAATCTACCTTGGTCTAACTATGCCCTCGTAAGGGAGCAAATAAATAGGAATTAATGTTAAGCTAGGTGGATCGTTAGATTGAATCTGTAAACAGACTATTAAATGATGATTCTACACAGTAATACTTTTGGGGCCTTTCCACTACATATAGTTTGACTGCAAGAGACATGAATTTATTTATCTCCTACCCAAGTCGCGAAGATGTGACACAAAGTTGACAGGTTGGATTTAGAAGAGAAAGCACCCTAGAGGAAGAGCACTCTGACAGAATAAAAATTGCTTGAATAGCCACGTCAGCATTCCCAGATAGTGGCGCGTTAGCCGATTAGCAATCAACTAATCTCTCCTCAAATGATGAGAAGGGAAAGCCTGGGAAGGTGTATATACCAGAGACGATCAGAACCATACTTCAGACCGACAAAGAGCAGATCATCTATAAAAAATGACAGCAATTCTATCAGTCTGATTTTGGTATGAATTCTGGAAGACACATGAAACCGGTGGTTGCTACTCTTTTCTTAAATTTTCGAGTCAAATGTCTAATGTTAATATATAAAAGATGGTGAAAGAAGGATGAACGCATTTAAATAATATTTTAAGATGAAATTTGTGTCGTTGAAATTTAAGATCTGTTCTTTTCCAAACCGGAAATGAAAAATGTTTGTTTTACGCTATTAATAATCCGGAATGTATTGATACTAATAATATTTGCTGTGTTAGAAAACAAATGCCTGCATTTATTTTTGTAACTGGTGAGTTTCCTGATTCAGATAATTGAATTGAACTTTTTTTTATTTCTGAAGTGTTCATGGTTGGCAAAAGTCCTTTTATTTTTCTGTCTGAGATGAGAATCTGTCAAACTAAGAGGAACAATAGGTTGTGTTTCCCTTTTGTTTTCCTTCTTTCAACCGACGATGTGTTTGTAGGGTCGGTTAAGAAAATTGGCCTGTTCACAAGAAGAAACGCTCGCAGCCAATTATATTTTCGGGCCAATAAGTCTCTTTTTATAACGCTTTTTTTTCTTTCTCTTTCACCCGATTCTCTATCCTTTATGTGTTTATACTCATTATATATATATATATATATATATATATATATATATATATATATATATATACATACATATATATATATATATATATATATATATATATATATATATATATATATACTAGCAGGCCGTCCGACGTTGACGGTCGTAAAATACGCATAGACATTATATTTTCATTCATAGAGAATCTGAGACGAATATTATGTTTTGTCTAAACAGTTTTCTTCTTGTAAGTAAAACAAATACTCGAACTAGGATCGAAACTAAAACCTAAAAACAGTCAATCAAGTACGATAACCATTAGGCCAGCTTGAGACGATCATTAAAACGTGTTTTTAGAATCTACTTATTTTTAACATAAGCAATTTGTCATGAGAACGATTCACGCATATGCAGTTGTGAAACAGCAAACTGATGAAAACCCTACATACCAATTTTTCAATTTTTAACTCTTTAGAAGCACCTTTTTCCGGATGAAAACCTATTAAAAGTTGTCCACGTGTCTGAAGGTTCCAGATACCAAGTTTCAAGTCCGTAGATACAAAATTCGTTGAGTGTATAGGTTGAGAAGTGTTCTCACACACATGCATTCTCACTTTTATAGATATAATAGAGTAGATATGTGTGTATATCAGTTTTTATTAAAGCAAACATCATTGAAAATAACAGAATTCTACTTTTTCATAATACATTTTTGATTATTTTCAATTTTTAATAAGTTTTGTTAAAATAATAATATATGTCTCATTTGTATCACGAACGTGTTTGATTTTTCATTGAATCATCATTAGGTGAAAAAGCAAATGAACAAAAAAGTTGAGAAAAACAGACAATTTTAAACGTAGGAAAGAAACGGATACGTTAAATCAGATATGGAATGTTTTTACATTGTTTAAAAAAAGACGTTGGCAATTTAAAAATCCGATATGCCAGCATTGCACAAGAACATACAATTAATAATATTGCGTTTAAAACTAGTAAAACTATTTCTAATTACGTTAAATTTATATAGGAAAGTGATCCCCACTTTTTTAAAAAGTAATTCCTTCATATCATGAAAACTACTTATCTGTCCCAAATTTAAACGTAATATTCGTTTTCAGCACCACGAAAAACCGTTAAAAGTCGTCACTTTAAAGTTTTGGAGAGAGTTGGAAAGATACTTGACATTGACCAAAAAAATTAAGACCTGTTCTTTTTGGTGCTTAATACGTTTGAGCAGTCGTTATAAATAATATGAAAGAATAAATTTTGAAAAAGAAAATTAACATTTTAGCGTGGGGGATAACTTTTCTATATAAATTTAACGTACAATGAGCACCCACTTTTTGGCCACAAAGCGTTCAACCAGACATGTAATCTCTAGCATTTTTTCAAGTTTGGCGATCGAGGTGGGGACAAAACATGACAAATACAAAAACTTTTTGATTTTTGTAGTGGAGGGCGCAGAAATTACATTTGAAACATAAAATAACGATAAATTTAATTAATTTTTATGAATACATTCTGTACTTACACCTAACAATTTTATAAACAGAATGAACCCCAAAATATGACAAAATTCAATTTAGGGAGTGGAGGAGGGGAGGATTACATTAGAAATATAAAATGACGAAAAATGTCATTTAATTGTTTTTGGAATTACTTTTTGGTAGATCTTTTCTTTTTTTTTTCTTTTTTTTGCGATCGCACGGGCATTCGCTGCTATTTTTATTGAAGCAAATGTTGTAATGATTTATTTTTAATTATCTTTTCTTTGCAGGGGGGGTCAATGTCCAGAGAATAGTTTCTTCTCTTTGCAGCCCTTCTGTTGAAATATCTGGTGGAGAGGATATCACGTACTTCTTTTTGGGGGCGATTACATTTACATGTTTTCATCCGTTCTTTTATTTTTGTTGTGGGAGTATCCACGTTGCCCATGATGAAAATGATTAGTATACAGGTGTGTTTCAAACAGAACTTCATGTCAACCCAGGCAACGTTGGGTACTCATGCTAGTATAATATATACCAATCCTTATTTAAGACGCTCAATATAATTACCGAGCAATATAGTGAATGAATGACAAAAGTCTCTATTCCAAAGTTCATGATGCTGACCATCTTACAATTTATTCTTTTAATTCAGTTGACATTTACCATTTTTGACAATCTCTGTTTCGTAGCACAAAATCCATCACTTAATTGTTATATCAATTAGTGAATCTATTTTGCCCTTAATTCATCAGAAGAAATAGCAACGATCAATCCGTCAAAAGGAGATAAAGTGCGTTTAGACATGATTAAAATCCGAAAATTGGAAGAGAAGCTGTAAATACCTTATAATATGTTTCCATTACGCCATTTTGAATTTTTAAAATAAAGTCACTAAACCCATATTTTCGTACTAACATGTTCTATTAATTTAGGAATATTCTACCAAAAATGCTGTATTTAATAATTAGTAAATTTATTAATTATAATTAATGTATCCCTATTTATGAAAATAACATTAATAATTATAATCGATTACACATGTTTGCATACGAAATTAAAAAGAACTGTGTATAATTTCCGGTTAAATTAACTTATTTATTAATTTGAATTTGAAACTATACATAACTCATTTCACTTAATTGTTATAATAAAATTTATTACTACTGCAATTATAATTCTTAGTATTTGTTAATTCTAAACGTATAATCAGTTTGCTAAGAATATTACTTTATGGATAGGAATGATAAATTTTAAATAATCATAATATTACAAATGTACTTATAGTATTCAGATTCCAAATATTGACCTAAAAATCAACTGTACATGTTGAAACAAGTGATTATTTTACGATTGATTAGTTGACTCAATATATAAAGCAAAATGTGTTAATTATTAGAATGGATGAAACACACTATTATACGTATATATTTCAATTAAACCCTAATATTAACTAGTTAGACTTTAATAAGACAAATAACATTAGCATAAAATATAAGATAATATGCCTTTAAAATACTTCTATTAAAAATTATCTTAAATCTCCTTTTTGTATTTATATTTATAGTAGTACTTATCATCTGTTAATATGATTGCCCCGGGCATTTTAACAAATATTATTCTAGATCTTGGGTTTTTTTATATTTTAGTGTACTAATATATAGTTTATAAATATTATTTCATCAATAATTTATTAATTTAAGATTTTATAAAATATTTATAGTATTTCGTAGGTTGTCTAATTATATAGTTTTATTGTTAATAATTTTAACTTCTATAAACGTTCTTATATTTTGTTATATTAAATTTTAAAAGTTTTTTTTTTATTGTATTAGAATTAACCCAGTCGATAATTTGAATACTTTACTCTAATTTAGTTACATCTATCTTTATAGACAATCCCCCGCCGCTCATCTTACACTTTGTATCATCCCCTCCTTCCCACTCTCGCTTTTCACCGATTTTATTTCGCTGCAATTTGTCTGTCGCGCTCAATTCTATACTTCTCTTCCCCGCACGCTATACTAAAATAACTTCCGTTATGGCTTTCTTTCTCTTTTTTATTTAAACACCTAATGATATAAATAAGATTTTAATATTTCTATTCATTTCTTCTCTTCATTTAATTAAAAACACAGAAGAATATTCCTAAATGTTAAAAAAAAAACACCATTTATTTTTAAAGTCCCTACTGTTTGTTTTTTTTACTTTTCATTTTATTTTATTTTTATGCTTTTATATCTATTTTTATCTTTCTTTTAAATCCACCCTTAAAATATCGAACTTGAACTTTTTTAAATTACAACTATCTTGATGCTTTCAAGAATTCGCTAACTGGAATATTCATTTTAAACGATTTGATTTTACTTTACAAAACAGAACGTCTTTTACGGATATTTTCAACGGAATTTTGCACCACCAAAAATGAGTAAATCTATAATTCTCCATTCCCAAGCGAGCATTAACAATTACTCTGGATGCTATATCGAAAAGAATTGGAATTTACCTTCAATGTTGATCTCTTCAACCAATTTGGAATTTAATAAGATCATTCCATTCAAGGATTACTATTCCATTCGAATACCAAAATTTCATATCCTTTATTGTTTCAACCCTTATTTTCTTTCTCTATGTCCCTTAATAAGATTTAATCTTTAACATATTTTCTATATATGTGCTGAATAGCAAAATTATATCCAACCAGATTTAATATTTTGCTAATGACTTTCCTCTGAGGAGATGAGCCTGCGTCGAAAATACATGGATTAAGGAAATTAATTTGAATTATATTCTTTTTTTTTTTTTTCAAATAATATTTTTTTTGTTTTTTAAATTATGTTTTTTTCTGAATGAAATTTTAAATATAAAAACTATAAATTTTATTTTTCTATATCCTGAGTAATTCTTATTTAACTCCCCCCCCAAATATTTTGTAAGACTTGATACCACAAGATTCAATAATATTTGATCCAATTTATCTCATTATATATATATATATATATATATATACATACATACATACATATATATACTTGAAACTTGAACGTTTCATCTCTGTTGCAGATATTGATGGTGCGAGACTATTAGAATTCCATCGCTGTAATTGACGTGTGTCAGAAGCAAAGATGCGTCATTGAATTCTTCGCAAAAGTGCGGTGTAGTGCTATGTTGGAAAATAGATTCTAGAGTACAATATATACATATATATATATATATGTGTGTGTGTGTGTGTGTGCGTGTGTGTGTATTTGTGTGTGTGTGTGTGTGTAATTTCCATTATTACTTTTAATTATTTATACAAAGATTTGTGGCTACGTATATGCATACTTGTTTCAACTGCTATTTCTTTCCATCATTACCAGGCTGTATATTTATATGTAGTCGTAAATTGATCTTAAACAGCTTGTTGGAATATTAGATTTTAACAGACTTAAAGTTACGCATTAGAAAATTTCCTATTAAGCAATATATTTGTATAAAGCTTTTCCTAGAATGATAAGACACGCGTTATTTTTTAATCGCCATAAATGGAATACTTTGGTAGATTCGAATAGAATATCTCCTCCTCCTCCTCCTCCTCCTCTTTTTCCCCTTACTTTCCCTCCTAAAATAGAGAAATGCAAGTTGTATATTTGCAGAGAGAGAGAGAGAGGGAGATGGGGATGGAAAGAGAGAGAGGTAGTACTTGTATTTTTACATTTTTAAGTTCTAGCCTGATTATTAAACATTGATCACTTTGAACATGACATACATATTTATGCATAAAATTAGTATTCTCCCCTACACTGATAGCTTCAGTGACAAAAAGTCATATACATATATTGTTTCTATGCACTTAGATCATGAATTCATCGCTTTTAATATTTAGTCCTGATCGATATCTTTAGAGTTATACATAAAAGAAATCATATCTTTCTCCGCTCTGACCCACGTATAGTGGGAGAAGAGTTTTTTTTTAATACGCTTTCTTTTAATGACAGCATTGTAACATCCTTTGTTCTATACTGATATATATTTGATATTTGTTATAGTTTTTACCTATATTCAGTAAGTCGGGTTCTTTGTGTTGTATAGTTATTCAGTAGACACGTCGTAATGATATTCGCTGTGTGAGTACATGTTCTCTACCTAATATCCCAACTTTGATTACTTAGTTTTGCTCACCAGTCGTTTCATGATTCCGCCATTTTATAATTTCGTCATCGGAATCAACGTGGTGTCGCATTTATTTCAATACGTCATTATAATGATATTCATAAGATATTCATATTTTTTTTTTTTTATATTCACCGATTTTCATTCTCTGTGACACATACATGTTCCATTAGAACATTTACTTGTTTCTGTGCTAATAATAAATAAAATGAGATTTATAATGAACGTGCCAAAAGTAATGCCTCCTATTTTTATTCCGCCCGAATGGATCAGAGGTAATTGCAAATTGCACTGTTATGATGATTGTATTTATGCATTTATAACTTGAACGTTTCTTCTCTGTTGCAGATATTGATGGTGCGAGACTATAAGAATTCCATCGCTGTAATTGACGTGTGTCAGAAGCAAAGATGCGTCATTGAATTCTTCGCAAAAGTGCAGTGTAGTGCTAAGTTGGAAAATAGATTCTAGAGTACAAACGGTCGCTTGTTTTAATGGTACCGCCCCCGTCTCCGTAGCTCTTCAAAGTTTTAGGTTTTTAGTTTAAAAAATAGAAAGTTTTATTTTGAAACGACCCGCATATGTATTATTTTTAGCATATTATTTGCTACAAAGATTAAAAATTCATAGTGACATTAATTTTTATTTAATCCAGACTATTATTCTCATCTTTTCTTAGTTGTTTCACGACGTTTCGGCCAACTATTCCTCTGGCCTTCGTCAGGTGGTAATAGGAACTCATGACTGCATTCACTGCAATTACTGCCTTCCGTAGTTGTTGTTGTCGTCGTCTCACCACGTTTTTATCCAAGTAAGCCTCTGGCCGGCTTAGGGTAGGATTGAAACCGTTATCTTCAGAAAATTCTCATCTGGAACCGTAGTGATTCAACGTCTCTATCAACTGCGCCACGGGCCCCAAAGGGCAATCAAGGTTGAATTTTTAGTCTCATAAAATTATGTTTATATATTATCTGATCTTCCATAGTCTGGTTCGTACCGAATGGTATATATTATTTAATTGGAATTCATTATTGAAATGAGTATTATTTATTAATTTTATTTATTGCGAACTATTATCCTCATCTTTCTTAGTTGTTTAACGACGTTTGTTTAACTATTCCTCTAGCCTTCATCAGGTGGTAACCGCGACGGATAGGAACTCTGAATCTCATGACTGCATTCACTGCAATTACTGCCTTCCGTAGTTCTAGAGGCTTACTTGTCCAAAACGTAGTTCCAGAGGCTTACTTGGCCAAAACGTGGTGAGACTTCCGTAGTTCTAGAGGCTTACTTGGCCAAAACGTAGTTCCAGATGCTTACTTCGACAAAACGTGGTGAGACGACAACAACTATGGAAGGCAGTAATTGCAGTGAATGCAGTCATGAGATTCAGAGTTCATATTCGTCGCGGTTACCACCTGACGAAGGCCAGAGGAATAGTTAGCCGAAACGTCGTGAAACAACTAAGAAAAAATGAGGATAATAGTCCGCAATAAATAAAAATTAATAAATAATACTCCTCTCAATAATGAATTCCAATTAAATAATTCATAGTGATATTGTCGAAAATTAACGTCTTCATACTTAGTCGTTTATTTTCAGTATCTCGTGTAACATTTTTGGTTTCATTTTAATACGGACCCAATGTTGTATATAAAAGTCTCGTAAAGAAACAAAGAAAAAGAAATCCAACACGAGTTTCCTTTTTCTATTGTAATGAAAAGGTATTTATTGCCGGTCACTTCAACATCAAGCCACTGGTTTGCATCTTCAAAGCCAACAGAGTATGGTCGCATTCCTGCTTTTCCTTCTCTGGGTCAATTAACAGCTTCTTAGTTTGCAGCTGTTATGTGTGTAATTCATTCAAAGGTTCAACGAGTTAAGAGTTACTTTCGCGCCGACACGCTTTAACACTTCTTTTTCTTCCTCTCATCCTCTCAGCTCGATGTCTATATATTCATTTATTTCTGTGACGTCAGAAAAGTTCTTATCTTGTATTTTTCGCTTAGATTTAGGCACAGACAGAGAGTTTGGGAATTTTCTAATAGTTGTTGTCGGGTGTTTGCTGCGAGACTTGCCGAGGGGGACGACAGAGTGAAGCTCAGTCAAGCATCGGACATGAAAATAACGATAGAGCACAGAGAGGCTGGCTTATTTGTATAGCTTTTCATGAGGATTCGAAATCATTATTTTTATCTTTAAGTAGCTTCTTTCCAAGAACCATGGGTTTGTGCAATGCTCTTTCTTAGTTGTTTCACGGCGTTTCGGTTAACTATTCCTCTAGCCTTCGTCAGGTGGTAACCGCGACGGATAGGAACTTTGAATCTCATGACTGCATTCACTGCAATTACTGCCTTCCGTAGTTCCAGAGGCTTACTTGGCCAAAACGTAGTTCCAGAGGCTTACTTGGCCAAAACGTGGTGAGACGACAACTACGGAAGGCAGTAATTGCAGTGAATGCAGTCAGGAGATTCAGAGTTCCTATCCGTCGCGGTTTTGCTGGCTTATTTGTATAGCTTTTTATAAGGATTCGAAATCATTATTTTTATCTTTAAGTAGCTCCTTTCCAATAACCATGGGTTTGTGCAATGCTCTTCCTGCTAACTGTTTTCCATGTACTTTTAATCTTGGTCTTTTTAAGACTAAGGTGAATAGGCGTCTCTGCCATAATAATTGTTCGTTATTGTTAGCTCTGTACATTAAAGCAATTTAAGCAATTTCCATAAAAAGATTCTGAGTCTGTGTTGGCATAGGACGTTCATAAGCAGTAAAGTAAACGTTTTATTTGCTTTCACTCGAAAATATATAATTATAGAACATAAAATATAAGAATGGAAATAAAAATATACGGTTGAGAGAATGGAGCAGAGGTTTATTGAGTTAACCAATTTCCAAGGTATAATGCCGTTACGTGTAATTCTAGATTAAACATTCTGAATTTTCTTACACTTGCGTCATGGAAAATATAAAAGCATATAAATTATAAGTTTTGATGTAATTTAAAATATTTTGATTAGTTTTCGGATATTTTCTAAAAATGCACTATTTAGTAAAAATGAATAAATATGTTATGAATGGCAAATATACAGATATATATATAAGAGTCTTTTTTCTTTTTTCCTTCTTGTTTCTTTCATTTTTTACCCACGAAGAACGCTATCGGACTATCTTTTAATGTGTATTATTGGGATTATTCGAACTACTGTTCTCATCTTGAGTGTCATATTCGAAACGTTTCGGTCGATGAAAATACCGACCTTCTTCGTGTGTATCTTATCGATCTCGGGAATCTTTCTTTCAAACGTAGGAATCTGCACGGAATTGCATTCCAATTGACATTATAATAGATATATTGAGCCTCTGTGCAGAAACTACATACTTCGTGATGGGATTTGATATATATCCAATATAGTCGTTAATGGGCAGAAATCCGGAGCTCACAGTATTAAGGATTCATTTTGGACTCCCTGATCTTCTCCCTGATCTTCATTAACGACCTCCCAAATCACATTCGTTCATCCCTTGACATCTATGCAGACGATACCACCATCAATGACAACACTTCAAAGGCCGACAAAGATTATGATCTTTCGGATCCTCTCTCCTCTTCTCCGCTCTTCAGCATGTAGTGCAGTATTTATTTCTGCGCTACTGTTACTTTTATGGCAAGCGTTCGACTGAGCTCCAATCTATGCCCCCCCCTAAAACGTTCACAATAAATTGCTACAAAGATCACCAATAACTTCTCTCGCTCTCTATATGTGCCAGAAACTAAATGAAAATTCCATAAGCATGGTTTCTTTGGTAGAACTGTCCGTCTGTGGAATGCAATACTGTGTGTCTGCTTCCCGGTTAACTATAACATGGTCGTCTTAAAATCTAATGCGAATAAATTCCTATTGCGTCATACTCTAGCGCTGCTCAAGTTCCACCATGACTGACTATGTTGTCTCACTATCTTCCTAACACTTTACTTTTACTGTAGGGCAACATCCGGGTCTTGATATATTGTGACCTTCCAAATAAAAAAATAAATAAACCCGAAAAAACAGCATCACATATGAGAGTTATTAAAAGGCGAATGGAATAGGGTGAATAACTGCTGATTTTTTGCAAGAAATTAAATAAATCATGTGATCGACGATGCAGAGAATTCATTGAAAATAAGAGGATGTTTATCAAATATTAAATTTTGGTGATGTTGTGTTCACAATCGAGTATTAACAAGATCGTTGCTTAACTTTTGTCCAGTAGATTATTTCTTTTGTTTGATTATCAAATATTAAATTTTGGTGATGTTGTGTTCACAATCGAGTATTAACAAGATCGTTGCTTAACTTTTGTCCAGTAGATTATTTCTTTTGTTTGATTATCAAATATTAAATTTTGGTGATGTTGTGTTCACAATCGAGTATTAACAAGATCGTTGCTTAACTTTTGTCCAGTAGATTATTTCTTTTGTTTGATTATCAAATATAAAATTTTGGTGATGTTGTGTTCACAATCGAGTATTAACAAGATCGTTGCTTAACTTTTGTCCAGTAGATTATTTCTTTTGTTTGTTTATCAAATATTAAATTTTGGTGATGTTGTGTTCACAATCGAGTATTAACAAGATCGTTGCTTAACTTTTGTCCAGTAGATTATTTCTTTTGTTTGATTATCAAATATTAAATTTTGGTGATGTTGTGTTCACAATCGAGTATTAACAAGATCGTTGCTTAACTTTTGTCCAGTAGATTATTTCTTTTGTTTGATTATCAAATATTAAATTTTGGTGATGTTGTGTTCACAATCGAGTATTAACAAGATCGTTGCTTAACTTTTGTCCAGTAGATTATTTCTTTTGTTTGATTATCAAATATTAAATTTTGGTGATGTTGTGTTCACAATCGAGTATTAACAAGATCGTTGCTTAACTTTTGTCAAGTAGATTATTTCTTTTGTTTGTTTATCAAATATTAAATTTTGGTGATGTTGTGTTCACAATCGAGTATTAACAAGATCGTTGCTTAACTTTTGTCCAGTAGATTATTTCTTTTGTTTGATTATCAAATATTAAATTTTGGTGATGTTGTGTTCACAATCGAGTATTAACAAGATCGTTGCTTAACTTTTGTCCAGTAGATTATTTCTTTTGTTTGATTATCAAATATTAAATTTTGGTGATGTTGTGTTCACAATCGAGTATTAACAAGATCGTTGCTTAACTTTTGTCCAGTAGATTATTTCTTTTGTTTGATTATCAAATATTAAATTTTGGTGATGTTGTGTTCACAATCGAGTATTAACAAGATCGTTGCTTAACTTTTGTCCAGTAGATTATTTCTTTTGTTTGTTTATCAAATATTAAATTTTGGTGATGTTGTGTTCACAATCGAGTATTAACAAAATCGTTGCTTAACTTTTGTCCAGTAGATTATTTCTTTGGTTTGATTTAATCTTTATATTAAAGAAAACATAATGTAAATTTTTCTAACTTTATATAATATTTATGCATTACAAACCTAATTTTTATTTGGTAAAAATTTAACTGCTAACCTTTGCTTTTTAAGATTTTTATATTAAAGAAAACATAATGTAAATTTTTCTAACTTTATTATAATATTTATGCATTACAAACCTAATTTTTATTTGGTAAAAATTTACTTGCTAATCTTTGCTTTTTAAGATTGGTTGGTTGGGTTGTTTTACGGCATATCAACCCTTTTTGGTTATTTAATGCCGGATTTTTAAGTCATGCACGTATTTATGTCTTTGTTCCTTATAGTATGGTCGATATTATATATACATATATATATATATATATATATATATATATTACAGTACTGTTTCGCTGTATCACTACTCATCAGTATCGATAGACTAGCAACTATATCATACCTACCAAGATTGAAACTTGACCGCCTACGCCACAGTAAGCGCTTTTCACCGTTACGCTATTTGCCTGCTGCAGAGATAAGCATGCGAAATTACAATGTTTCAAAATTGTCCAAACACCTAAGCTTTATGAAATAGCCTTGCTTTTTACCCTATTTCGTCCCCCAATATATATGGGGGAGTTAAAGGAAGAGAACAAGATTAATTTTTAAGAGAAGACTTGTTAGATAATGTAGAACTCAACAAATCGATTTGGAGCTTATATAGAAATCAATAAAGAAAGAAAATGACGATATAAAACTCTATACTAATATATATGGATTTATTCATTTATTCAACAAGCATATACATTAATTAGGGGGTGTATGGTAAGTGGGGACTCTTTATACCATGGTATTTCGAAGCTTAATGCTTCTCATCGGAAAATGAGTGAAGATGCTAGATACGTAATAGGGATGCGACGTCCAGCGATAGTTATATTAGGAACGAACAAAGTATCGAGGCTGTTTATGGGAACTAAATTGATCTCTGTTATATAGAAGTATCGCTTTTATTAAATAATGCAGGGAGGTGTATAGCATATCTGTCATGGTGGAATTAATATATGTGGACAATATGTGTGATTAAACTCTCGGGGAGGATATAGGTAAGTTAATTGAGAGAAGGTACTTAATTAAGCATATGTAATAATGGGTTATAGCTATGGAAGGGTTTACATGAAATAGGGGTTTATGCTATGCTGGTGTGTTATAGAATGGGTATTCTTAAATTATAACAATATAAAAGAATATAAATTACTAGGAATAATAGTGAAAGATAAATGTGAGGGGCATAAATTATAAGGGATAAAATATAGAAAGATTTTTAAGTGATATTAAGATAGAGGATAGAAGAAAAGGATAAAAGTACATAGGGGTATGGGATAAATAGATATAAAAATAAAAATATAGAAAAATAATAGATAATAAAATATAATAAATAATAAAGGTATAAGAAATTCCAAGTTATATAATATAGGGGAATAAAAATAGGGGAATAAAAATAGGAGAATAAAACTAGGAGAATAAAAATAGGGAAAAAAATGGATATGAAAAATAAGTACAAATATATAAAGATATAAAGGAGTGGAGATTTTTGCAAAGTCGTTTTAGGTCCTTGTTGAGTCTAAAGCAGTGTCGCAATAATGTTTAGAAAAACAATTAAATAGAAGTTCTTCTGTAAGAAATACAGTGTCCAGTTTACGTAGTCATTCAAGGAAACGCGTTGCGCTTCGTGGTGGAAATTTTGCAATATGATTAGGATATCAAAGCTGGGACGAGAATATAATGAATGGATATTATCTCACATTTTCAGGAGAAGAATTTTTTAAACGGCAATTAATTTTAGAATGTAGTTTTTAATTCCAAGTTTCTTATGTCCGGAGTAAAAATACGTTGATTAATTATGTACATATTCGTGATTTCAGTTTGTGTACTCCAAAAATATCCAAATAATGTTATACTTATTTCTAAGAGTAATTCTTTGTTATAGATGAGTTCTCTCTGATTCTCTCTCCTTTGATCTTGGGCACGTGGTATAATGGGGAAAGGAGTGGCTGGTTACTTTTTATGCATCTAAAACCAAGCTTCTATTTTTACATCATCAACGTTCTGATCCCAATCTGGAATCAATTGAAATGAATGGTTCTCGCCTTAGGTAGGCCTCATGTTTTGACAAGTTTCTGGGCTTGATTTTTACTCCTGATCTTAAATGGAACACGTACATCAAATATGTTGCCAAGGCCACTGGAAAAATTGTGGGATCCTTCTATCGATCCAGTAGATATCTCACTGCTGATGCAATTCTCTATCTATATAAGAGTCAGGATGGAGTACTGTTGCCACGTCTGGGCAGGAGCTGCTAGAAAGGACTTGTCCTGCCTTGATAAAGTTCAAAATAGACTTCGTAGCCCCGTAGATGTTCTTTCCTTTTCCCTGCAATCTCTATCTCACAGAAGAGATGTTGCGAGTTTGTCTGTGCTTTATCGTTATTTTCATGGAAAGTGCTCGACTAAGCTTCAATCTATGGTCCCCCCTCACCAAATTTTCACAGCAAGCACTCGTCTAGCTGAAAACACTATCAATAATTACCCCACTCTTTACCTGCGCCTAAACCTAAACGTAGATTCCATGAACAACGCTTCTTTCTTAGAACTGCACGCCTGTGGAATTGTCTTCCGTTTTCCTGCTTTCCAGCTGACTACAATATGGTTGTCGCTAAGTCGAACGTAGATAAGTTCTTGATGAACCGTTCCACTTAAGTTAAAAAATTTACCGAATTTCCTTTACTAACGATTACTATATTGTCCAATTAACTACTGTACACTCTTAACCCTTATCCTCGAGTGGTATCTGCGCCTTGATAAGAGGTTATGCTTATGTAAAAAAAAGATGAGCGGATACCAAAATTTAGGGAATAAAAAGTAACAGAGTTCGGAACATGAGCAAATTAAACTGGGTAGTAAGACCGTGTTAGAAGACACAGGACTAAAGTATAAAGATGAGTGAAGACAAGGGGCAAATGGGTGAGGGTTAGGGTTAGGGTGAAGGGAGCGCGCTAGAGGTCACTGGTAAGGGAGGGTGATGGATCTTAAAATTTAGGTCGGTTTGTTAGGAAAGGGGGTTAGTTTTCGAAATGTTATTTTTTCTTTTTCCATATAAGCCGCCCATATATCAGTTTAGAATAACCAAATCTGTTAAGAGTTAATGATGAATTTGTACAAAAAGATAGAATTATAGGGGTCTATTTATAGGAGAAGGTTAAATTCTAGAGGGCTAGAGAGGGGATAGACCAAGATGATGATTTCAGATATAAGAATCTAATTGAGAGGAAGGTGGTTACTGTTAAATTTAAATTTATGCTTTAAGTAAAAAAAAAATTACGATGTTATTAGTAAAAGCTGTCTGGGATAGGAGGCGTATTGGAGAGAATTTAAGTGAAGATGAGGATATTTAAGGATATTTTGTTACTATAGCATATTAACATGTGTATGGGTTAATTGTTTGCTGGGTAGGTTTGATAGGACGAGGGAGGGGAGGGTGTATTTAGGTCTGAGAATGTTCTAGTGATATTTTTATTCTGTTGTTAAAAATAAATGCTGTCATAGAGAGGGCGAACGAGGGAGAGGCCCTATAACTGAGGCCTAGTAGGATTATAGGCAACAAAGTAGAGATTGTATAGATAGGCAAGAGTATATTGGTAGCATTACCTAAAAACACTAAAATATTTTGCTTCGACCTAATTTAACTATCTCTAGACGCCGCATCTCTATTATTTTACCTAGCATCTTCTCTTTTCTTCTGATGAGAAGCATTAGGCTTCGAAATAATATGACATAAAATTCCCCACTTACCCTATACCCCTAATTAATGCATACCCTTATTGAGTAAATGAATAAATCTATAAATATTAGTATATCGTCATTTTCTTTCTTAATTATATATATATACTAGCAGAAGTACCCGTCGTTGACTGGTTTCAAAAACAACCTACAGAAAATGGACTGTGATTGATGAAAGTATGATAGGTTATGAAAAGGAGGGGGTTGGAAAGAGATAGGTTTTGATACTCAAAAATTTTACCCTAAGCAAAATATGATGAAAGTAAAGATAATTTTCGCGTAAATATATTTTTTATATCAACTTTGTTTCCATTCGTAGCCAAGAGTGACCAACAAAATGATGTTTCCTTACAAAGAGAAAATATTATATATATAATAATAATAATAATATAAATATACAAGAAATAAATGTTACCATAGTCATAAAAAGTTACTTTTATGGTAGAAAAGTTCATTGATTTGTATTTTAAGTAGTTTGTAATAAAAAAAAAAATTTTTAATTCACGAACCGGTTTAAAAAAATCAAAATGGCAGCGACTTTGAAATGGAGACCTCCGTTTTCAATTCGAAGGAGGGGCACTTGAGCATTTTGTGCTAAAAATTTAAGAGAGTTCCGTCAACGTAAGGAATATTTATAAACATATTTTAAGGTTTTCCGTTATTTTGTGCTTGAAGAATATTCGATTATGGCATGTGTAGTTTATATAAAAATTCATTTAAGTAGTTATCGCCTATAATTTTGTTTTAATTTCGGTTCGCTGAAATTATTTTAAGTAAAGAGCGCTAAAAACTATTTCAAAACAAAAAAACATGAACTGAACTTTTATTGACTATGGTAACATTTATTTCTTGTATATTTATTTTTTCGGGTAGTCGTTTGTTGGCTTTTCTGTTAAACACTCATACTAAATAATATCGACGAAATATCAAAAAACAAAGAAACAGAAACAGTTTTGAAAAATAATAAAGCTTTATTTACTTTAGTAAAATAATCCGAAACAGCAAAATGGGATATTAAAAAAGTAAACACGTAATTACTTTGGTTTTTTAAAGCAAAGAATCGATATAAATATGAATAAGAAGAAAATGGCACCCTTCTCAAGCAGAACAGCTTCGTTTCAGTTATACAATATTGAACGGTGTAGTATTGCGCCGTCGGATTCAAGGTTGTACTATTGTAATGTAAAGAACACGCAAAACGGGTTGTAATCAACTGAATTCCTTCTAGTACACTGACAAAAAAGCTTAAATGGATATATAAATAAAAATAAAAAGGTTATGTAAATGTTTTAAAAAGACACGTAATCACGTGAGCAGAATTTTTTCCTTCTTTTGACACGATAACAAGTAACGTTCTTATTTTTTTTATTTATCTATTTTTGAAAGAGTGTCACGTGCAATTGGAGAAGGAAAAAAATAGAGTTTTGCAAAATTTGCGTCGAGAATTGTCTAAAGTTCCGACTTTTTTTTTGCTTTCAAGAAAGAACGTAAATTTATGAGGTGAATTTATTCGACACAATATGATTCAACTAAAAAAATAAATAAAAGCTAACGTGAATTAAGATTCAAGTTAAGGTGTTATTGTGGGTCCTCACCCCTTTTAAAAAACCTTGTTAAACTTTGTTGCATATTTACATTCTATGGAGGTCAGGTGTGAACGAACACCCAATAATTTTATTATACCATATTTCTTCAAACTGGAACATAATTATCAAAGTATACTTACTCAAATAGATATGAAAAGTCTTTGTTAAAGTTTGTGCCATATTTCCATCGAGTACAGGGTCGAACGCAGACCCAACAATTTTATTATATCATCTCTATTTAAGTTGAAACATACTTATCAAAATATTCTTATGTACATCTATATCAAAACCCTTGTAAACGTTTTTTTTTCATTTTTTATTTCCATACTTTGGGGAACAGGCGCGAACGCAGACCCCCAAATTTTTATGAACTGCCGTTCTGCCAGATCAAACATACCCATTCCTGATCTTCGATACATCTATTATTATATGTACTCAGTTTTTTTAAATAGTAAACCATATAGGAGCCTAATCTTTCACACACACACATACAGACGTTCAGCTTTATATTATAGATATATTATCTATATATTATATATATGTGTGTGTATATATATATATATTATATATCCATATATATATATATGTGTGTGTGTCTGTGTGTGTGTGTGTGATTAAATGAAGTATATGTGTTTTATTTGTCGTGAACATTGTTTCCACCATGTGAGAACAACCTAATACATACATTCGGTGATAGTCTTTGTTTATTTCTGGTTTTATTCTATGGAAGCTATACCGTAAAACAAAACAACTAAACTAAATTCCATAAATAAATACTTGAAGATTAAAAAAACTGAAACATAGAGCCTTTTTTCCGAAATTACAGAATTCGTTCTTAAATACAACGAAAAGTTTTATTATACCGTTAAACTAAATAACCGACCCAAGTGAAATCCACACATGTAAGACTCACGCAATATCAATTAATTCACCTAGTATCCAATCTGAAAACATAAGTGTGTTCAATGTAAAAATAGGTTTAAAATTTCCTATTTATTTCTGTTCGCTTATCATCTGATGACGTTTTTATATTCATTATAAGCAGATTTATGTTATGAAAATTACCAGGACGACATCTTCGATATCAATTTCAACCAAAGATGTTATCCATTTGCAATAACTTTTGCATTTTCTTTTTAAATGAAAGCATTTTATTGAATGCAGATAAAGACACATTCATATTCTATCGCATAGAAAATTATCTATCTTTCTGATTTGTGCACTAGAATTTATGTTTTAAATTGCTTTTTCTATTTCTGGATTATGTTCTTAGATATCAATGAGAATTTTGACATATCCAACGGTGTCCAACGGTTTAATACTTCTATTTCAGATTTATTCGTTCGACCAAACAATAGGTCTGAATTCACATGGCCATTTTCGCTCACGCAAAACTGTATTGCATTTCATTTTCTGGTTCAAAATACCAATACTAAACCTTTTGTGCGAAAGCTTATAGTCTTATAAAACTGACTTCTTGGAGAATTATTTCTATATGCTGCTTGCATGAAGATCTTCGTAAGTAACCCGGAGTGTTTTGACATTTCTAGTTTACATTATGTATACTTTAATTGTGTTAGATGTGCTACAAGAAAAGACTGTTTACACCTGACAAAAGAAGTAAAAGAGAAAGTGGGACGAATTAGCTTGTTTTGGGGCACAAGGAATCGTTTTACTATAACAAGGTTGCCCCTGAGTAGGGTGGGTTGGGTGAGGGTAAATTTTGTGATACTAATTGTGATAAAAAGTTTGCTATGTGTGTTGCATTACCTCCCTTGAAAATGAGAATCTAATGATTTGTATATCATGATCAAACAAACTGTACGTTTGTTATCAACTGCAAATGAACAATTCATTAATAATAGAATTAAAGCATATGTTTTCAACGCTTAACTCTTGCGGTTTTCCCTAACTGCATACGCTTCCACAAGATCCTCCTCCGTCATACTCTAATTTCTACCTCTTCATGAGTGTGCATTCTCATTTGGAATCGAAGTCGGCACGACAACACAAAGATAAATTGAATTTAGAGTAAGATACGTTTAAGGCTGTTGACGTTGTCTTCTCCTCTGCTAGCGGTGGAGGAAGGGTTACATATTTTTAGGCATTGCCTATTCTTTTATAATCGATTTTTAAGTAATTTATTTACACGTCTCGTCATTATGGCATATTCATGTTTATACACCAGTTCTCGTTAGATTACCAAAGTTAAGCAACATTGAGCCTGGTCAGTATCAGATGGGTGACCATTTAGGAATACAAGGTGTTGTATGTAAGAAGACGTCGATAGTGCCCTGCAAGAACTGCAAAAACCTAACGTCGTCACATCACCCTGGTTATACATGAGACTGCGGACAGCTTGTGATTTAATATTCCCTTGAAACTTCCTTCTTTAGGGTGGACCACTTACACTCGTTTTTAGTGAATGACGCTGGCATTGCCATTGGCAAGTTTCCAACTCGAAGTTTCCGCTCTTTGCATATATTCTATGGCATGTAGCGTCATTTTCCTTAGTTCGTTTTTAGATAGAAGACAATGCATCCAGATGCTATCCACTTGACCAACGTTCGATCTTTATTTATTTATTTTTTTGTTGTTGTTTACGCGGTAATGTTTCCCCTGCGGATTTAAATCCTCAAATATGTACTCTTACTATTTAATAGGTCAAGTTTTGAAATTCACGAAGAATACATTGATGGAATTTGAATATGATATTGCAAAATTTGAAAAATGAAAAGTAATATGTGGGTAAACCCCAGTGTGCACAAAATAAATAATTGATTAGTTAGAAACATATGAGAAAACGCCAGAACAGATTTTGTAAGTCAACGGCGAAGGCGTCATCGTTGGGTTAGAGAAGCTTTCTCACCGTCTATGACATAAACGAGTGTGAGAAAACATAGCAATATCAAATAAAGTAAGCGATGAAAATTTTGTTTAAGCATTCAGTTGAAAAACAGCCGGAGAGGGAATAGTGCTTCCGGAAATGCTAGGAGAATTCGTTAACAAAAGAACAAGTAGGTGCTTTCCTTCTAATCGTATGTAATGTCATACCAGCAAGAGAAAAGGTGGAACTCATATTAAAGCTGGTCTTAAGCAGCAATCACTTACCCGTCTATGATGTGATCTCCAACTAGGAAATAGAGCATCAGATATAGCTATATTTTTCTTGAATCTTAGCTCTATTTATATATGGCTGAATAATAGACAGAAATATAAATGAGAATCCTGGTGTATAAAAGTGTCGAACCGTACCAATATTTCTGCAACATTATTAATCGCCCAAACCGCATATTTATATTCTCATGGCAAACCTATTCGCGTGACACTGCCTTTTTGTTTAAAATGTCAATACTTCACCTTTTTGTGAGAACACCCTTTATATTATCAAACCTTCATAAAAACTGTCTGAGGGAGAATTTTATGTTTGTGTTGCTGACAGTGAAATCTTCGTAACTCGAAAAGTGTTGTCGATAATAAATATGAAAAAAAAATGATGTAATTAATGCAATAATAAACAGAAATAGAATAAAGCATTTTTCACATGGCGAGGAAACAAACACAACAATAAAATGAACGCCTTCTTTTATTCCTAGAGTTAAAAATTCCGTATATAATTAACGGTATCTGCACCGTCTTTAAAATTGAATCAATCAATCAGTGTTTCCAAAGTGGCAATCAAAATGAAGTCGTATTCTCCCATTTTTTCCCCATATTCTTGTTAATTATTTTTTGGCCAATCCACAAACGTATTCATTGTAGTTCTTAATGCGAATATTTTAAGCGTGGGTAACCGTAGATTGGCTACTGAGCCGTGTTCAAGTTCCACACGTATCGCTGCATTATTTGAACCATGAATACTGATCAGTTTAACGTTTTTAATCATGGGAAAATCCAATGGGCGTCATATGTTGATTTTTTTTTTTTACTCATGTTCACCCCTTCCAAAGCATATCGCCACTTGGACGTAAGGGGCTTCCATATGGGGCCATGTCTAGGAAAGATTAACAAGATATTTGTTTATGTTACATTTAACTTATGCATATCATTATAGCCAGGGAAGCAGGTAGCGGGAATGGAATTCCAAAGTATAGCTGTTCGAGAGAAGAAAATTTTTGAATAGAAAGCTTTCTGGCATTTAGGGACAGTGAGATCTAATTGCTAAGCGGGTTTGTCGGGGATATGTACGTCGAGGGGGTACAAGTGAAACGAGTTCATCAGAACATATTCCATTAAAATATTTGTAAAACAGGCACAGTGATGCGACATTGCGGCGATGAGACAGGAGCTGGAGCTTAGTTGATAAAGTGGGACCGATTAAATTGACAATTCGTTTTTGGACCCTATATAAGAGGGAGATACTAGTGGTAAATGCACCAGCCAAGATGTGGCAACAATACTCCATGCATGGGCAAATGGTGGCTTTGTAGAGATACAGGATACTCTCAGGTGTGAATAGTCTTCCAGCTCGATAGTAGAATTCTCCGGTAGAGTGTTATTTGTCATGGATATAGGCGGTTGGAGATGCGTCTTGTAATTGTTAAAAGAGAGCAGCTTAGTTTTACTAGCATTAAATGTTACCATCCATTTGCGGCCTCATTCCATAACGGTATGGAGGTTATTTTCTAACGATTCTGCTATTGTCTTAGATTTATGTACATCTGTTCTTCCCTCATGCATATTATAGAGCGTTGTATCATCAGCAAATATACCCATTTCGGACAATATTATCAGGGAGGTCGTTTATAAATATCAAGTATAATAATGGTCCAAGGATCGACCCTTGAGGCACTCCTGTTATGCTGCTTGGATGTACGTCCGTCAATGACAACCTGCATGCTTCTATTGTCTAAGAAGGATCTAACCATATTTAGTATACGTCCTGTTATACCATACGATTTAATTTTAATTAGCAGCCGTTTGTACCAGACTTTATCAAAGGCCTTGGATATATCAAGGGCTACAGCCCTGGATTTACCTGCCTTATCCAGTACATGGTAAATACGTTCGGTGATGACTGTTAAAATCTGCAGTAGAACGACATTGCCTGAATCCATACTGTTTGTCAGAGAGAAGATTTGCTTTTGCGAGGTGGTGAACTAGTGTTGATTAATTAAGGTCTCAAAGATTTTAGCGAAGAATGGGAGGAGACTAATGGGGCGATAATTGAGAGGGTTTGTTCTTTCACCAAAATTCTTGTACACTGGTCCCACAGAAGCCATCTTCCATCTATTAGGGAAGCAAGATTCAACAAAGCATTTATTGTAGAGCTTGAAAAGTATGGGAGCTAGCTTGGCTGAACATTTCTTAATTAGTATAGAAGGGATAAGATCAGACCCACACGCCTTTGAGGTGTCTAAGTTTTTTTATGATATTGCGGACATGAGAAGGGGTGATTTTTACATTATCTAATGTGGCTTAAGTCCGCATAAGGAAATTTGGGAAGGAGTTGTTTGTTGATCCTAGGGTGGAGTTGGAGCATTTCCACCTTTTTCATTGCCGCGCCTGCAACCTTCCGGTTGTTGCTCAGTGGAGGAATTACTGATTGCCTTTATTCACTACACTATTATAGATTTTCCATATTATTTCAGCATGATTTCTTTTGACTGCTGTTATTTCAGTCTTACAATTTTTTCCTATTTGTATTTGACTTATGACCTTACGAGGAACTGGAAAGTTTAGAAACAAGCTGTTGTTCACTTTATATTTAAATTTCTGTAGGTTAGTAAAGTCAGAGGAACGAGAAACGGGGATATAATTCAAAAATCTAGCTGTCTGAGGGAAGAAATTTTTAGAGTAGAAAGTTTTCCGGTATCATAACAGTGAGAGGGTGGGATTTTGGTTGGTTGGGAGTATGTACACCGAGAAGGCATGAGTGGTATGAGTTCATGAGAGCGAATTCTATTAAAGTATTTGTAAAACAAGCACAGAGATGAAACGTTGCGGTGATGCAACAATAGTAAGAGCTTGGCCGACAGTGCAAGACCTATTAGATTTGAGACTCTTTTGGGGATCCTGTTTAACAGGGGGAGACTGGTGGCAGATGCACAAACACACATGTGACAACAATACTTCATGCACGGGCGAACTGTGGCTTTGCAATGATATAGTATACTCCCTTGTGCGAGTAATTTTCTAGAACGGTAGAGGGAGCGCACTCGATCAAGATATAAAATAAAAAGTGTTCTAGTTTCCTAGTGTTATAAAAATTATTTTCTCCTCTAACAAAGAAGCATGAAACACATGAAATTAACGAATTACCGACTTATAATAATAACAATCATCCGCCTCCTACTACTACCAATAATAATAGCAATCATCCGCCTCCTACTACTACCAATAATAATAACAATCATCCGCCTCCTACTACTACCAATAATAATAGCAGATATTCAGTAAACTAACCCCCAAAGAAAACGTCTATGCAAGTGCACATATACATACGGTACCACTAGTTTCGGTCTCAACTACACAAAATATTCTTGAATGGAGAAGTGAGAGCATCAGCCAGACATATAGAACATGAACAGAATCAATATAATATGAATAATTATAGAACTAAGGACAGTCCTAGAAAACCTTGAGAAAAGAGTAAGAGAAATTGGAACCAATGGAAGGATTGAGACTATAGTGTGAAACGATAAAAGTGTCACATTGAAGAAAAAACACTACGACTTTATTTTAAAACTTTTATCGATAACATTAATTCACTTAACTTGATTATGTAGTAAAGCTGACGTCTATACAATGTAGCCGCCTTCAGCCTCAATCACCGCGTCGATACGAATCCGAAATTGGAGAAGGTGCCTTTTCCATTAACGCCAGTGGGACCTTTGCGAATACTCGTCGGACGGCGGCGATCAGGCTGCCTTGGGTGTTGTAGGAGGTCATGTTGGTGATGTTCTCGACGTATGATTAAACGAAGTAATCCAGCGGGTTCAAAGCGGGGAAGGAGGGGAGCCAGTGAGAGAACTGTACAAAGTCGTAGCATTCCTGAAGATTAGCCTGGATCTCTTTGAACTTGTAGAATGGCGCCGAGTACTGCTGCCACGCACAGGGTCTTCCAGCGGCTACCTGATTGCACCAGGGGATCGCCACACTTTTGAACACATTCAGTTACACTTTGGTGTTGAGTTTCAAGCCGATTTCGAATTGTTAGGTTGAATGAGGTGGCCCTCACTTGAAACCATACCATGACCGTCGGTAGAAACTTTATTTTCATCACCCTGGGTACGTCCCTGTTATTTGTGGAAATCCAGTGATTCAGTTTGAGTGTGCTGGCAATGGTCCTATTCTTATAACTGGAATCAGTAGAGAGCATGGGTTGTATAGCGGCGCATGTCCGATTTTGTTCGTTAAACATTGTGTCACTTTCAGACATGATAGAAGATTCCTATCGCTGTAGGGATTTATACACAACTAGCTAACTAATAGATGGTTTACAAAAAAAAAGAAAAACGGTTTTATCAAACGAACATAGAATCATATCGTTTTTTCTAGGGCGAGAATTTTCATCGTTCCACCCCGTAGAACGGATGCCAATGATGAAAATAGCTTAAATCCGTAGGAAAATCTTCAAATGTTTTTGTAGAATTCATTAAATTTGCCACCATGTCGGTAGAATTCAGTTTCCACGATATTATGTACAGACAGACGGATGGTGTGGCTATGGGTTTCCCATTGGAACCAGCGTTAGCTAATATCTTTGTGGGTTTTCATGAAGAGGGTCTATTGTCTGGTTTATGCAAACCAGACATTTATTTTCGTTACGTTGACAACACTTTCTGCTTATTTGACAACGAGACGAATGCGGATGCTTTTTTTTGTGTCCCTTAATAACGTTCATCCAGCCCTTAAGTTTACGGTAGACAAGGAAACAAATTCTGCTCTTCCGTTTTTGGACGTTTTGTGTCCAAGACATCCTCGTGTTTTCTTACTTCTGTTTATCGTACACCAAATTTACCGGTCTCTATACGCGTTGGGACTCTTTTTGCCCTATAAACCAAAAATATAATTTAATGAAAACTTTAGCACATAGGGCCTTGATAATTTGTTCTGAAGTTAATATGGGTGACGAACTCAAATTTATCAGTAAGACCCTTTGTAATAATGGTTACCCCTTGGATATTGTTGAAACTACTATCAATAAGAAACTTTCTAATTTTCATAAACCCAAAGAAATTATAGCTAATAGATGTCCTGTGTACCTACGTCTACCTTGGCTAAGTAACATCAGTGACCGATTTGCTAAGCAAATTTCTTTGTCTGTGCAACGGTGTTATTTTGCATCGAACCCGCGTGTTGTTTTTTCAACTAAGCCTATATCGTCGTCTATTCGCAAAGATTTTCTTCCCCCACCACCACCACTATTATTTATTTATTTAAATGTAGTTGCAGTGCGCACTATGTTGGGCGAACATCGCAAAGATTAGATTTTCGTTTGAAACAGCATGTGCCTTCAAAGATTCGTTATGCAAAGTTTTCACCCTCGGATGTTCTGAGTAATACGTATGGTTCTGCGATTTGCGACCATCTTATAATTTCAGTGCTGACATGTTTACGATACTTAGTAAAGTCGCACTCTCCCTATCATTTGAAAATTTTAGAGACTCTTTTTATTAAGTCATTGAGACTTTCTCTTTGCAAGCAAAAAGAAAATCTTCTTGGACTTAATTTAGTCTCTATGTCATTTTCCCCCCGTTTATTTGTTGTTATTTTTTTCTACCCCCGCCATATTCATGACTTTTTTTGTTTGTTTTAAATCGTATTTTCCTCGATTTAGCTTTGATAAGTGAGGAACGAAACCTGGTTAGCTAACCTTTATTTTCATTTTTTATTTTTTTAAATTCACTACGCTTTTTGGTCTGTATTTAGCCGTTATATATATATATATATATATATATATATATATATATATATATATATATATATATATAAAGTAAGCGTATTTCATTTATAATTACAGCTTAATTTCAGTCTGTTAAGTTTTCTTGTTTGTGGACAAGTAATTTTGTACTGTTATTCATGCTTGAACGAAACTGTCCGAAATGGTTGTCACAATATCTGTGAGTACCTTCAACTTCTACGAATCATATTAAACAATGCGAAGACTATAGTAATGTCACGATTTGTTTGGCATTTTCACCTTCGTACCTGATATGATTCGTTATGGATTAAAGATATCAAACTGCATTTATATGCTGTAATGACTTTTGTTGTATCAATGAGGATTCTACACGAATTGGTTACGTTCTATTAAGTTTTTACTATTTTTTGAAAGTGCAGATAAAGTACAGATGCTTAACAGAAGTTTCATTTCATTTTAGAATCATTTTTAATGCGCCATTTTTTTCCTTTTTATGGAAATCGCTCCAGACAAGATACGAAGTCACTAGATCTAAAGAACTAGCCGAAACGAAAGATGATTACAGTAAAAACAGAAGATACACTTGGCATTATTCTAAAAAGAAATATTGATACGAGAAAAAAGTCAGCAGGAAGGGAGAAACTGTTTCACAATAAGGTATCAAAACATCGGGTCAAACGAGCTGAAACAAAGGAAGCAGGGAACAGATAAGACAGTTCTGAGAAACACGTGCCATAATAATACCTGTAGAAAAGATTGAGACTTGCGTCATCATGTCTGCGAGAGGAAGGGTGCAGAGAATAAAGGGTGGAACCAATCATTCCACAGACCTGCATCTTCACCTCATTAAGAACCTTCGATACTTGTGCACTTTTGCCACTGCGCTAAAATAATAACGTTATTATTTTGTAAGCCATTCTTAACATGGAGAGGGGAGAGTGATTTGTAACTTTTCTGTGCTTCCACATAAAAAAAAGATATCGTGAAGCTTGAATTTAACCTGAAAAAACAATTTAAAATAGCGCGGCTGCAAAAGCACCGAACCTTTAAATGAGAAAGAGACTCACTAGCCCAAACATTACAGTATCACTCCACACATGACCCAACAGTAGATTTCTATAGAGAATAGCATCGGGTGCGAGAAACTGACTCTTGCGACAGACAAAACCGACCATCCCGAAGCAGAGCGAACAACGAAAAGATTGTAATAGAAAATAGATTTAATAAAGAAAGAAAGTCTAAGAAGTTCAAAGTGGATTTCTTCTTAAGAACAACAGTTTTTAAGAAAATTAAAAGAAGAAAAGTAACACACCTACGATTAAAACGACATTGGCATGAGTTTAAACTAGATTGAAGGAAACAAGTCATTTCTTACTTCAATCCGCAACTGAACGCAAGGATGAAATGCTGCTGCCATATCTGGGCAGGACCTGATAAAAACAGCCTATCCTGCCTTGACACATTACAAAATAGACTTCGTGGCTTAGTGGGGGATGCCCTTTTCTCTACCCTGCAACCTCTCTCCCACAGAAGAGACGTTGCAAGCCTATCCTTGTTTTATCGTTATTTCCATGGCAGGTGCTCGTCTGAACTCCAATCTCTGGTCCCCCCTCACCAATCTTTCACGAAAAACACCCGTCTAGCTGAATCCACTGTGAAAAATTTCCCCCACTCTTTATCTGTGCCTAAATCAAAACGTGGATTCCATGAACAAAGTTTCTTTCTTAGAACTGCACGCCTGTGGAACTCTGTTTCGTCTGCCTGCTTCCCACCTGACTACAACTTGGATGTCTTCAAGTCCAACGTAAACAAACTCCTAATGAACCGCCCCCTTAAGTAAACTTCATCAAATCTCCACACTAACGTACTGTACTTGCAATAACCCTTATGCCTGAGTGGCTTCCGGGCCTTGATAAGTGGTGACCACCGTGTAAAAAAACTGTATCAACTTCATGAACAGCTGCATATTTCAACTGATCCCAGATGAAAGAGAAGCAATACCAGAATAAAGAGTGCTATCACCAACATAGATGGCAATCATCTGAATTATATTCTCATCATTAATATAGAAAAGAAACAATGTGTGACATAGGAGAGAGACATAAAGTACACTAGTATAAATATGAAAAAAAAGAACGGGGAACTACCATTCAGAGTTACTATCAAGCTTCGATCAAATAGAAAAGAACTAATGTTAAGAACCTTACGACCGATAGTATTAACCTGAAGTTTGTGTAGAAGATCAGAATTTCGCAATCTATATAACGCCTTCGACATTTCAATCACAATGGCCCTATCCTATCCGGAATTACTATAACTGATGAAGCTGTTCAGTTACAACAGTTAAAAATCCAGCTGTTGAATGCAAACCAAAAAAGCCATATTAAACATTACTAAAAGGCACAGGATTTTCAGAAGAAACTAGCATGCTTCCGTTAACCAACTTTTCAAACACTCCACTAATAACACTGAGACTAACAGGCCAATACTTAAGTCAAAACGATCGATAACATTTTTAAAGATAGAGATAACAGAATTCTCTGTATAACAAAAATTTGTAATAATTTAAATAAAAGGAAAGAATATTTGAATATTTATTTATATTTACAAGGAAATGTGTTTTTCATTTATTGAATATCTTTTGTGTTTCTTGCATTCAATTGCGTTCCATGGAGAAACAATGATTCGCTGAATCACGACATTATAGGAAATAAATTCTTATAAAAGTTAAATGGCATAATATAAGAGTGTCATATAATAGTACTTTAATTATCAAACAATTATTAAATTAGCTGAAATGTATGTATGTATATATGTGATGAAAATAATGGAAATAGTATTCCGACAAAATAGAGAAATAAAAAGGAAAAAAACCGTATCATGTGTTCATCAACGTTTCGTCTTTATTTCATCCAAATATACAAATAAAGACGAAACGTTGATGAACACATAATACGGTTTATTCTTTTTTATTTATCTCTCTCTCTCTCTCTCTCTATATATATATATATATATATATATATATATATATATATATATATATATATATATATATACTTATACGAAAGTAAAGTTTGCAATAACAATGTTAGGTCTTCCTTATCATAGGATGCAACTAAAAGTGTAAACGTTAGTCTACTTCTGTATTGGTCATTTGCTCAATGATTGTTCTATAGGCCTATTGTTATTCTGACAAAAGTTGTCATCAATGAATCTGGTCAGCGAATCAATATCATATGAAGTTCTCGAAAAAACATGTAAGTTATTCATTTCACTTCGATGAGTTTCAGGTAACCCAGATTTGTAGAGCCCCTCCCCTGCATGGCGATCACATCGTCTTCGATAACAATCAACACAGAATTATATATATTTTCGTTAAATCCTATTTCTTTCTCAGGGAATTTTTGTTGTTGATGGTATTTATATTCCTTTATTAAATCATCCTTATATTTCTGTCACAATCCTAATGGATTACTTACTTCGCAAGTTTTGAGAATTATTGCAAAAAGAATTCTTAGAGAAACAGGTGTGTGTGTGTGTGTGTGTGTGTGTGTGTGTGTGTGTGTGTGTGTGTGTGTGTGACACTGAAGTCTCAACCATAGTTCTGTCCAACTGATTGTGATTTTCTAACAAATTTAAGGTCAAACATGCTTCCCTATAGTTGTCCACAATTTGTCCATCCATGATTATTAGAAAGGAAAATGAAGTCGGTCCTCTTATTTCATGAAGAAGGAATCTCAAAAAGAAACATTAGCGGTGACTTGGGTGCACAGAGTAAATTCTTCCAATTGTAAAATTTTATATTTGAATGACTCTCAATGTTAGTTCCTCGTTTTCTCTTGTGCCATGTGTTGTTACTTCATGTGTAATAAGATGGGACCTGAATAAAAATTAGAATGTTCGCAAAATTATCTCGTTCAAACAATTTAAAAATGCAGAGAGAGTTGTGTCTTTTGGATTTAGGGTGACTTGAGTAGCATTTCCGTTTTGAAATAAACCCTCTGACCATTTTTAAGGTGAACTGCAAACTGCTGGATTGGAGAAGGCCTTCCATGAATAGTAAACCCAAAATATACTAAAATGCTTCATTAGTGCTGATATATCGAGTAAATTTATCACTAACATTTTCGTAAGGAAAACATGGCGACATCAGATGCCTTATTTATTTATGTATTGCAAAAATAAATATTGATTCAGTGAGCATTGAATGTCTTTGAAAGTAATATTGTTAACCTCATGCGTGCCAACCATAGTTTCAAAGCCATCATCTTCAGGCGATCTTCTATGAGAAGCATAGACATCCTCACTAAACTGAGGTTCAAATAGAAAGTTTTTGGGATATCTTTTTATACATTGGCCATCAACCATGCAAGGTGAATTTCAATTGATATTACCACAAGTCCCATACATCATGTGACTCTTTACTATTTTAAATAAGGTTTTTTTGTATATCAGGTAACTCAACTGATATAATAGAATCATTTTCATTGGAGTTGATTTTTCTGGTAAGCCAGAATAATATATGCGCATGAAGCAAGCCTCTCTTTTGCCACTCAATTGTGTACATGTAACATCGTGGTAGGTCAAAGATTTCTGATTTGTTTATCAGATTCATAACTTTGATTATCTTCAATCGAAACACGCTAGCCAATAGATCATCGATTAGTGTATGCTTGTCCAGGGAGAAGTTCATTTGAATTTCCTTTCACTTTGGATTTGAAGTGGCTCTGATAAAAAGAAGCTCCGGTTTTGCATATATTCTGACATGTCATTGCATCTTGGGTCCTTCCATATATATATATCGTGAACTACCTATGAAGCTAGAAGGTAAAATGCATATCTGACCTGTATCCCTTCCTCGCCCATCGTTATTTATATGATCTTTGAGATGTATGCAGGAATCTAATCTTAGCGTTTTTTTGATGAGTTTTTATAAATAAAAATTTTTTTGTTTAAATTTTTGCAAACATCAACTGCAAACTGATGGAAGAGATTTTAACTTCTGTGAATATGATTGAAGGAATCGTCTCTGATCATTAAATGGTACGCTTAAGTTTGAAATAGCATTATCATCGCTAAACGTGATTTTATGTTTTAGATGCGTACATGAATCTATAAAGGGTGCTCTGTCGGTCAATTCGTCAGTCGATTCTGCGTCACGCTCTTTGAAGCTTGAAATAGAATTCTCATTTCTATACACGAACAATGGATAATGCATTTTACGCCATTGTTGTTTTTTCTTCCTTTCTTTAAAACCTTTTGTATGTGGTTCTAATACGTCAGCCCAATGAGTGGTATTCACCATTACTGTTCGTCTGGCGATGGTTTTAACCTTTCATAACTTGTTGAAAAGTCATCTTTTGATGTCAGGTAGGTATTTTTCTTTTTATATTTTTCTACTACTACTACTACTACTACTACTACTACTACTTCTTCTTCTTCTTCTACATCTTTTTTCCTAGCGTTACTTCACGCGTTCTCACACCTTTCTAAGTGTGACATTCTTAATACGTAAATGTCAACGAGATTATCATTTTATGCGATTATACCAGCATCATGTGGAGTCCGCCTACATTCGACCGTTTCTCTTCTCTCTTCATAAAGTTTTGCAGTCTCTCGTTCAATTCTCATTATTTTTTCAATCATTTTTTTCTGATTCTTTTCCCCCATTTGTTATACACTTTTTGTTCTTGAACGCGAAGAATATATTTCGTTCTTTCGTCGTAAATCTGTCCATAGCGCGGGAAAAGCGCTTGTGCTTCATTCCATCGCGGCAAATTATAAGGCTAACTAATACTTAATGAAATGAAACATAACTATTTCTGCCGTGAAAACTCTACTCATGCATTGGGAACTGTATAAGTAAATAATAAAACAAAATTATTTACATAATATATATATATATATATAGAGAGAGAGAGAGAGAGAGAGAAAGAGAGGGAGAGAGAGAAGTGTAAGCCATGTAAAAAGACGCCAATTTTTATCGTGTTCAAATGTCAAAACAGATATATATGTGTACAGAGAAGAGAAATAAAAGAAATGAAGGTATTTCAACCTTTAAAAGGGGTGGGTATGTTAAAAAGAAGCCATTTCTTAAATTTGATTATGCAGTTTTGTAAAAAAAACAGAAAAGAAAAGAAAAACGCATACATATAAATAAATATACATACAATATGTACCCGTTTAAAGAGTTTTTTTTAATGAAAACAATGCAAAAAAAGATAGGACATTTTTGAAAAATAAGAAAGAAAACTAATGTGCACAAAAAAAAATCAATTGTAATTTCTGCGCGCCTTAAAATAAGCATGCAAAAAGTATTTTGTCGAAAAGGAAAATTACAAAGAGTTTTTTTTTTTTAAGTGACTTTTTATTTTATTTTTATTTTAGCAAAAGTATTAGTTACGCATTAGTAGGTTAAAGTGTTAATACAAATAAAATGGATACAGTTTAACGTCTTGCCCAAGACTTTTTTTTATATATATAGAAATCTATATACATACAAAGCCGTGAAAAAAAAGTCCTGGACAAGACGTTAAATTGTATCCATTTTATTTGTATTAACACTTTAACCTACTAATGCGTAACTAATACTTTTGCTGAAATTTAAAAAAAAATAAAATAAAAAAGTCACTTAAAAAAACAACAAAAAAAACAAAACTTTTTGTAATTTTCCTTTTCGACAAAATACTTTTTGCGTGCTTATTTTAAGGCGCGCAGAAAATACAATTGATTTTTATTTTTTATTTTTTGTGCACATTAGTTTTCTTTCTTATTTTTCAAAAATGTCGTATCTTTTTTTGCATTGTTTTCATTAACAAAAAAAAACTCTTTTAACGGGTACATATTGCATGTATATTTATTTATATGTATGCGTTTTTCTTTCTGGGTTATCACGGTCGTAAATGGCTTGAAATCACTCGGTAATCCCTTAAGGACCATGGAAATTAACAAACTGTCACTTATAACTTCACCAGACATTTTTAAAGAATTTGCAGTCGTTTCGGCTCTTATAATATAATCAGTAATAGTTTCGGCTTCCATTCGTTTTAGATTGGTCAGTTCAGTGTATAAAGAAATAATTTTGGGTTTTCCTTTCGATAAATAATGCTCTCTCAATATGTTTAATGCTTTGCAGCCATCGCCCAGGGCTTCCGCAAAGATAGTTGCGTTCTTTTCAATGAAGTCGGGGTCGTTTCTGTTTCCAGGTTTTGATATATAGAAATTTTTGATATATAGAAATCTATATACATACAGAGCCGTGAAAAAAAAATTATTCAGTCGAATCCCCCAACAAGTTTTGAGAAAAAACGCTGTAACTTTATTTTTGTTGCGGGTTTCGTGAATACATCAGCGATATTTTGTTCTGATGATATGTAATTCAAAATAATGGATTCCTTTTTCACTTCGTTTTTTTATGAAATGGTATTTTATATCTATATGTTTAGATCTTTGGTTGATTATCGTGTTCTGTGCTAAGACTATACTGGCTTGATTATCACAATTAATTACTACGGGGTTTTTAGTTAATTCTGGCTCTAAAATAGTCTTTAGGATATTTTTCAGGTAGAGTGCTTCCTGGGTCGTGTGTGTGATCGCGATAAATTCTTCTTCACACGTAGAGAGAGATACAATCTGTTGCTTTTTAGATTTCCATGAAATAATAGGCCCATTTTCCGAGAGTCTGAAACAATATCCAGATATGGCGACTCCATTAAAAATGTAGAGAGCTCTGTTAGCGAACATACATTTTTATTTTCGTGTACGTTTAATGCTTCCACAAGCAATAATAATTTTCTTGTCGATTGTGGGGCCACGACACATGTGATTACAAAGGAATCTGATTTTATCAATTTTGACCCCAACTTTAAGCCACAAAATCATCTTGTAGAACTAGCTGACGGGAGTCGAGTAAATTATATCGTTTTGAAAAGAGGCAATGCTAAAATCTCGCTAAAGAACAATAAAGGTGAACTGTGTTCCTGTATTCTACAAAACGCTCTTCTAATCCCAAAATTTAAACAAAATATATTTTCTGTACAAGCTGCCACAAAACAAGGGGCAAATATAAACTTTAGCCCCAATAAATCAAAACTGGTATATCCGAATGGAACTGTATTCGACATTAAAGAAAATGGAAGACTATATTATTTAAATAGCGTAGTCCCATCGAAAACCGCCTGCCATGATCTACAGACATGGCATAAAATTCTTGGACACTGCAATATTCCTGATATCAAAAAGTTGCCGACTGTAGTTGATGGAATGAAAATACAAAAATCAAAAAACTTCAACTGCGACGTCTGTACGCAAGGGAAAATGACAAACTATCAAAGCAAGATACCAGACAAAAAGGCCATAAATCCTATAAATGGTGCATTGTGACTTGAACGGTCCTGTGGAACCGATGGCCAGAGAACATTATAGATATGTGTTGAATTTCGTAGATGACCATTCAGGTTTAATAATAGTTTACTTTTTAAAGAACGAATCTGATACCCTGTTAGCAACTAAAAAATATCTAGCCGACATGGCTCCGTACGGTGAAGTCAAGTGTATTCGCTTTGACAACGGTACGGAATTCACCAACAAAGACTTTGAACTTTTACTAATTAACCATCATATTAGGCATGAAATATCAGCCCCTAGATCGCCACACCAAAACGGGACTGCTGAACGTGCGTGCCGGGCACTTTTTGAAATAGCAAAATGCCTACTCATTGAATCCAAACTCCCTAAAAACCTCTGGGCGTACGCACTTATGGCGGCAGCCTATATACGCAACAGGTGCTTTAACAAAACACTATCTAAAACTCCATACGAATCTTTCTGTGGTAAAAAAACAAATTTAAGTAGAATGCATATATTTGGTTAAATTTGCTTTGCATATATAGATAAAAAGAGTAAATTGAATATTAAAGCCGACAGAGGTTTATTTCTTGGATACGATAAAAACAGTCCAGCCAATTTAATTTTTTTTCCAGAAAAAAATAAAATAAAAAGAATCCGATGTGTAAAATTCGCAGACACGTTTAATTTTACAGAGGAAACCCCGTCATATGAAGAAGATGAACTTATATTCCCTTAGATAATTAAAACAAATGAACACAACAAAATGACGGAGACAAGAGTATCCATGATGATGATGATAAAGTCGAAAGATATCCCAAAAGAAATAGAAGGCGACCCGATTTTTTTGTTGTCGACAATATAAAAGATTATCAAATCGACTATTGCTATTCAATGGAAAATGCGCCAAAAAGCTTTAACGAAGCAATTAATTCAGAACATTGTGATGCATGGAAAATTGCCATGAAAAAAGAAATAGATGCCTTTACCGAAAATGATACCTATACGGTAGTGCCTCTCCCAAAACATAGACATGTTATTTCTACAAGATGGGTCTTTACAAAAAAGACTACAGCATCAGGCGTAGAACAGTACAAAGCTAGATTTGTTGCTAAAGGGTACTCTCAGATTTACGGTATATAATATTTTTCTACGTTTCCACCGACCACAAACCTAACGACAATCAGAATTTTACTGCAAATCGCATCACAATATGACCTAAACATCCATCAAATAGACGTAAAAAAAATGCTTATTTTAACGCCTCAATAGACTGTGAAATTTATATTACCCCTCCAGAGGGACTTACAATGAAAAATAAAAATAGCGTGTGGCGACTTAACAAGTCATTATATGGTCTAAAGCAAAGTGCTCAGTGTTGGAATACAGTATTTCATGATTATATTATTAAACAACAATTTAAACAATGCGCTGTAGACCCCTGTTTATATACCCAACACAAAGACGATAAACTACTGATTTTGGTTTTGTGAGTCGATGATATTTTAATCGCATCAAATTGTGACATAATGTTAACCGATGTTAAGAACAAATTAAGTAAAAGATTCAAAATGACCGATCTTGGCAAAATATCCTGGTTTCTGGGGATTGAATTTACTCAAAGCAAAGGACTGGTTACGATGACTCAATCGAGATACATCGACAAAATACTATTAAAATTTGGAATGGGAGAGTGCAAAAAAACGCTCTACACCGGTCGAAAATGATATTAATAAAAAATATACACACACAGAATCTGAAATAATAAATGACAAAGAATACAGCGAAATTATAGGTAGTCTTATATATTTAATGACTGCAACCAGGCCCGACATACGCTATACAGTAACAAAACTGTCACAAAAATTATCACGACCGACAATGAAGGATTTAAACATAGCTTAACAAGTCCTGCGTTATTTAAAAGGAACTAAAGAATAGAAGTTAGTATTTAGAAAATCAAGAAATCCCCTAAAATCAGAAGGTTTTTCGGATTCAGACTGGGGAAACGACGAAGAGTATATCTGGATATTGTTTCAGACTCTCAGAAAATGGGCATATTATTTCATGAAACTAAACATGGCTTACACTTCTAGTCTAGAATATATATATATATATATATATATATATATATATATATATATTCCATCTATCTATCTATCTTCTATTCTATACTCCTATAAATTCGTTTTTCTTTTGTGTGTATTGATATTCATGTTAAAACCCCTATTTTCTATTTATTTTTTAAAAAATACAACTTTCTTATATAAGGGTTGTGGAATTGAATTCATCTGCAAAGGGTCTAGCTAATTTGCATATTCTTTTAAACATTCATTTTAATTAATTCCCTATTAGTTTTTTTCGGTTTCTTATGGGATGATCATCTAGAGTTAACTATTACGTGTAATTACATTCATGCAGATATTCTACATGATTTATACTTACATAATATTTGCGTAAAATCTTTACAGTAAACAAAAATTGTTTCCATATATATTCATGTATATGTCTATATTTTTGTTTAATCTATTAGTCTATCTATCTATATATCTATAAAAGTAAAAGTGTCTGTGTGTGCGTCCGTTTGTGTACATTTCCCTACGCAATAACTCTGTTAATTTTAAGTCTACAGACTCCAAATTTGATATACAGGATACTGAGATTTGTGATCGGTTTTCAGCCAGAAATTTGGCTGTTAAGAGGTCAAAGTTCAACGATTTGACCTTGGAGAACTCTACCAAACTACTCCGACAATTTTTGGTCTAAACAATTGAAATTTTAGATATAGGTTCATTGGACTTGGATCTAACTTAATAACTTGATTTGAGCCCAAAACAATAAATGTTAAGGGGTCATAATAGGGGTCCAAGTTTTTAAAAAGTTGACCTCTGCGGTCTCTACCAAATTACTCAGACAATTTCTGGTCTAAACATTTGAAATTTTACATAAAGGCTATTCAGAGATAGGGCAAGCTTTCTAATCGGTTTGGGTCGAAAATTTTTAGTTACCAATTTATAAAAGTATGTATGTATGTTTGCATTTCTCCCCAACACTTTCGACAGAGGCGACGGATTTTCTCAAGATTAGTATCGTTTTGAAGTTCGACCTTTCAGACGACAAATACCGAAAAATTGGCTAAAAAGATTAATATCTTCACCTTAAACTAAGCACTTTTCTACAGGGGGCGCTTTTTTCGCCGATATTTTTTAAAGTCATCCTCTCCTTTCGATTGTCTAGCCTAAATTTTTAAAAATGTCACTTCCAGTTTGGCGGTGGTCATAACAGCATAGATCCAGGTTTTTCCTCCGTTGTTTTCCTCCATTGCGGTACGGGTTCGAGCCTGCCTTCCTACTACCACTTTTTTTTTTTTGCTCAACATACACATCCAAACACCTGGACAACGCCGGGCTGAAATGCTAGTATATATATATATATATATATATATATATATATATATATATATATATATATATATATATATAAAATGAACGTGTTTGTGCGTCTGTCTGTGTATCTGTGTGTCTGTGTGTATGTGCACATTTCCCTACGCAATAACTCTGTCAATTTTCAATCTACAGACGTGAAATTTGATATACAGAGTACTGAGATTTGAGAAAATCTTTGTGATCCATTTTCGGCCAGATATTAGGCTGTTAAGGGGTCCAAGTTCAACAATTTGACCTTTGAGAACTCTACCAAACTCCTCTGACAATTTTGGGTCTAAACAATTGAAATTTTAGGTATAGGTTCATTGGACATGGATCTAACTTAATACCTTGATTTGAGCCCCAAACAATAAATGTTAAGGGGTCATAATAGGGGTCAAAGTTAAAAAAAAATGTGACCCCTGCAGTCTCTACCAAATTACTCAGACACTTTCTGGTCTAAACATTTGAAATTTTACATAAAGGGTATTCAGAAATAGAGCAAGCTTTTTCATCAGTTTGGGTCGAAAATTTTTAGTTACCAATTTATAAATGTATGTATGTATGTATGCATTTCTGCACAACACTTTCGACAGAGGCGACAGATTTTACCAAGATCAGTATCATTTTAAAGTTCGACTTTCAGGCGACAAATATCAAAAAATTGGCTAAAAATATATCTTCGCCTTCAACTGGACACTTTTCTACAGGGAGGTCGCTTTATTCGCCGATATTTTTTAAAGTCATCCTCTCCTTTCGATTGTTTAGCCTTAATTTAAACATAGGTCACTTCCGGTTTTGCGATGTCAGGTTTTCCTCCGTTTTTTTCCTCCATTGCGGTACGTATTCGAGCCTGCCTTCCTACTACCACTTTTATTTATTTATTTTTTTTTTTTTGCTTAACATACACATCCAAACACCCGGGCAACGCCGGGCTGAAATGCTAGTATATATAAAAGTGAAACTGTGTGTGTGTGTGTGTGTGTGTGTGTGTGTGTGTGTGTGTGTGTGTGTGTGTGCAAATTTACCTATCAAATAACTCTGCTAATTTTTACTCTAAACACTCGAGATTTGACATAAGGAGTATTGAGATTTGGGAAAATCTATGTAATCGGTCTTCGACCAGAAATTTGGCTGTTAAAGGGTCAAAGTTTCACGATTTGACCTTTGAGAACTCTACCAAACTCCTCCACCGATTTTGGGTCTAAACACTTGAAAATTTAAATGTAGGTTACTTGGACATGGGACAGACTTTACAATTTGACTTAAGCCTTAAAAAATACATTTTAAGGGGTTAAAATTGGGGTGAAAGTTTTAAAAAATTGACCTCTGTGGTCTCTACCAAATTACTCAGCCAATTTCTGGTCTAAGCTTTTGAAATTTTACATAAAGGTTATTCAGAAATATGGCAAGCTTTTTAATTAGTTTGGGGCGAAATTCTGAGCTGTTAAGGGATCAAAGTTCAAAAGATTTAACTTGTTAGGTGTCTACTAAACTACTCAGCTAATGTTGGGTCTAAACATTTGAAATTTATACATAACGGGTATTCAGACATGCGGGAAGCATTTTAATCAATTTTGGCGAGAACATAAAAGGTCAAAGTTGAAAGAGTTGACCTTACCAATTTCCTCCGCCAATTTTGGGTCTAAACACTTGAAAATTTAAATGTAGATTACTTGGACATGGGTCAAACTTTTTATTTTCATTTGGGAACAAAATAATAAATGCTAAGGGATCAAAATATGAGTCAAAGTTTAAAAAAATTAACCTCTTCGGTCTCTACGAAATTACTCAGAAACATTTTTGTCTAAACATTTAAAATCTTACATAAAGTGTATTCTTCAAATAGGGCAAGTTATGAACAATAAATAGGGTCTCAGCAAAGCCAGGCTGATCTGCTAGTAAGAACTGATTTGAAACTCCATGGAATAAGTACTTTGTAAATTGTTTCTTTGAACAATAAATCTGATTGTAAATTTCAAGTTTTGATTCTTTTCTCTGATTATATATATATATATGTATATATATATATAACATATTTTTTAACATATTTTATTAACTGTTTGCTCATATATATATATATATATATATATATATATATATATATATATATATATATATATATACATATATATTGTTACGACGTATCCCAGTCCTACTGGGGACGGTAGAGATGGGTGACGTAACGAAATATATAAAGAAAATAAAGTTTCCTAGGTTCCTTGATAATGCGTTGTTATGGGAATGGGACAACCGTCCCGAAGACAACAATAAAATGAAATGTACTGGACAACGAAATCACATAAGAAATAATGAGGATAAGTATCGTCGAAAAATTAACAAACTTTTATTTATATAAAAATAAAATAAAATTCAATTCAATTCAAGAAAATTAAATATGCCTAACTAAATGAAATGATTTAATGATTCAAATTCTACGGAGAGAAAAAATATATCAACAGACAGTCAATGTTCACATAAAACAAGAAATCGTCTGCTCAATTAGATGCAGGTTCTAGGGTAAGAGCGAGATGTTGGAGAAATTAAAGTTTTGGTTGAAAAACTCACTGAATGTCCTTTGAAATGTGACCTTTCTTTTGCCTCTTTTTTTTATATATATTTTCTTCCTGTAAATTGTTTATATTTGATTACGCGCGTGCAGGTTAATTTTCATATTTTTTGTCCTTCGGATTATTTATGTTTCATTACGCGCGTGCGTGTTAATTGCTCCAAGTATTTGTTTCCGAAGCTTATCGAAGCCCTTGATTTATAGTAAAAATTGATCTTTCCTTCGCTGGGTTAATTCTTTTGTCCAGTCAATATTCCAACTGACCGCTGATCATCGGCTGGTGTCGTTGATATTTACCTCCGCAACGCCGCTACCACGCCGTCGTCGCCTTTCGCCGGCTTTGCCACCCCGACCTTCGCTGACTTACGTCTTGTCGCTTTGAAGCGCGAAGCTCCAATGACTGTTGACAACTTTTTTTAGGCCTCTCTCTCTATACGATCTATCTCTCTCTTTCTTTATACAGTTTCTCTCTCTCTCTCTCTCTCTATATATATATATATATATATATATATATATATATATATATATATATATATATATATATATATATATATATATATATATATATGAGAGAGAGAGAGATATGAATTGCTTTCAAGAAAATAGCCGGCAAAAACCGAGAGGCCTCTTTCACCAACAAACTATATCGTTGGTAGGTGCATATATACATATATATATATATATATATATATATATATATATATATATATATATATATATATATAATGATCTTTATACTTACAGACATAAGAGTTCCATGTTTTCACAATATCAGACAGGAAGTGACAATTGCAACTGGTCAGGAGGTTCCAACTTAGCTACAAAGCTACCTTTGACTCCATTTGCTAGAACGTAACCACCATCAACCGCCAGGAGAATTAAGTGCATTTACGAACTAGAAATGCCAACTACAGGCACTACTACGATACTCAAACAACCGGAAATTGTGGACTCGCACAAAGCCTTCCGACTCCTTTTATTTTCTAGACTGTGTTGAACTTTAAGAACTTTCTTCTTAAAGGAGTTAATAATTATAAATAATTATTTTTTATACCTACAAACACTAGTGTTTCATGCTTTCGAAATCACACACACACATACACACACACACACACACATGCGCGCGTATTTTTATCGATCTCCGTTTATTCCTCTTTAGCCATCTACCTTTGTTCAGACTAAGGTCCTTTATTGAAGCCCATGAAAGTCTTCTCATAAAAGATGGCCATTGATAGAACAAAACAGAAACAACAAAGAGACAGAAAAAAAAAGATGAAAATAAAGAACGGATGAAAGAGTTAATATAAGATGATACAAAGAAACTCCAAACAATATCGAAATGCTCTGATCTTGAACATTGGCCATCATTAGATAGTTGGGCAGCTTTTCAGCCGTATCAAATAAAAATTAATGTTTATAGAAAATAAAGTCAAAGTTCAAAGGCTACATTTCAAAGGATAATCTTCAATGTCAACCAATCTGGTTTTAAACAAGTTTTTTTTTTTTTAGGGTAAGCCAGCTAGAAATGTTAGCACGTTTATAATGTGTACGAGAGGTGCTCTAAAAGTGATACCTCCTATTTTTATTCCACCCGAAAGAATCAAATGAAATTGCAAATTGTATTTTTATGATAACTGAACCTATGAATTCATTACCTGAAATTTTAATCTCTCTGCTGTAGATATTGTCGAGGTGAGACTCTAAAAAAGCAACAACTACTATGGATGTGCGTCAGCAGCAGAGTTATGTCCTAGCAAATGGGGTCAAAGGTAGCTTTGTAGCTAAGTTGGAATCTCCTGTCCAGTTTCAATTATCACTTCCTGTCTGATATTGCGAAAACATGGAACTCTTATGTCTGTAAGTATTAAGATAATTATAAAAGTGCGTTGAGAATGATGGTGACTATGTAGTAAAATAAATCCTGAAACATAAAAGATTGCTCGTTCCAATGGTACCTCTCTCGTCTTCGTAGGCTTTCCATTTTTTAAGTTAACAAAATAGGAAGCTTTACTTTTGGACCGACCTTTATATAACAAAGCGCGCACCAGACGCTATCGTTCATAGCTGGCAAAAGTGCATTGAGAATGGTGGCGATTATGTAGAAAAATATATCCTAGAGCATAAAAGGTCGCTCTTTCTTATGGTACTACTCCTGTTCAACGTTTTTAGCTAAAAATATAGGAAGTTTACTTTTGGATTTACCGTTGTGTTAATAAGACTCTTGTATGAAATATAAATCGTCTTGTTTAAATATTAAATAACACAGTGTTATCTTAGGTTTCTAGAAGACAAGTACGTGCAAGGAATAGAGATATTCGATTTCGTAAGAAAGTAAGTACTTTTAAAAGATAACACAAATACTCACATACGCAAATTTATCTTAGAATGTTGTCTGTTATATGCTGTATATTTTTATTACGATTCATAACGGGATGTTTCTAAACCAAAGATGGTATCGATGGTGAAATTCATTAATATACGCATGCATAAGTTTCATTATTTTTATTTCGTATTAATGAAAGAAAATACCAAATGCATATAAGAGTTATGTGATTAGGAAGATGACTCTCTATTAATATATACGTTTTTTTCTGATTCTAAAAATAGTTGCGATTTTATTAGATAAGAATATCTGCTGATTATCCAATGAAAATGGGCGGTAAATTTCAATAAGTTACTAGAACTGTTATAAATTTGTGGATTATATTGTAAATAATTTTCTCCGTTGAGAGACTACATTTCTATGAAATATATTTTCTAAGATTGTTTCATTCATTTTATGTTTAATTCATGTATTTTTTTACAAATTATAAATTTTTAATGGGTTGAGACACCATTTTCGCAAAAAATATTTAACAGAATTATGAAGAAATTAAAAAGTAAAAATTAAACCGAAATGAAAGTGTTTAAATATTTAGCATGGTTTTGTCTTTATTCTTTGACTTTCTCAAGATAACTGATTAGAAGAAAACGCATATTAATTAATATTTGAAAACACGTGGTGTGTCTGTGGCGTGAAATAATGTTGTTTTTTTCGAACGAAACGTTAGAATTCAAAATATGTTGTGCAATTATGAGGTTAAACGTAAAGATTAACTGGGAATATTGCTTTTTAAATTTCTAAAACATGTTCTGTCCGCCGGTTTAATTCAGTTCAATATAAAATTTAGGTTCGCTCCTCGTATTTACGTTTCAGAAAGCATTTTGTAGCCTTTTATTTAACTTTTCTTTCACTGGAAACAATGTCTATTGCCACCGACACGTAAATGAGTTCCTATAATAAGGATTAGATTTATATCAGGTTGTTGCATAAGTTCCCGCCGTTTCATAAAACACTTTTGTTCTAAAACATGTTCTGATATTTAGCGAAGTGTAATATATCATTAAAAAGCACATATTCTGATCTATAAGACAATGGTCATCGTTTTTTGCTCATATAATTTTTTTTCGTTTTTCAGAACCGTCAAATGTATTGTCAAGTAAATTAAACAAATCGAATTTTCTGACACAACCTTCTTTTTGCCTTTAATTGTGGTTAAAAAGCGAGTTAAGTGACCAAGAATATTTGTGCCGTATATGGAGAAAACGCTCTAGCTGAGAGAACTGTCTGAGATTGGTTTACCAGATTCAAAATTTTTTACCTCAATGACGCTCCTCGTTCTGGAAGACCAATCAATAGACGAAGATCAACTCAGGGTTCCTTATAAGGAAGATAGTCATCAGACATGTAGAGTGAAAAGATGAAAGGTGAGTTTGCAACAATTTCATGTCATCTTCAGTCGATAGGATTCACACAAAAACTTGGAGATTGGGTCCCACACGAATTAGTTTTGCTGTTAAAATTCTTTAATTTTCTTTTAAAAACGGCGGGAACTTATGCCACAACTTATGCAACAACTTATGCAACAACCTAATAGAAGCAAAACAATTGGAGGTTGTTTGCATCAAGTGTCGATCGGTCAATATTTCTCGTTAAAATTAAGTGATGCATCAACTTCAACTTCTGTAAATATAATTGCAATGGTGATGGCAACTTTTGATAAGTAATAGTTTATCTATGGCTGAAACGGAAACAAGAGCACCATTGGCAGAGAAAACAATTACAAAGGTAAATACTCAATTGAATAGAATCGTCAAATGTTTTGTTATAATACAATTAAATTGGCGCTACTTATAATGTCGATAGCGGAAGGACCGAAGGAAGAATGCTTTTCTAATGATGTTAAAACGAGCCTGCTAACAATTATGGGCACATAAGAGAGAGCAAATTATTATAACAAGCGATGAATGACGCTATGTCGACAAAAGCGGAAATTAAAACAAGCGGAATGTTATCGTTAATGAGATTGTTATTGTATTTCAAAGCGGAATCTTAAAACTAATGGAGGTTTATCATTTCTCGTCATGCTCGTCAATTAAAATACAAGGCCTTAGGTACAGACGTAATGCATTATTACAATACGCGTCGTTTAAATAGTTGTCTATAACAATATGAGGATTGCGCGTCTGGTCGTCCGTCGGTATTTTTATGTCTGCAGATTATTAGGCATAGAAATGTGCAATTGAATAAGATTGGTCTTCGATCTGTTGATAAAGAAGAGAAGGGAACACAAAAGAAGGTGAAGGGGTTAAAAACATAAGTAGAAAAATCACGCTACTTCTGTTGAAGAGCAGTTCTTCCTCTACCGATGAGAATAGATGCAGGACACGGCAGTCTCGGCCAGTCCGTCATATGCCGGAGACGGTGGACACAGGTATCCAAAAGTCAGCATATCACTAGATGTATATTGTATCTCTCTCGCTGGTTAATTCCTTCTAAATATCTCTCTCTTTCTCCGTCTCTTTGTTTTTTCTCTCTATCTATCACGTTCTGTTTTACACATTCATTTGATTTCTATCTCATTTTTTTTTGTGAAATAAACAATTTAAAACCAAATCGGCGTAATTTTCGATCAACAAGCCATGAACAAAAGCATTGACGAAACCTGGGTTACAACAAAGACATGCCAATGTATTATGTTAATCGTCCACGATAATAAAAGTATATGGCATATCTAGACAAATTTTTCCAAATATACATATAGATATACAAGGGTAGAATCAAAAAGTTAAAGAGATAAAAGAAGACAGAAACGTTACCATTAAACCAAGAGATGTTTTGTACTTGAGAATTTATTTTCTTACGTAACCACCACTGTTGAAAGAAGGCATAATTGAACCTTCGATATCTCCGTGGCGAGCGCAGGTTCTTGTAACTTCGAATGAGAATCGTAAGAAAAGAATGGTAGTCGACTACAGCGATACCATCAATAGATTCACGGAACTAGACGCTTACCCAATGCCTAATATCAATAAGATGGTAGACGACATCGCTCAATATAACATCTTCTCTACTCTCGACCTAAAATCTGCTTATCACCAAATACCTATAAATCATGCTGATCGTAAATTCACTTCAATTTTATTAACTGTAAAATACACGTACGCTCTTGAAAGGATCGAGCGGGAAAATGAAACAGAGGGCGCTTTTATTATGAATGTCAATCCCAAGGGGGATAACTCTTAACAACAAATTAAATCATAACATTTTCCCCGTCCTAAAGTATTCAAGTAAGGGGTAATTAATTATAGACAAATTTTTTTTTTTTTTTTTTTTTTTTTTTACAATCACATAAGAATCATTTTATTTACAAATAACATATGAACCCAAACTGCAGTTTTTTCAGTATTTAGTCACAAAATCCTTATATTTACTAGGGAATTGTCGAACTCGGGACGACCTCCGCACAGATTGGCAGGAATGCTGATTTTCAGTATTATTTTTTAGTGAAATCTGATTTTCTTCAAGATCAGACGATTGATTTTTGTCTTCCTCATGACCAATGTTTTCATTAGTAGAAGGTTCAAATAAAGTCTCTGAAGTAGTAGGATTATTATTAGAGTTTTCTTCATTTGATGAGTTTGGAGCTAAGTCTCGAACGTTGACTGTGGTTTCAGTACCAGAAGGTAGTTGAACATAAGCGTAGTGGGGGTTGACATCTATTAGGGTGGCAGGCGTTACAGGAGGGTCATGTTTACTTGTTTTAGTGTGGTTTCTAATATATATTGGGCCTGGTTTAACCCAAGAAGGAATTGAAATTCCGGAAGCAGATTTACGACTATATTTAAACAGTCTGTCATGGGGAGTCATATTAGTGGCAGTACAAAGTAATGATCTAATTGAATGAAGTGCGTCCGGTAGTATGTCTTCCCAATAAGGTAGTTTCATTTGATTAGAATGTAATGTTGTTTGAATGGCCTTCCATAAGGTACCGTTGAGTTTTTCAATCTGTCCATTACCTTCAGGATGATACCTACTTGTTTTAGAAGTAGCAATTCCTTTTTTGTGTAAAAAATCCTTTATTTCTCTTGCTAAGAAATCAGAAGCACGGTCAGTATGTATCATGTCAGGCAAACCAAAAATTGAAAAGAGTTTGTTTAGACAGTGGATAATGGTTTTGCTTGTCATATCTCTGCAAGGAAAAGCGAAAGGAAAACGGGAATACTCATCAATTAGAGTAAGTAGATATTTGTTGCCATGTATAGAAGTAGGTAGAGGGCCTTTAAAATCAAGATTTAATCGTTGAAAAGGTAATATGGCTTGAATGAGAGTCCCTCCATTGGTATTGGCGAATTTGGGTTTCAGTAATTGACAGGATGAGCAAGAGTCAGTAATATTCTTAATTTGATCCAAAGTAAAAGGGAGGTTCCTCGTTCTTATAAAATGGCTTAATCTTGAAACACCAGGATGACATAATTGTTTATGTAAATCACGAAGATCTTGTAGATTGTAAGTAAGAGCAGAGATGCGAGAGAATGTGTCAGCAGCAATATTTTCAGGTCCAGGTCGATAAACTATAGTGAAATTGTATTGGGATAATTCTATACGCCAACGACATATTTTGTCATTCTTAATTTTAGATTTTCTTTTATTGTCGAATATGAAGCTGATGCTCTTCTGATCTGTGATGACTTTAAAGTGCCTGCCGAGTAGAAAATGTCGCCACTTACGGAGAGCTTCTACAATAGCGGCTGCCTCTTTTTCTACTGCATGGTGCTTAATTTCGTTAGTATTGAGAGTTCTTGAAAAAAATGCAATAGGACGACCTTCTTGATTTAGTGTTGCAGCAATGCAATAGTTACTAGCGTCCGTTTCTACTTCAAATTCTTTATTTGGATCTACCGTTATTAAAGTGGCGTCTTTTATATCATTTTTCAATGTTTGAAAAGATTTTAATACAGATGGAGGTAGTGGAAATTCTTTGTTTTGATTTAGTAATAAAATTTTATCAGAAAATTTTTTAATGAATTTGCAGTAATAGGAAAACATTCCAACTATTCTTTTTTGAGATTTAAGATTCAGCGGAGGTGGCATTTCGAGTAATGGTTTTAGTCTTTGATAATCGGGAGCTATTTGATTATTTTCTATGGTGTAGCCGAGTAGAGTAATAGAACTAGAAGAAATTATGCTTTTATTTTCATTTAAAGTGATGTTATATTGTTTAGCAATTTTGTAGAATTTTTGAAGATTGTAATCGTGTTCTTCTTGATTTTTCCCACATATAGTTACGTTATCAACATACACAAAGGTATCGGTTAGATTTTCTTTTTCTATAATATAGTCTATGCTCCTCTGGAAAGCACTTACTCCATTGGTGACGCCAGAAGGAAGACGAGTAAATTGAAAAGGTTTGCCACTTACTTCATTGCATCTGTGGAGACTTCAATGTTCATAATGTGGAATGGTTTACCCACTCAAACAAGACCGATGATGAGGAAAGATTGTATCATGATTTCTCCATTGCTTATGACCTCATTAAGATTGTCCACGAACCCACCCGTGTACCTGCACTGACGGCCAGTATGCAAGTCTCTTAGACCTTTTTCTCACAACTTGCCCTGAACTATGTTCATCTTCCGTTATGTTTCCACTTGGATCTTTCGACAACATGTTTATTAAAACGAAATGTAATAATGTAATAGGTCCTCAGACGCACCTCTTCATCGTACAGTATATCGATACTCTATGGCTGACTAGGATTCCATACATTTATATGAGATCTACCGCTTCGTTCCATGTTTATAAAGAATGTGTCCTCTATAGTATCAAACCTGATGGAAGGGTTAATTATAGGTATAGACCGCTTTATACCCTCCAAAACATTTCCTCAAAAACCTAACTGCCAGCCGTGGTTTTCCCCAGAATGTACTGTTGCCATTGCGTGCAGAAATCACCTTTTTCATTGCTTCCAACGTAATAGATGTACTGAGACTAAAGCCGTTTTCATTGTAAAAGAGTAATAAAGAACACAATAGAGTTGTAGGCTCAGTCTGTTAAGTCTAAACTAGCTGAGCAGCGGCTTGGTTCGCACCAGTTTTGGCAAATAACAAACAGGATCCTGAACAGAAGCGTGTGCTCTATCCCAACCATCATCAATATACCTGAGATAATCTCGTCGGAATCAGAAAAAGCCACACTCTTTGCCATGAACTTTGCAGATTATTCTACCTTTTGCGACCAAGGCCGTTAACTCCCCGTATTTTCTCCTGTATCAGAAAACACGCTATTCGAGATACAAATATATATATTTTTTATTACATTTCACCCCAAACAATGCACATCGCCACTTTAATGTAGGGGGATACTATCAGGGATATAAGCTATAGGGGTACTCTGTGGGGAGTTGGGCAGCAAGATGTCGATTCACGTTACACTTGAACTTCTGCATGCCAGTACAGTTGGGGAAGCAGGAACCCGGAAGGGAATTCCAAAGTCTATTGGTTCTGAGGAAGAAACTACTGGAGTAGAAGGCTCTCTTACATCTAGGGATCTCTACTGTGAAGGGGTGGGATTTAGCTGCTTGTCGGGTTTGTCGGGGATGTTTACGTCGAGGGGGTACAAGTGCTTGCAGTTCGTCGGAGCATTCACCGTTAAAATACTTGTATAACAGGCAGAGGGATGTTATATTTCGTCGATGGGACACGGGCTGAAACTTAAATGACAGCTCAGGACCTATTAGGTTGGCGACTCTCTTTTGAACCTTGTCTAGGAGTGAGAAACTAGTAGCAGATGCACCAGTCCAAATATGACAACAATACTCCATACATGGGCGAATGGTGGCCTTATAGAGGTACAGGATACTTTCGGACGTTAGTAGTTTTCTAGCACGGTAGAGAAAACTTACCTTTTTCGCCGCGATCCTGACAATGCTGTCAATGTAATTTTTCCAACACATGTTTCTTGTGAACGTTAGGCCGAGGAGTTTAAAAAATTACTTTCAGATAAAGAATCTTTGGTCATTGCTATTGGAGGTAGAGAAGGTTTCTTGTATTTATTGAAGGAAACAAGTTTAGTCTTGGCAGCATTGAATATGGCCATCCATTTTTGTTCCCATTCCACTACGGATTGGAGGTCATCCTCTAGTGTTTCTGCCATTTCTTTAGATATGTGTTCATTTGTTTTCCTGTCGTGTTTGTTATAGAGTGTGGTGTAATCAGCATATATACCCATCTCCCAGATAATTTTGTCAGGGAGGTAATTTGTGAATATTAGGAATAATAGAGGTCCAAGGATAGACCCCCGAGACACCCCCGCATTTATATCATATTGTTTAGATGTACGACCATCGAGGACAACCGGGATTTTTCTCTTATCTGAGAAGGATTTAATTATGTTAAGTATTCTTCCAGTGATACCGTATGAACTGATTTTCCTTAGAAGAACTTCATGCCATACCCTGTCAAAAGCCTTAGATATATCTAGAGCTACCGCTCTACCCTCCCCTGCTTTGTCCAGTGAATGGTATATGCGCTCTGAGATTACAGTTAGGATATCTGCTGTAGAACGGGCTTGCCTAAATCCATATTGTTGGTTGGTCAGAAGTTTAGCATCTGTAAGGTGATGGACTAGAGCTTGGTTAATTATGGACTCAAATATTTTGGTGAAAAGTGGGAGGAAGCTAATGGGGCGATAATTTATTGGGTCAATTCTTTTGCTAGAATTCTTGAAAACTGATACTACAGAAGCAGTTTTCCAGCAGGCAGGAAAGCAAGATTCATTAAAGTTTGGAGAGAACTGGAGCTACTTCGGCGGAGCACTTTTTTAATAGCATAGCCGGGATGAGATCAGATCTAAATGCTTTTGAAGTGTCAAGATTTTCTTATGATAGCATGCACCTGAGAAGCAGTGATTTTCAAATCGTATGGTGTGGCGTATGTCCGCAAAGGAAAGTGCGTGATTTTGCCAAGCTAATCAAAAACCTTGATTCCAATAAAGCAACTGGCTCTGACAGCATTCCAATTATAGTGCTGAAAAAGCTTCAACCGGAACTAGCTCCCATACTTGCAAAGCCGTTTAAGCTTCCCAACGCCTTTGAAAACCTCATCACTATGCCCTGTATTTAAGAATTCAGGTCATCGATCATCTCCCTCTCAGTACAGACCAATAAGTCTCCTATGCGTCATGAGTAAGTTGCGGGAATCTATGTTAAATAGAGAAGTAGTCAACCACCCCAGCAGAAATAACCTTCTTTGTGACATGCAATATGATTTGCGTTCTGCTAGATCTACAGCAGATGTACTATGGTTATATCTCATAGGATTAGCGAATCTCTCGACGGAAGCTTCCTGTCTAGGACAATTTTTCTTGACATATCAAAGGCCTTTGATAAGGTATGGCATAAAGGTCTACTTCAAGAGATCTCCATCTACAGTATAGCTGGAAATGTCTTCTCAGTTATTAAATCATTTCTCTCTGATAGGTTCATAAGAATAGTGGTTGATGGGCAGAAACAGTTCATAGCATTAATTCTGGAGACCTGCAGATCTCTCTGTTTCTCTCTTCTTTCATCAATAATCTCCCAAATCACATCCTAAGATCATTCGTAGACATTTATGCTGACGACACTACCATCTATGGCAACACTTCAAAGACCGTAAATGACCGAGTGCTATCTGATTCTCTCTTTTCTGTTATTGAGCACGTGGTACAATGGGAAAGAGGTGGCTGGTTACTTTTAATACATCTAAAACTAAGCTTCTATTTTCATATCATCAACGTGCTGGCATCAATTGAAATGAATGGCCTTCGTCTTTGGAAGGCTCCATGTTTTGACAAACTTCTAGGTCTGACCTTTACTCCTGATCTGAAATGAAACACGTACATAAAATCTTTTGCTAACGTTGCTGGAAAAATGGTGCGATCCTTCTACCACGCCATTAAATATCTCACTGATGATACAATTCTCTATCTATATAAAACTCAGATACATCCAAGGATGGAGTACTGTTGCCACATCTGGGCAGAAGCTGCTAGAAAGACTTTATCTTGCTTTGACAGAGTTCGAAATAGACTTCGTAGCCCAGTGGGGAACGCCCTTTTCTCTTCCTTACAACCTCTTTCTCACCAGAAGAGACGTTGTGAGCCTGTCTCTGCCGTATCATTATTTTTATGGCAAGTGCTCGTCTGAGCTAATATCTAAGCCAAACTTTCATGAAAAACACTCGTCTATCTGGAACCACTGTCAATAATTTCCTTATTTTTTATCTGTGCTCAAACCTAAACGTAGATTCCATGAACAAAGCTTCTTTCTTAGAACTGCATGTTTGTGGAACTCTCTTCCACTGGCTGGTTTTTCCAGCTGACTAGAATTTGGTAATTTCAAGTTCAACGTAAACAAATTCTTGATGAACCATCCCGTTAAGTAATCCAATTTACCAAATTTCCACTACTAACGATTACTACGGAATTTTCCTCTTGGCCACTGTACACTCATTAACTCTTACCCTCGAGTGGCCTCCGGATCTTGATAAGTGGTGATGCCTTTGTAAAAAATATAAATACGTTTTGAAGCCGTCCGACGCAAAGAAAAACAATTTAAAATAGTTTATATCGATATATTTCCGCGAAGAAACTCGCCCTTATCAAGATTTTTTTTCTTGTGTCCTCTGGTAGTACTGTTAGGCCGGACAAACAATTATATATAAGATTATAATTTACAGGTATACTGATTAAAGGAATTCTTTTTATGCCATGGAGTTTCAAAACCGCACTTACCCTCCAGAGAACCATATCCAACGTGAAAATAGTTTAAGGTTTTTGTAATGCTTACAATAGCACCAGTAAAATTCTTTATTTTATCTTTTCATCCAACCAGAGCAACATAACTGTTCGGATTTATTTTATTTTTATTACACAACTGTGTTTCAATAAATACTTTCTATTCGATACGATCAGAATCGTATTTATTGCCGTCAACATTAGATGTCGTGCACACACCATACAATCCTACTTGAATTCCATGATACAGCCGGACCACAGAGCGCACAACGCAAAATCTAGTCCTCATAGAAATGGTCCACTTAGATGCGAATAAAAATTAAATAAACACTTAAAATATTTGCAAAACTAAAGTTGATTCTATGTTTGTGAGTTTGTCTGAGTGAGTGGTTGGTCGTCGCTCTTTCATTCTCTATCTATCTATCTATCTATCTATCTATCTTATGCTCGAACATGCAAAATAAAGACGAAAATAGTTTAAGTAGAATTTTACTCTAAGTTCTTAACAACGATCTAGCAAGGCAAAAACATATACCAGTTTTATCTTTTATATCATCATCATCGCCGTAAACAATATTTTGGGTGGTTTGTTTCTGTTCCGACAATATTTTAGATATTTTTGGTCATCATTGTGGTCATCATACGCCATCGTGTTCGTTCATCCGCATAGAGTGCATCCATGGATTGAAATTCATTCGATTTCTTTTAAAGCCCAACTTGTCGTTCAGTCTCCACCCCAGTTTTCGCCTAATGAGCTGACCGGATTGTATATTTAAGTGTGTCGGCTAGAATCATTCATTTGATTACAGACCAGTTTTACAAATGGAATGTACTTTAGGAAGAAAGGCTAAAGTTGTTTCTGAGAGCAAACACACACACACACACACATACACACATAGACCTGGAGAGGAGAAGATTACTAAATAGCATAGTCTTATGCATCAAATAGAAAGAAACTGGAATTTTCGGAAGATCACCATCATTCCAATAATTGTAGGAACAACCGATTTCATGACAAAGAATATCAGCAACTTCTTGGCGAATATACCCATTGACCAAGTGCAAGAGAAATAAAAACATTTTCAATTAACTGAATAGTCTTACACCTGCAAACGTATTGTCGTGTGATGTCTTTTTTTTGTTGTTGTTTTTTTTACTGATCCAAAAAGTGTGAACGGTGCTGCAACTAAAACGGTAACGTAATTCCGCTTTTGTTTTGCAATACGTGTCTCAATTCGTATGTTTTTAAACAAACCATAAAATTGTAACGTTTTTAATAACAAAATAAAGAAGTTCTTCATACGCGATTTCAATGTTTTGGACGCCAATGTTCCATCCGATTAAAGTTATTTCACCCATTCCGAGTAGACTGTTCAGTAGGCGTTAAATCAGGGTACCTCGCGTTATATCCCGCTCTTTGCTGTAGCTAAAATAAAGAAGTGAAAACACGAAAAGTCTTTTATTGCGTACAATTTATTGTAGAAGACGACCAATATTCTTTTAGTAGCACCCGCTTTAACATTTGGCGTAAACTCATCAACTACAAGTAAAGGGAAGATCTAGTTTTGCTCTGATGTTTTCTCCAGTTCTCTCCTGACCGGTGACATAATTCTGAAATTATAGTTCTGAAATTTATTAGAGGAGGGCTGATTGTTTGTATTACTTGTTTTCATCGGACTATTGTTCACATCTTGAGGGTTATTTGTGCAACGTTTCGATCGGTGTAACCTCCGAACTTCGTCAGGCATACTGGTCCCAATCTTTTCCAAGATGGCGACCTGTATGCTTGACAAAGGTCAACGTTTCACAAATATCGCTCTAGATCAGAACAATAGTCCTATCAAAAGAAGTAATAGAATTCTGAAACGAAATATATCAACATATACGATAAACTATTTATATCATGTCAGTGTAAAAGATTTTGTCGGTTTTTTGAAGGAACACTTTAAAGTATTGTAATATGTTTTATGCATTTTCTTAATTTAATTAAAATCGAATCAGACAAGGCATGGATCAACTTGATGTAATAAGCTAAAAATAATACTGCAAGGTAAAAAAAAACCTTGCCAACGATAAGTGTTAGATAGAATGTTCTGGTCTAGAAAACAGCAATACTTCCGTCTTTGTCAGAAACATTGCTTTTGGAATGTGAAGAATAAAGGACAAAGCAAGGGAACTAAGAGTTACGTGGCTACCAAAAGTAAAATCAAGGTTCATTTTCTACTTTGCTGATTATATAATGTTATAAATTGGATTAAAAACAAAATTCTTGATGCTGCAATATTTTAAGTTAGAAATTCATTACATTTTTTACTAAAATATCTTGTCCTTTTCCTTTCCAGTTTTAACAACTAGTCCTTTACTTTTCCACGTTTAAGCGTAACCATATTACTTTTCATGCTTGCATTTTTCTATTGTAATCCATGATTTTTCCAGGCTTGCAGTAAATTCACTTGTTCTTTGTTTAATTTCAGTCTTTCTTTTTGTCCCCATAAATATAACATACACATATGTAATAACAATGTACGGCATTCGTCTGCTTTCAATAAAATCCCTCCAATTATCTCACTTTCCTTCTTTCATTCTCTCTGTTTTACTTGTTACATCTCTTTTCACGAGAGCGATAAATTAGTAGCAACAGTAGTCGCTGACGCGGCGTGGTTGCTATGGAAACCAATCATAAAAACCGTCGCTCACCTCCTTTTACGATTTTGAAGACGAGTAAATTTATCATAACTTCTGTTTTACTGAACGAAAATTTTAAAACTTTTCACAGTATAGCTGAGAAGGTGATCTATAAACTGTAATAATTGTTTGAAATTTGGTCGAAAAATAAGTGAACGGTGAAGTATTAAAGTAGTTGTAAATCACTAAAACTGCCACTTAACCATATATTCAAACACTACTGTGTTTGAATATATGGTTAAGTAATAATTAAAAACAAATATATATTCAAACACTACTGTGTTTGAATATATGGTTAAGTAATAATTAAAAACAAATATATATTCAAACACTACTGTGTTTGAATATATGGTTAAGTAATAATTAAAAACAAATATATATTCAAACACTACTGTGTTTGAATATATGGTTAAGTAATAATTAAAAACAAATATATATTACAACACTACTGTGTTTGAATATATGGTTAAGTAATAATTAAAAACAAATATATATTCAAACACTACTGTGTTTGAATATATGGTTAAGTAATAATTAAAAACAAATATATATTCAAACACTACTGTGTTTGAATATATGGTTAAGTAATAATTAAAAACAAATATATATTACAACACTACTGTGTTTGAATATATGGTTAAGTAATAATTTAAAAAAAATATATATTCAAACACTACTGTGTTTGAATATATGGTTAAGTAATAATTAAAAACAAATATATATTACAACACTACTGTGTTTGAATATATGGTTAAGTAATAATTAAAAACAAATATATATTACAACACTACTGTGTTTGAATATATGGTTAAGTAATAATTAAAAACAAATATATATTCAAACACTACTGTGTTTGAATGATATATTTATTTTTAGTTATTACAACCTCAAGTGTATTAACTTTATTCAGTGCAATTTGTGTCAATGGACACGATAAAAATTATCCGTCCATATCGTCAGATGATTCAAGTTAAAATAAAAGTAAAAAGGAAATATATGTTTTTTTTTTGTGATTTGTGGGAGAAAAGAAAAGGAGGAAAAGAAAAGAGGAGGAAAAGGGCCATAAAAAAGTAAAAATTAAAAATAATAAAGATAATACATGGCAGGGGAGGAGGGGAAAGAAAAAGAAATGACAAGAAAGAGGGGAAATAGATAATTGAGGGTGTCAAAAATGTTTGTTGGGTTCTGGATGATGACCTGCGCGTGTCTCAAGGCCGAATCGGAGTTAAAGAATCAGCAATCGTCTATGACGACGGTGGTGGTGGGGGAACGGAAAGAGCCAAGATACGTCCAGTTCAAATATAGCTTATATAAAATCGCTTTGAGCAGGAAACCAGTTATAGATTTTGTGGGTTAGATTTTAGATTTGAAGCCTAGTTTAGGGGGAAAAGGAAATAAATAAAAATAAATAAAATAAGAATAAATGAGTTGTTAGGAAAATATAGTAAATTTGGTACTATAAAGCGGTGTTAAGATTGTCTAGGATTATGAGGTGTGAAAATGGTTGGAAATAAGGTTGTTAGATTACAGAGCAGTGTTCAGAAAAGTTTGAAAGTAACATCAACCTAGCAAACAATACATATGACCCTTATACTAAAAAGAGTACCAATCTCTTATGCATACACCCTTTATTCGACCACCCGAAACATATTAAACACATCTCCAAATCCATCTAAAATAGAATAAGTACACACTCGTCAAAACGGGAAATTTTCAATAAACACAACCCTTTTTTTTAAGCAGGTCTAAAAGATAGTGGATATACAAATACCACCATCAACTATATTGAATCAAACCCCCAACAATAAAAAAACACAGATCTAGGAAAATTATTTGGTTCAACACTCCTTTTAATATAATGATTAAAGATAAACTGGGATAAGAATTATTGAAGTTAGTTAACACCCACTTCCTACCAAATGACATATTACATAAAATATTCAATAAAAACACTATAAAACTCAGTTACAGTTGCAGTGATAACCTAGAAAGAATAATCAAAAACCCTAATAATAGAATACTTAATAACAAGAATATTAGTAACAGAAAAAACTGCAATTGCACAAATAAATCAGATTGTCCAATAACAAAACCTACAGACTAAAGTTGTATACAATGCTACTATCGCGCCAATAGAAAACCTAAGTGATAAAAAAATACTACATCGGACTTTTAAACGTGCCGTTTTAGTGTCCACAATTGCTTCTTCAATAGCCATAATCTCCCCCAATAAAAACCTCAATAACTACCCACTACTGAAACCTGATTCCAAATAATCTCACATCCACCATTAAATGGGAGATTCTCAAAAAATCTAATACCTGTAAATATTTATATTCCTCCTGTTTACTTTATTTACATGAAAAAATTTTATTACTAACTTTAAAGATAGATAAATTATTAAACATTGGAAATGAAACGTCAATTTTTTGTAGACATTACAAATCCCACCTTCTTAACAACTTCACATCCTACTGAAGTTCATATGATACAACCCCCAACTTAAACAATTGCACACTCTTAACACTATTACATCGAAACTCACAGCTATTACATTAAACACTGTTTTACTTTATTATTTACAAGCAGATTACTTTAATTCTAAATTTTTAATTATCTTTTTTACTTCTTAGAAATTATCTCATCCTACTTATACCTTTAATTATCAAACATTTTATTAACTGAAAAATTATTAGAAATATAATTATTTCCCTTCCTTCCTTGCCCTGTATCATCATTATTATTTTTAATTTAATTTTTATTTTTTATTATTCTTTTCCTCCTCTTTTCTTTTCCTCCTTTTCTTTTCTCCTCTTTCTCTCTCTTACTTCCATTCTTTTGTTTTTTAATATAATTACGGTCAACCTTCAAATTCATCTTCTTCTATATCTATGCGTAATATTCACCTCTAATGATTCCAAACATAGTTATGCGTAACGTTCTCCGTTAATAATTCCAAACTTTAAAAAATAAAATTACTAAACCTATGTAGTTAAAACTTTAAATGTCTGAAACCACTACAAAATCCCACTTTCCTAGAAATTCCACACCCTTCAAAATTCACCCTTTTCTCTTTTCGTAACATTGCCCTGTAACCAAAAGCATTTATAAGCTCGTTCACGGAAAGAATCTTTATTGTTATGAATGAAAATTTCCAAAAACAAACAAACAGTTTTTAATTTACAAGATGAAATTTTAAATCAGCAAAATCTATCGTGTACAACCTGGGATTTTCATTCTCGTCTCAACCTTGAAATTATCAAAACAGTCACAGTTGCAAAATCAAACGTAACATGTACCCACACTCCTGGCCTACATTTTATTATTATCGTTTATAAATCTTATTTACTCTCCTACTTTTTATCTTATTGCATTACCTTTGATGGAGACAATCTCTCTGGTCTCATGCATCTTCCTATCTCGTAATCTCTAAACTTCATGTAATCTGTGAGGTACCTTTGAATTCCTCAAATTACATCTAATATATTACGAAAATGATCAAAATCTAATTGGCATACCCCACATTAAATATATTATGTTATAGTATTACTAAACTACTTAGCCCGTTACAAACGGGCAAAAGTTATAGACCGTTGACTTAGAAAAGATGATGTATGCCGAAATAATGATCAAATATGGTAAAATCTGGACTCATTTTTGCACTAAATATGCATTTGCATTAATTCCTCACAGTGTATCTATCGGATACAATAATATATAGTTTACTGCAGCTCATAATAAAGGTATATGCAAAATTTCAGCTAGATCGGTCCAGTAATTTCCATAAAAAATAGAACTGACAGAGAGACAGATTAAAAGAGATATAATATATATAATGTATATATCATTACTACTTTCACTATACGCCACTGCTATGACATGCTGATTAAAAGTCCATATCTCAGAAAACGGAAAGTTTTGATGAAATATTTTCGCAATATAAATTTGTAAATCTGCAATTAATACTATTTTAATGCAATGCAGTAGAACCCCAGGATTCAGCAGCCCTAGGATATGTTTTTCTCAGTTTGATCAAGATCAAATGTAGTATCTGTTCTTCAGATGCTGCACTTCCATTTCTTGTTCTCTTTCGGTGGAGGATCAGTCCTTCACAACTGAGACAATTTTTTTATTTTTGTACCTTTTCTCCGCGTTAAAAAACGACCCTGGTGTCTAACTCTGTCCCGTGGGGAGGCATAGTAAATACGTACAATGTTTTCCAGACCCTGGTTACGGTATTTGCCCTGACTTACGGTGTTATTTATAATGTTCTTTGATTATATACATGTGTAATACATATTGTACTGTATTTTGTTACTAATTTTTAATGCCGTATCCTGGGGTTCTACTGTATAGTGTTGAATACTGATCTGAAATAAAGTTTACTGTTATTACTATTTTTATTTTACTAGTTATTCATTGAAGACTCGAAAAACATAAAAGGAATTTTCGTCGCTTAATTTACTTAATGTTACAATGTTTTTTTTTTTCGTATTCTTTTATTTAACTCAGCGGCACTAATTAAAGGAAATTATTTTTTTAAATTACAAATTGAATATATTAATTAGAACCTTTAAAATTAAAAAAATCTACGAAATGTAATTGTAATTTGTAAAGTACATAAGATAAATATGAGAAATACATTTTGATGAAGCTGATATTTTCTGAATAACGCAAAAATAGTTTGTTTTTTTTTACAAAAAAAAAAGCAATAACACGCAGAAACCATGAGTTTATAAGCATTTCTATAAAAATATTGTCTTGTCAATTGTATTTTTAATATAGAATAAATACAAAGTAGATAACTTTATCATATAAAAACTACTGTTGATTTTATATGTTGTGCCTTTCGGTTTGTGTGGTAATAAAACTTTTCAAATGAACTTGTCATGTTAGGCTGTGTAAGGTGTTAACTTTCGTCAAAATCGCCTGTTCTTTTTTTCATCGGATTCTTTCGATTATCGATTATCGATACTTATCGAAGACATTCCAGCACAAAACATACCTAAGAACGCTGGCAGATACATAACATACTTTCTTGTGAAATTTCTACAAATCGACCGAGCCGTTTTCGAGCCCAGAGGGAACGAACTTACAGACACACATATACACAGGCACACAAATTTCCTTTTATACAATAGTAAATATGTATACAAAAAAATGAAGAATAAAAGTTACATATAATTTTATTATGTCATCAGATCAACAAGGAAAGATCAAGGGAGAAAAAACACTTCAGCCTAGAGCGTTTCGAAGCTAAATGCTTCTCATCAGATTAGGAGAAGGGCCAGCATTATACAAAATATAAAATATAGACAAATGCTGGTTTAAGAACATTCACACTGGAAATGATGGAATTATATATTGATATATTAAAGAAAATATAAAATACAAGAATAAAAAATTAAAATATAATTAGAAAGAAGGAATTAAGCATACGTGAATAGGAAAGTAATAAAATTAATGAAAGTGGAGTAAATACATAAATAATACTGAAAAGGAAATAAGGATCGCTAAGAAATATCGGGGATACTTAAAAAAAAGATTAGACGATAAAAGAAAGAAGGAAAGGAGAGAAAAGGAAGAGGAAAATGTAATATATATGTGTGTGTGTGTGTGTGTGTTCGCGCGTGTGTGTAAGTGTGTGTGTGTGTGTGTGTGCGTGTGTGTGTGTGTGTGTGTGTGTTTTCAGTTCTGGTCCCCCCTCGCCAATCTTTCACGAAAAACACCCATCTAGCTGAAACCACTGTCAGTAATTTTCCCCACTCTTTATCTGTGCATGAATCAAAACGTAAATTCCATTAACAAAGCTTCTTTCTTAGAAGTACACGCCTGTGGAACTCTCTTCTGTTTGCCTGTTTCCCACCTGACTACAACTCGAGTGTCTTCAAGTTCAACGTAAACAAATTCCTGATAAACCGCTCCTTAAGTAAGACACTTTATCAAATCCCCATTAATAGCGATTACTACGATATTATCCCATTGATTACTGTACACGCAATAACCCTTATCCCCGAGAGGCCTCCGGGCCTTGATAAGTGGTGACTTCCATGTAAAAAAAAGTTCTAAATTTGAATATTACTTACTGAGTGACCTGATGACCTACTATAGTATAGTATAACAAATGAGATAAATGCTCTACGTGAGACGACACTCAATTAGACTTGGCAATAACTCATTACACGAAGAAAAATCTTGCAAGCACAGGTCTCGAATTTGAAAACAAAGAACAGACTCAGCTTGATACTCTCTTTCTACGTCTCCCTCTCTCTCTTTCCCGCTCTCTCTCCCTCTCTCTCTCTCTCTCTCTCTCTCTCTCTCTCTCGCTTCCATATATAATCGTTAGTTCTGGTGTGAACGATGATGAAAACCAACACCAGACACAATTACAAGGAAACGACGTCCATCTGTATTGTTTTGCGTTTTATTCCAACGATCTGCATTGATGCGAATCAATCCTCTGAGGGGTGGAACACGGCGAAGCTATCCACCCTAACGCTAACTGAAAGAGTGTCATTGGATTATAGCAAGTCTTCCATTTAAAAAAAGGCGCTACCTAGTGTTTCCCAGAAACGTTTTATACAAATCAAGAGAAATAACACTTTTGACTACGGTAATTTTCTCGCGTGTTATCCGCTATTAATTTTAACACCGTGTATTATTTCCAGTTGACGACTGGGATTGCCAATGATTGTTTTTAATAGGCATTAGCAATAAAGCCATCAATAGACAGCATTTATTTTGCGGAGGGCTATTGGGCTGTATGTTACATTTAAAAAAATGTTAAGATACAAGATGTTTGGATTGGTTGAAGTGTTTTAAGAGTCAGATAGTCCCAGAGAGCGGTGTTGTGCAAACTCATTGTCTTTCTGCCCCGCCCTTCCGCCGGAGAAGTAAAAATTATAGGAACATACTATGTGACAAATAACCTGACTCGTAAAATGTCCTGAAAGAATAATATATATATATATATATATATATATATATATATATATATATATATATATATATATATATATATATATATATACTGGCAGGGAGACCCGATGTTGCCCGGGATTGAATTGAATCAACGAATATTTCACACTCATTATTTTTATTGTCATTGAAATCCGTGAAATCGCGCAGGAGGAAGCGTCACATCCCTTCATACAGTAACTTAGTCCAAAATATATGTTATTCTACATTGCATTCCTGCTGTTTCTTTTATAAAATTATTTTATATAAACTTTTTTCACGTTAACGAAAAAAAAAACATTAAGAAATTTATGCGCAGGGGTTATACCTATAGACCACGTCATGCAAAATAAATAAACACGTAAATTTTCAACTCTTATAATATATATTTTGCAATTAATGAAAAACAAAATTAGGAAATTTAAGTGTGGAGTTTGAACAGATCACGTCATACAAAAAAAAAACACAAAGAAACACGCCATCAACTTACGCAGAATAGAATTTCAGCGCCTGTTGTTCTATCATTGTTGCTAAGCGATGACGGGGAAAAGATGACTTTACCGATGATAGATAAATTAAAATAACGGTTTCGATTATCGATTATTGATAATTATCCGGAGTATTCCGAGACAAAACTTCACAAAAAAAGATCACTCCAAGAGTTATACACTAAAGTTCTGTAAACTTTAAAGAAAATCTGTTCAGCCGTTTCGGAGTCTATAAGGAACGAACTCACACACAAACACTGAGATAAAGTTATATATATATATATATATATATGTTTAGATAAGATAAGCTATCAGCACCGTCGGTTTCAAACCTAATAATAGGAAACCGTAACTTCCGGATATGCATAGATGAAATAGATCGGCTGGAGAGAGCTTGATATGGGGACTTAAAACGGTTCCTTATTATCAGGTTTGAAACTGACGGTACCGATGGCTTATCTTATCTAAACTTCTGAAAATAAAATATGAATATTATACTCTTATTTTGATAATAGAGCACTCTAGTGGAATTCTTTTTCCAAAAATATAACAAAGTATATATATATATATATATATATATATATATATATATATATATATATATATCAAGATTCATTGGAAACATACTGCCAATAAGATAGGGAATTATAACCTACTCTCTCGTTTAATCACGTTCACATTAAACAAGGCACATCGCCACTTGAACTTATTTGGAACCATGTTTAGAGGAAATGAACAAGATGTTGGTTTATATTACATTTTAATTTTTTCATATTAGTAGTCAGGAAAGCAGGTAACAGGAACGGAATTCCAAAGTCTGTCTGTTTAAAGTAAGAAACTATTATAGTAGAAGTATTTTTCAGAATTTAAGGACCGCTACAGTGAAGGGGGTGATTTTGTTGCTTAGCAGGATTTTTTTATTTCAGGGTCATTTGAGGTTTAGGAGAAGCAAATATTAAATAGATATGTATCGGTTGTTTTTAAACGTCTAAGTTCAGAGAATGTTTGGAGTATTTCCTTTTCCTAGACTATTGCGAAACTAGTTCACTCTACTATCTCACCCACAGCTAAGGGGGAGAGGTATCAATCTCTAAGATTAGAGAAACCTATATTCAGCACCTTTAACTTGCTAAATTACGCCATCTAGTCTTCCAAATATTTACCCATCTAAATACTGGCAGCAATCAACGTTGCTTAACATCGTTGATCTAACGAGAACCTATGTTTCAACGTGGTATAACCATATCGTACATAAAGACATAATCAATTGAAATATGTTCAACGTGATATCGTAAATATATATGCCATAAGCATTTATGTAACTGATATATAGTTGTAGTACATGCCTATAGATTTGTTGAGGTCACTCTGACATTCCGTTTGAATTATCCGTTTTTTGCTGTTTCAGTTTCACTTTTTTATTTTTTTTATTATTTTTTTTGTTTTCTTTTCAACGAAATAATAAATGCCTTGCGCACATAAACGCCATTTTCGATTGTCACGCATGACGTTTCGCATAGAATTTATTTTGAAACGAATCCCGAAATGATCTCTATCGCGTTTAACGTAAAAAAAATTGCTAAGGTTCCCATTCTCTTTATAATGACAACATTTTTACACGTTTAATATTATTTATCACATAATTCATTAGAGGCTTCCAATGATTGTTTATGGACAAATTTGACTGTCAGTCAATCAGTGAGATTTATAGCAATCGTAAGTTTGACAGCATTGTTAACTCTCATCAGAACTGTTTATTACTGACAAATGAATACTAGAGAAACACCCGTCTCGCAACTTCTACATATATTAGAACCCCTGGATATGGTGTCCCTAAGATACGTTTTTTCAGGTTACGATGTGAAATACGACGTTTTTCTGGCCCCTGGTTACGATATTTGACCCGACTTACGGTTTTATTTAAAATGTTATTTGATTATATGCATATGTATTATATACTGTACTGTATTTTGTTACTAATTATTAATATGCACTGTATAAAGTTTTGCTTAGGCCTCGTCACACGGCGATTTAACCTTACGATCCCAACCCCGGAACGGATTAATACCGTATCCCGGGGTTATACTGTACGAAAAACACAGTCCGTCAAACATTATCAAATTAATTATGCTCCACCGATGTTCGGGTTCGCTATGTATTTAGATGTATTACTAAAATATCCGTATAGATTCATAGGATTACGTCAATACTTTTTTTAATCCGACTTACCCCACCAGCTAATTTTATGTTTCTATTTTTTCACCTCATCCAAGGCGTATTTCCACTTGAATGTGAGGCGCTACTAATCGAGATCAAGACTACAGTGAACTATGTGGGGAGTTGAGTAGTGAGATGCATGTTCGTACTACATTTGAACTTCTACATGTTAGTACAATTAAGTAAGCAAGAAATATGGAGGGATTCCAAAGTTTAACCGTTCTAGGGTATAAATTATTATATTAAAAAGCCTTGGGGCATCTAAATACCTCAACAGTGAAGGGGTGGGACTTTGCTGTTTGTCGTGTTTATCGATATTATGTACGTCGAGGAAGCACAAATATTATGAGCTTATCAGAACACATTCTGAAGAAAACTTTCTACTTATAATCCAAGGTATACCTCAATGTTTTTAGTTTATTAGCAATCATAAGTATACTTTATATATATATATATATATATATATATATATATATATATATATATATATATATAAACATAAATTACTAACGTAATCTAATTATTTTATATGAATATTAGTGCAAACACTGGCGTAGTATTGTTTGTTTTCATCATTTTTTTACAGAGTTTGTACACTAGTTTATTTAATTTTTTAAATCTGTCATGTGAGTTCCCGTGTGGAGATGCGAAAACGGGACGAGAGAGACGCTAGCAAGTTCTCTTAGAGGAATGACTTTGAATCCGAGGAAATGAAGATGGAGAAATTTTACTTTTGTCCCTGATAGCTGTGACACACACACACACACACACACACACACTATCGGACCAAGACAGATAAACATAATTTTATCATTCTATGTGTTAGCTTCTTGTAAATAAATATTTACGTAAAGTTATGTGTGAATAATCCTTATATCTTACTCTACTTTCTGTTATCCATGTGCTACCCATATGTGCGCACATATTTCTCTTTCGGCATAGTTTTCTGTAAAGCATTAACAGTCCTGATATGGCGACACGCCTATTCATAATAGTATTTCTACTCAATATAATTGACACAGTCTTACACATTTCTTTCTCTCGCCAGTATTTATCTATTAGTGGGCAAGTATCATGAATATAGATGAAGACATATGTTTTACTTTTACTTGGTATAAGACGTATATGTTCTGATTTTTTATCATTACAAGTAAATAACATATATTTTTTATAATTGGTCTTTCAGCGAAAGTCCAGTATCATAAACGGGGTGAGAGCCATGTACACTTAATACACTGTATATACTCATTTTACTTTAATTTTAAACTGATATTCTTACTAGACATCATTAGGCGGGTACGTTAGCTAGTTCGAAAAAGTCGTAGATTTCGTTCAACTGTACTGAGAAGTGTCTGAGACAGAACTGTTTGGCGAGGATAGTGTTCAAAAGAGATTAGCGTGGGAACAAAGATATAGAAAACGGGGGTCTAATTAGAAAATACGTCACCAGAGAATAAAAAAAAAAGATTTGTTTTTTTTTGGAAAATGATAATTCATTTAGTTGCAAGAAAGGAAGTCAATTACCAAAATGAGCATGTAAAAAACTATGAGAAAAGTCCACGTTCTCTCTCTAGCTCTCTTTCTCTCTATCTATCTTTATCCATCTATTTCTATAACAATCTATATATCTATATCCTATATATCTGTCTGTATATCTATCTATCTATCTATCCGTCGCCAAACTGTATGTGAGATTCCAAATCAAAGAGCGACGATTTTCTTACTAAAAGCTAGACAGAGTTTTCTTAACGAGTTTAATTAAAGCACGTTCAACAATTCGGTTCCAAATTAGGCATCATTATGAACCAAACGAAATCTAGATAAAAAATAGCGAATCGATAAAAGTCACCCGCTCAATAACAATTACGAACACATTCTTATTTTTTGTTGATTAAAAAATAATTAACAGATCGATTTGTTTACGATGATTAGTACAAAGGATTAAATCTGACGAGTATAAGAAACGAGTATTGAGTGCAAGCTATTGTTTTCCAGTTTAACGCATTTCTTTTTGTTCTTTTTCTAGCTCTTTATGTGCACTGTATACGCAATGCGTTATTCTCAAGTGTTTTTGTCTGATTAGCGATTAGTTCTGTACAGAAAACCAAAAATGTGCTGGTACCAGAAGCAGTCAATAAGGAAACTTGTAAATTGGTCAAGTTCACATGGGACACTTCTAATCTCTCATTCGTAACTTTATCCAAATATTTCGATTTCTTCTCCTTTATTTATCCGAACACTGTAAAACGACCAAACAAAACAAATTCAGTCATAAGTTACGTTCACTCAATCAACGCGTTTAACAATGAAAATTCCTTTTAAATTGAAGAGTGACAAACGAATAAAAACACAAGTTCAAATTGGAGTATAGACAGATAAACACAAATCTTTATTTCAAACTTAAGTGTGATAGAACAACAAAGTAATCGTTAAAACTTGAGTATGAAAGGTCAACACAAATGCTATTGCAAACAATAGTAGATAAACAAAAATGCATTTTCAAATGTCAGTAAAAAATAATAATTTTATATAAAACACATGCTATTTCAAACTTCAGTATTACACATCAACACACATGCTATTTCAAACTTCAGTATTACAAACAATAAATACTATTTCAAACTTTAGTATTACAAACAAATATGAATCATATTTACAACTTTAGTATTACAAACCAACATGAATACTATTTCAAACTTCAGTATTACAAACCAAAATGAATACTATTTACAATAAAGTATTAAAAACCAACACGAATGCTATTTAAAAGTTCAGTATTACAAACCAACATGAATACTATTTCAAACTTCAGTATTACAAACAATAAATAATAAATACTATTCAAAATTTAGTATTACAAACCAACGTGAATACTATTTCAAACATCAGTATTACAAACCAACGTGAATACTATTTCAAACTTCAGTATTACAAACAATAAATAATAAATACTATTCAAAATTTAGTATTACAAACCAACGTGAATACTATTTCAAACATCAGTATTACAAACCAACATGAATACTATTTCAAACTTCAGTATTACAAACAATAAATAATAAATACTATTCCAACTTTAGTATTACAAACCAACGTGAATACTATTTCAAACTTCAGTATTACAAACCAACGTGAATACTATTTCAAACTTCAGTATTACAAACAATAAATAATAAATATTATTCAAAATTTAGTATTACAAACCAACGTGAATACTATTTCAAACATCAGTATTACAAACCAACGTGAATACTATTTCAAACTTCAGTATTACAAACAATAAATAATAAATACTATTCAAAATTTAGTATTACAAACCAACGTGAATACTATTTCAAACTTTAGTATTACAAACCAACGTGAATACTATTTCAAACTTCAGTATTACAAACAATAAATAATAAATACTATTCCAACTTTAGTATTACAAACCAACGTGAATACTATTTCAAACTTCAGTATTACAAACCAACGTGAATACTATTTCAAACTTCAGTATTACAAACAATAAATAATAAATACTATTCCAACTTTAGTATTACAAACCAACGTGAATACTATTTCAAACATCAGTATTACAAACCTACATGAATACTATTTCAAACTTTAGTATTACAAACAATAAATAATAAATACTATTCAAAATTTAGTATTACAAACCAACGTGAATACTATTTAAAACTTCAGTATTACAAACCAAAATGAATACTATTTCAAACTTCAGTATTAAAAACCAACGTGAATACTATTTCAAACGTTAGTATTACAAAACAACATGAATACTATTTAAACTTTAGTATTACAAACCACATAAGACTGTTTCAAACTTTAGTATTACACACCAACGTGAATACTGTTTCAAACTTCAGTATTACAAACCAACATGAATACCATTTCAAACTTTAGTATTTGATACCAACATGAATACTATTTAAAACTTTAGTATTACAAACAAACATGAATATTATTTCAAACTTCAGTATTACAAGCCAACATGAATACCATTTCAAACTTCAGTATTACAAACCAACATAAATACTGTTTCAAACTTTAGTATTACAAACCAACGTGAGTACTGTTTCAAACTTCAGTATTACAAACCGACATGAATACTATTTCAAACTTTACTATTACAAACCAACATAAATACTGTTTCAAACTTTAGTATTACAAACCAACATGAATACTATTTCAAACTTTAGTATTAAAAACCAACGTGAATACTGTTTCAAACTTTAGTATTACAAACCAACATGAATACTGTTTCAAACTTTAGTATTACAAACCAACATAAATACTATTTCAAACGTCAGTATTACAAACCAACATGAATGCTATTTATAACCTCAGTATTACAAACCAACATGAATACTATTTAAAACTTTAGTATTACAAACCAAAATGAATACTATTTAAAACTTTAGTATTACAAACCAACATGAATACTATTTAAAACTTCAGAATTACAAACCAACATGAATACTATTTCAAACCTCAGTATTACAAACCAACATGAATACTATTTCAAACTTTAGTATTACAAACCAACATAAATACTGCTTCAAACTTAAGTATTACAATCCAACAGAAATACTATTTCAAACTTCAGTATTACAAACCAAAATGAATACTATTTAAAACTTTAGTATTACAAACTAACATGAATACTATTTAAAACTTCAGTATTACAAACCAACATGAATACCATTTCAAACTTTAGTATTTAAAACCAACATAAATACTATTTAAAACTTTAGTATTTAAAACCAACATGAATACTATTTCAAACTTTAGTATTACAAACCAACATGAATACTATTTCAAACTTCAGTATTACAAACCAACATGAATACTATTTCAACCTTCAGTATTTCAAACCAACATGAATACTATTTCAATCTTCAGTATTTCAAACCAACGTGAATACTATTTTAAACTTCAGTATTACAAACCAACATGAATACTATTTCAAATTTCAGTATTACAAACCAGCATGAATACTATTTCAAACTTCAGTATTACAAACCAACATGAATACTATTTCAAACTTTAGTATTACAAACCAACATGAATACTATTTAAAACTTTAGTAGTTCAAACCAACATGAATGCTATTTAAAATATTGGTGGTATAAACCAACGTTAACGCTATTTTAAACGTCTGTATTACTAACCAACACAAATACTATTTTAAACATTAGTATTACAAACCATATATGTTATTTCAAACATAACTATTTCAAATATAATTATTAATAAACCTTAAATGCTATTTACAACTTCAATATTACGAAGCATGAATACTATTTGAAACTTCAGTATTACAAACCAACATAAATGCTATTTTTAACATCGGTATTACAAACTAATATAATTCTATTTCAAATTTACGTATTACAAACCAACGAAAATGGCGTTTTAAACATAAGTATTACAAACCATACATTCTATTTCAAACGTAAGTATTACAAATCAACATAAATGCTTTTTCAAGCATAAGTATACGAGACTAACACAAAAGTTATTTAAAACTTAAGGACGACAGTTAAACAAAAAGTATCTTTCATATTAAGTGTGATATACCAAGAAAAATGATATTTAAATTAAAACGTAACAGACCATCGAATCGATAAGTGGTTGTACAGAACAATAATTATAAAAATACGTACAGACATTTGTTGCACTCATATCTATATAGTACTATATGTGTGCATCTTTAGGTGGGTCAGAAATTTGGAGGAATGTTTTGAAACCGCTAACAGAAAACTGCGAATAAAGTATTAAAAAACTCGTAATTTCTTTTTTTTTTTTTTAAGTGGGTGGTTTATTTTCTGTATGGGATATACTTCCAAAATAAACTATTAAGGTTTTTTAAAAAATAATAGAAATATTATTTTTTTTATTTTTTAAAAAAACAGTGTTTACAAAATGCCGGCACACTTTGATGCAGCCATTTTTTACGTAATTAAATCAATTAAATTTTACGAGTTAAATATTTTTCAATTTTTAAACTTTAAAAATCTAGCAAAATTTTTCTATTGGTTCATTTTTACTGTATTTTCAGAGTCAATGTGAAATTTTATGCTCTTTCCAATGAACCAGATATAATATTTTAGACAAACGTTTTTTTAGATTCACCCCCCCATTTTGAAATATCTATTAAAATATTAATAATTAATTTATGTACCAAAGTTTTATATATCACAAATTGAAGATAAAAGATCAATAAAGAAAATATTCTAATTTAAAACAAAGCAGGAATAGTTTTTTGGGAATTTACTCTTAAAGTCCAAAGTGTAAAACTTTTTTTTTTTTAAACACGTTGATTTTTTTTTAATGAAAGCTCATGCTATGCTTATATCGTCAAGTAAATACCGGATGCTGACGACAATTTTTTCTATTTCTTTTTTTTTTTAGATATTTAAAAAGAAATTTAGTCGATAAAGAAGTATTAAAATACATCAATAAAAAAACTCGTGTATTTCATTAAGAGAATTTTTTAAAAATCGGTGAACTTGACTTTTTGTTTCAGGTGAAAAACGTATAAACGAATGTGTGTGTGTGTTTTTTTTTTACTACGGAGGACCAAAAACACTAATTTTGGTAAACACACGCAATAAGAAAGAGACATTAATTATATCCCTTTGACGAATCCGTATTTGATAAATTTCATAGTAGCAGGAACAGCCTTTAAGCTTTTGGCACAAAACACGTTACGAAAATGCGATTTTCTACGACCCTAGCTTAAAAAATCCTTTTATTTAAAAAATACATGGAATTTAAAATATAAATATGGATAAATTCTTTACAATGAAGAAGGGAACTACCCATTTAATAGTAATTTTTATAGGTAAGTGATTTTCTTTGTCATTTATATATGCATATATTTATCGAAGCAAGTCAAAATACGAGGGGCGGGCAATAAGTAATGCTTCTGACCCACTTCCCATAGCAGTAGAGCAACGAAACTTGACACAGGAGAGTAGGGAGGATAGGGAAGGATTTTATAACCACACGCCCGTGCTTCTGATCTGGCGACATGCGAGTTGTGGACCGGAGCGTTGTCCTGCAGGAGAAGGGTGCCTTTGCTGATCTTTCCCCGCCTCTTGATTTTGATAGATTCCCTTAATTTCCTCAAAAGTGAAGCATAATAGGCCCCTGTAATTGTGGTACCCTTTGCCAGGAAATCTGTCATCACTACTCCGTCCTGGTCCCAGAAGACTGTGAACATGACCTTGCCAGCGGAGGGCTGCACTCTTGCCTTCTTTGGAGGTGGTGAGTCCAAGTGCTTCCACTGCATTGACTGGGCTTTGCTCTCTGGATCATAGTGTTGGACCCAGGTTTAATCCTGTGTAATCAGTCTTTTGAAAAACTTTGACTCATCTTCTTGACACATCTCCAAATTCATCCTCGAGGACTTGATGCATTCTCGCTTCTGGAATGGTGTGAGCAACCTGGGAATCAATCCGGCAGACACCTTATGCATATGCAAATGGTTATGAATGATAGTTTCCACAGACCCTGTACTAATCTTGACATCTTGAGCTATTTGGCGAATAGTAATGCACCGATCTACCAAAATGTCAGCCTCAACTTGATGGACAGATGCCTCATCAATGGCAGAAGGGGGGCGACCAAGTCTGGGAGCTGTTTCCACAGACTTCCAGCCATGTTTGAATTCACAATGCCAGCGTTTTACAAGGTCATATGATGGGGCATTATCACCATAAGTTTCTTTCATTTCATCAAAAGTCTCCTGTGATGTGCGTCCTTTCAAATACAAAAACCGGATCACTGCTCGACATTCAACAGGCTCTATTTCACACCTGACTCAGTTCAAACACCTGTAAAACAGAAACCACAATGAGTTCAGAGCTGTAATTTGCCACATAACCTGTAGAGATATAAGTCATTGTAAATACAAAATTTCAGATAGATCAGACAACTGGAAGTGGGCCAGGGGCATTACTTATTGCACGCCCCTCGTATGTTGATTTTCTTTATATATTTTTAAATAAAACCGCTTTAAAAAAACAAATATTGCTTAATTTGCTATTAAACCTGTTATTTTTTAAAATTTTGGTCTTTGCACCTTTAATTGAAAAAAGGGTTTGAATTACATTTTTCAAGGAGTTATAAGCTATTTAATAATTTAATAATAATTGAGTTATAAGCTTCGAAAGTCGAATTATTAAAGTTCTTGTCATCATTTTTAATGTCCGCTTCCTGATACACCTGGTGCATCTTACTTGTTTGGTTGATTGTGTTTTTTGGCGTCGTCTATTGAAACAGAGATAGAGATAATCGTACACAGGATGAGGTCATCATTTTGCGACGCCATCTAGTAAAACATAGATAAAGAGAACATGTGAATGACGCCTCAAAATAGTGACGTCATCCATAAAAAGATGAGGAGGAACATATTTTAATAGTTATGAAATATATTTGGTATTTTTAAACATCCATGAAGACATGTGTATATATATATATATATATATATATATATATATATATATATATATATATGTATTGTGGCACTATTTCTTTGTGCCACTGTTAGTAACTCCGCAGCATGACCGGGTGGTTATTTGGCCATGTGCGTAGAGATACAAAGAAACGCCTTCCAATAATTCCCTTTCCTAGAGCTCTCTCTCTCTCTCTCTCTCTCTCTCTTTCCTGCACGACCACCATGAAGTCAAGACGCATATTCTGTCTCTCCGTAAGTGGGGGGAGCACCCCCGCCCTCAATACTAGTAAGCTTAGTTAGCTTTGAAAAGCCTATTGTCAAGTTTTTTAATTGTTAAAGTTTTTGTAATATATATTTTGTAAAATAAAATAGTTAGTTATACCTTATGTATATTACAATTGTGTCGCGTGTCGTTTTTCTTGTGTCTGCCATAAATGCCTTGATAAATGCCTTCATAAATGTCTCCATACATGTCTTAAGTCGAAAGGCGGCCCTGAGGACAAAGAGATGAGGATTCCCACCAGAATGCCACCAGGGTGAAGAGATCATCTTGAGAAAAGAAAGGAGCCACACCCAGATCCAACATCTCAGATATGATTTTCTTCTTGCTACACAGACCCTAATGACTGGCCCATCTTCATATCTTCATGAGACCGCTTTAAGACATTTACTATAACACGTCTGTCGGTCACACCTCAGTGACCGGCTTATAGTGGTATAATATATATTAGGAGTGATATTTAAAAAAAAAGGGGGGGAATGCTCAATACGTGAGTAGAGCTAAGATGTTTTTTGTAATGATTTGAGTAAAAATCCAATGTTGAAAGAATATATATATATATATATATATATATATATATATATATATATATATATATATATATATGTTCAATTAGGAAGCGTTTTCGGTGGTCAAATTCAGTCTGATTTAATAGAGTTGTATTAATATTTCATTAATAATAACTCCAACAAGAAAGGAAAAAAAGAAAAAAGGAAAAACCATAAATAATTTTTTGCTGGTGAATTTAAAACATTTTTTCTTTTTCCTTTTTCCTCTCCCATTGTCCTCTTTTCTCCTTCTAGTTCCCTACCCTTGTCTCCTCTCTCATCTCTAATCCCAGTGAAAATATTTTTAAATTACCGCCAAAAAGAAAATTTATTTATGGTTTTTCTTTTTTTCTTCTTTTCTTTCTTTTTCTGTTTTTCTTTTTGTCTTTTCCTTTTCTTCCCTATCTTTTAATATTTTTAAAAAAATGTATGTGGGGATGGTATTGGATGAGTGGGGATGGCTAAGAAGGCAACGCAAGTTACACACTTTCTAACCACGACAAATTCGAACACATTTAAAATCATTTTAATAACGGGATAATCCTGACTAACATTATACCTCTTTTCACATAGATATTCCAAAAAGTTGTCAATTTCACATACCTCTGCTAATGGACCATATACCCACTTGTATGTTTAAGATTTAGGGCAACTATCACATACGCATACATACACCTTTCTTTCCAGTCTTTTATTATCACTAGCTCTGTTTAATATCTTTAGCTCTGTTTTCTTAACCTCCTATATCTTCCTATTTATTCCTATAATTCAACACAAACTCTAATCCACACCCCTGTTTTATCTTTACACAAAACTTAATCCTATTTTGAACAACATGTGACGTGACCTGATATTAATTTCCTATGACACTGAAGACCTGATATTTTCATTACAAATTTTGCTTTCATATAAGCTGTATAGATTGAAGAGGTTTCAAGTTACTAGTAACTAGCTGACCGAAACGTGCTCATGACTGGGTAGCAACATATTAATGCTTATGTAAAATGAAATTGAAATATATATATATATATATATATATATATATATATATATATATATATAATGTGTCTACTACATCTTAAATAACCCTCAGGACCTGGTGTTTACAACCAAACAAAATTGGGACCACCTGGCCTAGAGGAAACCACTCGTTGTCTCTATTTACAATGCCTCCACACGGGACAGAGTTAGACACCAGGGTACTTTTTTAACGTGGAGAAAAGGACCCTGGTGTCTACGAATAAGTTTCTTATATACCTGGCATTTTATTTCCTCTCGAATCTCTACACAGTTCAACTCGTTAATACATTATCTGTGCGAGGTGTAATTAAATTGATCCTCTTCCTTGATTCGTTCAATATAATAGACTCAAATAGGCGAATGGAAGAACAAGGTCTTGTGAGAGTCATTTCGGATTGGTTCACAACAGACAAGGCAAATACGTATAACGAAACGCAATTTATCTTAAAAGGTTTGTTTAATTCGACTTCTCTTCCACCCTCCCCATCTCCCTCTCTTTCTCCCTCTCCTTCTCCTCATTCCATTACTCTATCTTTCTCTATCTCTCTTTTTCTCTCTACCATCACTGGTTACTTTACAAGGTCTTGCCAAATAATTGAGATGTCTTGCGTTGTTTGAAGACTTAGCACCGTATACAAGTTAAAACAATTTCGTGATTTCAATGAAGCATTAGAAGAACCAGACAGAAATGGCCGATATTGACCGGTTGACTTTGTCTCCGGGGTCGCCTAGAAGAGGGAAGAGACAGTTGGGAAACATAAACACGTTAATGATGAAACAAAATCACGTGATACAGGTATTTATTTACGAAAATCACACTTTTATCATTACGGCTGGCTTCGTAATTTCTAATTCTTCTTAATTTCTTCTTAACATTACATTATTATACTAGTGGACGCCCGGCGTTGCCCGGTCATACAATTCGCTTAAACATGATATTTTAAATTATGCAGATTGCGTATGTATTATTATAGAATCAATCTTCTATTGAATATTATATGGTTCGAGGAATAATTTGCCCGGAATATATTACGAGGAATAATTTTCGCAAAAAAAAACTTAAATTAAAAAAGATAATAATAATGTCGTCCATCAATTTCGTTTTTGTTGTTTACAATATCACGTCAGTTGATCTTTGGGCGTGACGATCTTAAAAATTGTCTTTCTTGTCTTATCGATGTAAAAAAAATAATTTTTGCAGGTAATATATTACGTTACACCGGGCAAGGTTACATAACGGAAAATATTCCTCCAATAAAAATCCTTTTTAATCTGTAAGAGAAGAAAACCTATTTTTAAGATCGAATTTGTATGATTTTCCATACTTATGGATGCATTTCTGTACAAAACATATCTAAGAACACTGCCAGAAATATAAATTACCATTGTGCGAAATTTGAAAAAGATAGGCTCAGCCGTTTTGGAATCTATATGGAATGAACTCTCCCACAAAGTGACTTGTATATAATCATAGAGATAGAAATAGAGATAGTGTCACCGTTCACTTGTGAAAGACCGTAGGTAGCTTTCAGAGTGCAATGTTTGCGTAAGTATGCAGCAGAATCACATTCTCCACATTGCTGGGATAGTACATTGAAAAGATACGTGCCGATAAACACGGTTACAGTGTAATCGCACGAGTTGCCGGCACGTTATTGTATACATCTTCGGGTTGTCTTGGGGGTACTAGCGCATTTTAATAAGACTACTGCATTAAATAAAACAGAGAGCTCAATGAGTTATCTTACACACACACACACACACACACACACACACACACACATATATATATATATATATATATATATATATATATATATATATATTCGAGAGAGCAAGTCGATGCAGTGATTGCAGGTGATTAAATGACTTACTGATTAAATAATTTTCCAACCAAATGATAAAAATATATGAAACTTAAATAAGTTCTTTTATATAATTTTAAAGGTTAAAACACTTCCAAGACTATATATTGGGAATTTAAATATGTATGGCTAGGTTTCCTTCCTTTTACTAAAATAATTTTCTGGTACCAAAGGTACTGAAGTTTTTTTTTTCACTGATAAAACACAAAAATGATTATATAAAATGATAACTTTAAATATGGTTACTAAGACTAGATCGCAAGTATTATATAGTGAGGCGGGGGGCTGTTTTTCTTATAACACCTATAAGCGTATAAATTGTATTATGTTGTTTAGTCAGACGATATGATATCGACATATAAACTGGCCCGTGTTGCATCAGAGAGTTATCACACGGGTATATACTACAGTTCATATTTACATAAGGTATCATTTTTTATAAGAAGAATAATATATGTTTCATACCTTTTTTTTCTTGAAGAGTTCTTCTATCTTCATTGCTGCTCCGTGATGAAACATGAAATGATTAACACCAACCGAGACATCTGTCCTTTTTTCTTTTGTGAAAACACAGAACAACATATTTTTAAATATAAATTTATTTCAGTTGTCTCAAATGGTCTTCACAAGAGTCTGCATTTCTTGTCTACATGTTTATTCTACACAGCCTCGCTTCCTGGCTTCAAGTACGTTTGTCACGTACGCCTGCTCAAGGATATTTTGTTTATATTTAACTTAGCTAATTTATGTAAACATCTTCAGCTAAAACCCATTGCTATATTTTATTTTATAAACAATAAATAACTCTCAATATAAACTATTTTAAAATATCATTGAATAGATAGATAAATAGATAGATAGACAGATAGATCGATTATAACTAATTAACTTTTAACAATGTTAATTATTTAACACTAGGTCTAGGCAGTCCTCAGATCTAGTGAATTTCGCGAGGGTTAACCGCCCAAGAAGGTCGGATAAATCTTGACAGGGTCAAGTCGTTATCATTAGTAGTACAGAAGTAGGAACTCTTTCTTTCGAAGTGGCAAATGGGATTTGTTCAGCCGAAAATTATTTTAATGTTTCTTCCTGTGGAGCTTCATTATGTTAAACATGTAATATTCTTAACATCTAAATAATATAAATCTAACCTGACTAAAAAACATTATCATGTACTTTATCATTCTAAAGAAGATTTTTTATGTAGGTCACAAAATTTAGTTTACCTGTTGTCCTGAAAAAAATTGTAATCTACAATATGTATGAGAAACTGTAATGCGTCTGAATAAACGCATAAAACTAGTACTAAGGGCTGTATCCGTGTTATTACGCACTTTAAAGAAACCTGTAGTCAGTCGTCTTTTTTTGTAAAAATTATTGAAAAATTTTTAAGTAATGGATATAATAGTTTAGGAAATGTAAATAATGATATCCTAAACATGCGTCAGGATAAGGAAGACGACATAATTTTTGAAATGCGAGTAATGTATTCATATGGTTTAAATATTAAAGTAAAAAAAAATAACCTACAACATTCCGAAAATGTAGGTCGATTAAATCCAGCTCTGCCTCGCTACGAGATTAGGAATAGAACTTGTGTTAATAGAAATAATAGAGAAGCAAATATTTCATACGAGGATTTTTTTAAATAAAACTAAAGATATCATTATTACAATAATTTCTGAGTTATTTAATTATATTAGAAAACTCCTTAATAAAAAAAAGGTTTTGAAAGAAATAGCATCTAAGATATTATTACAACCGGATGCGATATATAGGAAAGACTATTTCATTCATTGGTATGAATATGTTCTGGAATGAATATATCACTAAATTATATAAGTTACCCGTGGAAGGTATGAAAATAAACCCACAAACGATCAGATGATATAAATTTACCTAAAATATTAAATGATCAAAAACCATGCAATTACTATCAAATGAGCAACAGACAAAAGAGCAACAACCAATAGTTACATATAAACTTGAGCCAACCACACGTAACAAGGTGTGCAATTATAAGAAAAAAAACGGCAGAACATATTAATATAAATGATAATATTATAAATATTCCAGAATGTGAATGTAATTCCACCCCTTTCTGTAATAAAGAGATAAAAATATAATTACATGTAATCTAAAAATAGTGAAAAAAAAAATAGTAAATTAAGAAAACTCCTTAGTAATGGTGCAAATTATAGAGAACCTAAATGCCTTAATTATACTAAATGGTTAAAGAAGTAACCAAAGCACTAGAAGGTTTTGCCTATGGAAAATAAATATAAATTATTACAGTCTACATTTGATGCATGAAAAAATAATATACTTGAATTTATAAATAAAGAAGTTGAACGTATAAAAAATTAAACATCCTAAAAAATACTAACCTCTTCTTAAAATTTCAGAAATATTTAAGGAACTTAAAATGTTTCAAGATAAGTTTGTAATAGTTCCCATTGATAAAGCGGCAAATAATATAGCTTTTATATGTAAAAAAAAATATTATATACAACGTTTATTGTTAAAAGTAAGAATTATAGGTCACGTTTCAGATATCTATAATTTAAGTAATAATAATTTAGATAGCATTATTCTGAATAATAGCATTATTAGTGAAAAAAAACTAAAGTTAGAAGAAAAAAACAATAAAAGTTCCATGAGTGTACTGGATACTGTTATATTGGTAGAGAGGCTGGTTGATATCGGTTGATAAATTAAGAAATAATCATAACGGAATAAGAAATAGTTTTTTTTTATCTCTTAGGGAATGCCTACGGCGAACGGTGAATTTAAATTCAAATATAAATATGAAAGCATGCACCCCCTTGCCTTCGGTGAGCGTGAATTTAAATTCAATAAAAATAAATAAATAATAATAACAAATAAATAAGCGTACTAGCGTTTGAGGCGTACACACACACACCCTCCCTCGCTCGCTCTGAAAATGCAATGCGCGAGAGAGCCCACTATCAGCAAATCTGATGAAAAGGGAAAGGGAGAGAAAGAAAAAGTGAAATCGACGCGGACGAATAAAGAAAGCAGTTTTTGAACCGAGTGTTTTGTCAACGGTAAAAAAGGATAGCGTTCGTATAAAAAAATTGAGAGTAAAAAAAAAGATAGAAAAGAAAAAGAGACTGGAGAGCAGTGATCGGTGTCAAATGGACCGGTTGTTTTGTTTACGTTTGAACGAATAATGAATAAAAAAAAACTCGCTATGAGCCGGTGGTGCTCAGGAATGCCTAAATCGCAGCGTAAACAGATTTCCCTGAAATAAATAGGAGTTGAATTCTTTCGGCCGAGAATGGACATCATGGAAAGTTCACGGCGAAGATATTAAAGATAAATAAGAAGAGGGTTGCAATGAACAAAAATATCGTCATGTCGACGGGCGTCCCCATCCAAGAAGAAACCAAACAGGAAAAATCTCGCGAATGATGAACTTTGCGGAGACATTATGAAACACGAAAGTCCAATTGGATAAAGTTAAGTGACTATTATGATTTACCCATACCGATATCCCCGCTCCTTGTCCTTGGCCGAACTGTCATACCATAATGGAAATGGTATATACATTTTCTCTTATATTATATATTTTTTTGTCACCTTGTTTTCTTTTCTTTCTTTTATGATGTTTTTTTATCATCCGACCTCACCCCAACCTATTGCGATGTGATATTAAATTTAAGGATGTTGAATAAAAATCGTGTTTTAAGATTCTAGCCTTGTGTCATTCTTGCTTTGAGTTTGAATCGTTCGGAACAAAATGTGCTGATGAGAACCTCAGGCAACGTGTCAAATAGGTCACAAATCGTGACCGACACTTTACTTGTCATAACTTTATTTTTATTTTTATATTGTGTTACGGAAAACGTAGGGTGAAGCGCTGACCTAGAGTCAAAAGATTCTTACCAGGGGACATTCACCCCGACTTCATACCGGTCCGTAACAATACTTAAAATGCACAAAAATCCAGTTAGCGCTAGGTTTATTTTAGCCTCAAAAACTTGCATTACCAAACCTTTAAGTAAAGCTATATTCAAAGTGTTTAAATTAATTATAAATCAAATAAAAAAACTTTACAAGAAAAGAAAATTCTATAGAAATATGTGCTCCATGGTAAACAACTGATGATGAAAAATTTCCAAGACTATATATACAGTGGCGCCAAAAATAAAGTCCGCACTTGTCATATTCTCAAAACCCACAAATTTAAACTAAATTGAATGTAACTGTTTAAACAGTCTACACCTCATTTGTTTTGCTTTTATTCCTCTATAATTTTATGTGTTCATATTTGACTTTTAATTGAAGTATCCTAGTGTTCACGTCAATTTAAAAAATTAACTTTAAATCGAGAAGGCAATAAGAAAGTCCTCGGCAACAAATGAGCTTAAAACAAACAGCTTAAAAAATCCAACTTTTAGGCAACAAAGCATCTCTAATCGTAATTGTTGATGTTCCAGATTATACAATGTAAAAATTTGTCCATATATCTCGACTTTCTCTTAGTGATCGTCAGGAGCTCATTAATCTCCACCTTTCTGGTTTATGCAACCGAAAAATGTAATCGTATTTGCACAGTTCCAACGCTGCACGCTGGTTGAGGCTTAGTTTTGGTGTGGGGCATTTCATGTGTCAATGGTCAAAGGCCAATTGTACGCTTGCAAAATCGAATTAATTCGACCAAATACATTAATATGTTAATTCAGCATTTTCTACCCTACATTGGCTGGAATTTGGACGATAATCCCATCTACATGCAGAATAAATCTGCCATTCACACAGCTGGCAATATCATTAGGTACATTGAAGTGCATGATATTCCGTGTTTGGATTGGCCTGTACAATCTCCAGACCTCAATCCTATCGAAAACGTATGGCATTACATCAAGCAACAGCTACTCAATAATAAATTTTTACATCTGGAAGAAATTTGGACAAAAATTAAAGTGAAGTGCGAAGCCTTTTCACCGGAATATTGTCGCAGACTAATTCAAGGAATGCCCAAAAGATTGCAGGCTGTAAAATATTATATATATATATATATATATATATATATATATATATATATATATATATATATATATATGCAAGTGTGTGTGTGATCTTGTCGGTGTGTGTGCGAAAAGTCTCTACCAAACTCTTCTTTGAGTGAAATTTGATATATAGGGTATTTGGACCTGTAGCACACTTTCGACTTGCTTTTTAGCCGGCAAAAGTTCCAAGTGGTCACAATTGAAAACAAATCAGTTGACCTTAGTAGGATAAGTTGAATACAAAGATTATCCCATTACCTTTGTCCATGTGCAATATTAAATATTCATAGCTCAAATCGCATAGTTTTTACCTTCAAGTGGATGGTATTCAAGACATTTTTATAACTTTTGAAATAATAATCAATAGAGAATTGGATTGATAATGATAAATAATAAATCTCCATGAATTAAAATGTAATACTCATGTGTATTTTACCATCGAGCAACGCCGAGCGCCCTAAGCAGACGAAAACCATGGAAAAGAATGAAGTTTGGTTTGAAACGATAAGGAATGATGTCAATTCCGACAAGAAGTCAGTCAGTAATCTCCTTAGCAGCACATCTGGAGACATACCAAAATTAGGGCCATATGAAGCGTTACATAGGAAGCTGGGAAGCCCATCCCAATCAGCCCGACTGTAGTCTTGCTATGGAAGGAACGATTAATTGAAGACTTAACAGAAAAATCAACTTTAACATAAACAACAGCATGATAGGAAGAACCCAATTGCGGAGAAATGGAAATAAAACATGATTCAGGAACAAAAAGATGGTTGATGAAGGTCAAAAAACGTGTGGGATTAATGGACTATCTCATGACGTCACTTCATCTGGTGCTTGAGTCAGAGATTGGCACGCGGACAAGGAGGACATGTGCAAACACCCAACCATTGAGGAATGGTATTGCTCAACTCGATTTTCCTGTAATATATGTGAATACACATGTTTTCCTAAAAGTCCCGTGTTTCTCCGTTCTTATTACCATTTAACCCCATAACAAAAAGTCATGAGACAGAAAGTAGTTAAAGCAGATTTCACCAGCAAAATCTGTACGATTAAAGTGAGTATTAAAGTCGCTAAAGACAAAGATAAAGCTTGTCGGATGAATTTGTAATGCCTTATCAATACTGCTGAATATATCATCAACAATAGAGCAGTCACTGAATGAGGAACGGTATAAAAGAAACAGATAGAGAAGTGGAGTCCAGCAAAGACAAAGTCAAATTGATAAAAGGGCATTCATAAGAATAAATACTGGGCATATACAATGGGGATATCCTTGCGCAGAAAATTAGCCAGATCATGCAAATGTGTAGAGTCAGCTAAACGGACAAGAGGCAAATAACCGACTGTACATCATTCTTATCGCTAGAACAATCAAATTTGTCTCAAAAAGTGAAGATGTTTGTGCTAAAGAAATAACTGAACACGAGGAAATTTGACCTGAAACCGCTGATGTCGCTATAAGAAATCTAGGTTACTTGTATGAATCTGTAGAATGCATGATAAAATAAAGAAATCAAAAGGAGATAAATTCAAGAGGAACAAAGCCTAAAAGAGACCCCACTACCAACATTTAATCTCCTGGATTCCAAACAGCTTAACAAGATAAGCTTTTCAATCTACTAGTAGAGAAGGAAAGGGTTACTAGGCCAGTTGACAAAATATTTACCCCTAAACAATCAGCCTTCTTGTAGTTAAAACAGAGTAAAAATAGTGAATCCTGAGTTGTTTTTTTTGGGGGGGGTTGCAGCATCGTAACTTTTGCTTCTCGCATTTTGTTCTTTATTCCTCATATTCAATGAACGATATTTTTGGCAAGAAAAGAATGGTGCTTTTTAGGTCATATCTATTTCATCTAACGCTTAACATTGGCAAGTTTTGAGCTTGAAGTACTATTTTTAGTTCATTACATTCAGTGGCTTCGTATGTATATTTAAAGAGAGAGATAACGGTGCTTGACGTTTTCCAATAGAAAAAAAAAGACGGACAGAGTTGGCCGGCACGTAAAGCCATATTTTAAATGTTATGTGCCAATAGAATTAAACAGCGCTTATCTCCAGTGAAAATTTACTGGGTAAAGAAGGAAGGGGTGGCGCGACTTTTCTTTTGCCTCGTCGGAACTGAAGCAACGCTTACGAAAATGAATCGTTTATTTTTTTTTTATTTCATTAAGCTATTTCACTTTTTGTTTACGAGCGCAAAAAAAAACAGCTGATCTTACGCGTAAGTATGAGATGGCCCAACGCACCATCTCTATTGAGCTCGCGCCCATAAAGTTCAAAACACACAAACGTTTATGTAAACAATCAGTTTTGATTTTAGAAACCATTAACGATAATGCAAAGCTTTTTTTTGTAAAAACGAATTGTGCATTCTTTGCTGTTAATATTGTTCACATACAATAAAGATTTCATATATGCGTGCCACACTGTCAACAACGTAACGCATAGGTCTTGAGTGTCGAAAATAGCAATCGAGTTTCGAGTCCTCTTGAAACTCATGTTTGTTTAGTCATACAGAAAAGCTTCATACGACATAAAAGTGTTTGTACACATACATAATATTTTTCAATAAATAATTATACTTTTTATATTTACAGGCACTACGGACACATGCTTACGCAGCGAAGGAAAGGATATTTACTGGTGGTCGCAGGACTTGAACTCAGTAAACAAAGCCAACCGTGGCTTTGCAAGCTAGCATTCTTCCCACAGCGACCAAGAATTAATATTTCAATAGAAGTAAATTAAGATACCTGTGAAACAATGTGAGTGGGTTTAACATAATTGGCGGCCATAATATATTCGAACAAACAAGAAGTTTGGATTGATGCATGTAGCAAATTGACCACTTTAGTTTCAATTCACTAAATAGGGTTCAACTTTAATCTTCTTAGTATTTCGTCGCACGTGGCTGATAGTACAGTCGTAACGTCATTTGGCAGCTGATAAGGTGATCGTAGTTCGATTCACAGTCTGAAATATGTTTTCTAGCCACACTAAAGAGCTTTAGTAGGACCAAATAATTGTCTGTCTATATATATATATATATATATATATATATATATATATTCATTGATTCAATAATATATACATATATATAATGTATATATATATATGTATGTATATATATGTATATATATATATATATATATATGGTTTTAAATAAAATGGTAGGCGGCAGTTTCTCGAGAGCTCTTTCGGCTATCATCTCTTCAGGAGCAAATCGATAGCAATCTAAATAGTATTGTGGCGAAAATAAAGAGTTCTATAGGGGAACTTATTTAATGTGCCAACGTACGGGGGCATTAATTAAATTTATTTACGTTTAAAAAACGATTAAAAATGTTGGCACAACGAGGGAGAAAAAAAAAAAAAAAAAAAAGCGGGAGAAAAAATTCAAAGTTCCCCAATATATATATAAGTATTGTGGTATCTGTTCAGTGCACATTTACCTATAAGTATGGCCAACCACTTATAATTCAGTAACTGTAATTTTTTTTCAAAAATAATCAATTATAATAAACAGAACGACTCCTAGAAATGTATCTATATTCTTTTTTCATTTTAATATACTTTCATAGATATGTTTCTGTTATGTCAAAAAAAACTAGTTTCTTTACGTCACAAGTGCCACGCTCATATATGAATTCCATAGCTAATATAATATACTGACCCAACAACGGGTCACGGGTAGTATAATATATATATATATATATATATATATATATATATATATATTTTATATATATATATATATATATATATATACTGTTTTAAAATAATAAATAAATAAAAATGTTATATACGTCCAAACAAATTAAAAGGGCGACTTTCCAAGTAAATTAAAAAAAAAAAAATGAGCTCCGAGGCGGAGCCAATATTAACCGTATGTATCGCTTGAAAAAAAAAACAATAACAATATATATATATATATATATATATATATATATATATATATATGGGCTATATAGGTAGAGATAGAGATAGATAGAAACAAAATGAGGTATATAGATCGATATTAAATGAAACGAATCAATATATAAATCAACAAAAGTAAAGAAATAAGAAAACATGACAGAATATATAACGATAGTGACAGGTTTCGCGATAATACTAACAAACAAGATTATCAGAAGAAGAAAGAAACACTCAACGGTGAGGGGGCATGTAACACAGGGCGAAAAACAAGAGAGAGAGAGAGAGAGAGAGAGAGAGAGAGATAGCGACGGAGGAAGGGGTGGGAGTCGATTATCCCGATGCAAAATGTAGCCAGGGTACCAACGTCAAGAGAGAGAACACAACGAATGCATCACGTTTTGATGCCACGTGAACCGTAAGTCTCGTAATTTGCCTTCGCACCGATCGGTTCACTAAAAGAAAAAGAAACAGAAAATTAATAGCAGCGCGTTTTTCTTTCCTTGTATCATTCGCTATGTTATATTAGCAAGGTTAGCCGGCATTGCCCGGAAATAGATAAGGACATCTGTATACTTCTTTTTGCATTCCTTCTGTTATTATAATTTAAAATTTGTATAATATTCAATTTTCACAGGTTTAGAAGTAAATTTCAACGCATGCACACACGTATATATATATATATATATATATATATATATATATATATATATATATATATATATATATATATATATGAGAGAGAGAGAAAATGAAAGATAGAGAGAGACAATGACGGATGACACAGGTAAGAAATACTTTTTAAATGACATGAATTGCTTAGCCTAATTTATCTAGGGAGGGAACTAGCTTCAGTATCAAAAATATTTGGCGGTGTTTGATCATTGAATAAAATATGAATTAAATTAAAAGTAAATTAAATAAATCAACTTTGTATAGAACAATCCAAAAAAATTTATCACAGCAAACAATTAATAACATAGAGCTAACTATCAAAATAGATTTTTTGAAATGTAGTATGCAAATGAGGTTACTTTTTTAGTGTAGATTTCATTTGACTCGTTAGAATATATAGAAATCATGATGAAATGAAAGTGTGTAAAGGTTCCTTTTGGTATGAAAAATAATTTGTGAAACATTGTAACTTTTGTGCATATTTATCAAATTGTGGACAAGTAAACATACAGACAGGAATAGGACTTTATTATAAATCATATTATCGGATTATAAATATTTATTTAAAGAAAGAATCCCTCTTTTTATCTATTGATGAGAAAATATCTTTTTGTGATCCCCAAATCATTAATTTAACTTCTAGTAACTCCAATCACAATGTTGAAAATGTAACAGATTTCAACTACCTTGGTGCAGTTTTCACAAACAAAGTAAATGGCATCAAGAAGTGGTAAAGTGGGGGCAAAGTTGGTTATTCTTGATGCATCTAAAACCAAGCTCCTATCTTTACATCATCAACGCTCTGATCCCCATCTAGCATCAATTGAAATGGATGGCTCTCGTCTTGGGGGGGGGGCTCCATGTTTTTACTAGCTTCTGGGCTTGACCTTTACTTCTGATCTGAAATGGAACACATACATCGTCTGTTGCCAATGTCGCTGGGAAAATGGTGGGATCCTTTTGCCGCTCCAGAAAATATCTCACTACAAATGCAATTATCTATCTATATAAAAGCCAAGTACGTCCAAGGATTGAGTACTGCTGCCACATCTAGGCAGGAGCTGCTAAAAACAGCCTATCCTGCCTTGACAGAGTACAAAATAGACTTCGTGGCTTAATGGAGGATGCCTTTTTCTCTTCCCTGCAACCTCTCTCCCACAGAAGAGACGTTGCGAGCCTATCCTTGTTTTATCGTTATTCCCATGGCAAGTGCTCATCTGAGTTCCACTGTCTGGCCCCCCTAGTCAATCTTTCACGAAAAACACCCGTCTAGCTGAAACCACTGTCAATAAATTTCCCCACTCTTTATTTGTGCCTAAATCAAAACGTAGATTCCATAAACAAAGCTTCTTTCTTAGAACTGCACGTCTGTTGAACTCTCTTCATCTTTCCTGCTTCCCACCTGACTACACATTGGATGTCTTCAAGTCAAACATAAACAAATTCCTGATCAACCGCCCCCTTAAATAAGACACTTTGTCAAATCTCCAATACTAACGATTACTACGACACTATCCTATTGATTACTGTACACGCAATAACCCTTATCCCTGAGTGGCTTCCGGGCATTGATAAGTGGTGACCCCCATGTAAAAAAAAGTAAGACTATGTATTGCAATGGCAAAATCAGCAACGATTGCGCTAACCAATATCTGGAAAGATAGATACATTTTACAACGCACAACGAAACAACTCCTGCAAGTTTTGGTATTCTCAATAGCAACATACGGAGCAGAATTTTGGATCTTGAGGAAAGGTGATAAGAGGAAAATTGCTGCTCTTGAATTGTGGTGCCATCATTGGCTTTTTCGTGTAAGCTGGGTGAACAAACGTACAAGCAAATGGGTTCTGGAGAAGATTGGACCATGCCGAAGACTGTTGGACAACAACAATGACAATAAATGTCGATTTTTGGGACATGTGGCCAAAACATACGACCTTAAAAAAGATGTGCTCTTTGGTACAACCCATGGAAAAAGCGGACGTGGAAGACCAAAAACAAGAATGTTAGACAACATGAAGGACATCGTGGACATTAGAATGACTGAGTTGCTCAGAATGGCGCAGAACAGGAGTTAATGGCGACGCTTCGTGAAAAGTGCAACGACTGGCTAGTAATGACCATTCCGTCAAGAGAGAGAGAGAGAGAGAGATGGAGAGAGAGAGAGAGTAACCCCATATATCACAGCAATTAATTCACCAATCGGAATATGTAAACTCTCTATGAGTATCATTCATTAGTCTTTAATTATCTGTTGAAAAGTAATTGCTTTATTTTATCTTTTTGCATTGAATCACTCATTTATGGTTTAAGTAACGATTTTTATAAACGATTCGTTTCATATGGTTAATTCAACATCACTAGATCAAAGATGATGTTCCATACATTGCGATGTTTTTTTTGGTGACCCATTTGTTTTTTACTAATGGGTCATTATTTATAAGGATGTGCGAGAGCCACTCTAGGTTAAGGATTAAAGAGATTTTAAGTTAGAAGATAAACGTCACCACGAGTAGATTACAATTAGTGGATATAATCGGGATAATATTGAATTGATTATTCAAGAAGATAGATAAGACTATATTTGTTAACATTAGTCTTGAATATCGGATATGGTGTATTCCATATGAAATCAGCGCTGTTGTATTCCTTAAAGAAACAAATAGTCAGACTTTTAAGTCAAATGGTTTATTAAACTTCAAAGTGCGAATGTCCAGTTGGAAAGATATCTTTCAATGCAGCTTAACGTTCATAAAAGAAAATGGATCTTGTAAGTTGCGCTATGTTCGCAGTGAAACAAAAAGTTAATATTCAATCAAAGAGAATAAGCAAATGAATAGAAAACCAACAAATGTCCGCTTCCATCGTTGGCTAGAAGAAACAAAAAAAAGGGAGGGACAGATGTTGATAGAGAGGTAGAGAGTAAGAGAGAGATACGGGGAGAGAGAGAAAAAAAGAGAAAGAATGGGACAGAGAGAGAAAGAGAGAGAGAGAGAGAGAGAGAGAGTGATGACCGTCGTCGTCAGCCGTGCTACCCTTTCTTATTTACGCATACTGATAGGTTTTAAAGGCGTTATTTCGAAGGTCCGTAACTTCTGCGTGACTAAGGCGTCTAGAGCGTTTAGTTTTTCTTCAACTACTTTTCCTCCTATTGTTATGAGTTCGAGACTCGGTAGTGGAGATGATTTTTTTTTGTATCGTTCGATAGGGTACTCGATGCTATTTTCTTTTTCTTCTTCTTTTGTGCATATTAAACCAAATAAAAAAACTTCAACCAAACTCATATTCATAATTTACATAGTTATACATTCACCTTTTACTACACACACTTTATTGGCACGCATTGTTTTAAATCAATTATAATTTCCTATCGTCGCTTTTTTGCAATATTACAGACTAATGTTTACAATAATATGTAGTTTTAAGTTACACAAATAGATAGTCGTAACTTCGGTACAAACCAGTTAGCGCGGCTTCTTCTGGTAATGTTTACATCTATTGCAAATGCAGGTGCTTCGTTGGTTTCAGCGTCGTAAATTATGCCATTTCGCACTATTTAAATTAACATTATTTACATATTGATACAATAAAATCTTTCGTCGAGCTTTCTTTTTATCATGTTCGGTTTCGGCGTCCTAAATTATGCGATGATAACATGAACTGACCTGTTAGTAACCGAATACAAACTATTGTCTGTGCCCGAGTATTAACAGAAAACCGTCGAACCAACGATACTTTCATTACGTGAAAACATCTACACAAGAAGCGGCGACACCTTTTCCTTTCATTTAACAGTAAGTGTTATGGTATGGTTCTTAAAATAAATTACGAACTAACAATATTTCCATGAGATGAAAACATTTACAAAATAGACTGCGGCAAGTTTTTATTTTTTATCATTATTAAACAGTACATGTTATGAGAGCGTTTTTAAAACGTTTATCTTTAACATTTAAAAAAATCGTAACAGTTTTCTGTCTATAATATTTTGATTTAATAAAAAAAAAACATCGTTCGATCGAGCGTCGGAACGTATGAGATAAAAATATTAACGAATATCTTAATAAAAGACAGTTGTAGTAGCCCACTACATCAAAGTGGCAGCTAGATTGGTGTGATTAGGCAAAAAAAAAAACAACAATAATTATTTTTCGATTTTGGAGCGTCTTCTAAACACAATCCTATTTTCTAAACATGATCCTATTTTCTTTTTTGGTTTTGTTTTCCTTTGTTTTTTAGTAGGGCGTTTTGGATCCTATTTTTCTGTATTTTTTATATTATGTAATACTACTGTGGCTGCTTCGTTTGTTTACAGACTAACAAATCAGGAACAGCTATTTCTTTTTATATAAAACACATTCTTACATTCAAATCCTGAATTAAATCCGGAAAAATTATCTCTTTCATTAATTTGGATATAGTTTGTATCTGACTACATTTACGCCAGTTTTTTTTTTTTTTGTCTGTCAAATAATTTACGCCGCTAAAATGCAAATTCCCCCTTTATCACATTGCCTACGGATGGACTTATTTTTTACATATTTATTTTTTTTACTATAATTATTTTAGTTCTCTTGTCAAGACTTATTTTTTACATATTTATTTTTTTATTATAATTATTTTAGTTCTCTTCCAAGACTTATTTTTGACACTGCTCAATCATTACATTTTCTTTTTTTAAGATCATTTTCTATATTAGCTCCACCTAAACAATTCCCTTTACACTGACGACTTCTATAGGCTTAAGACTATGCTGAATAAAACAATCTTTTTTAACTTTGGCATAGACAAATAGTTTTCGAGATATAATGGCATGCATTATCCACTGTATTTCACTGTTCTACACACGCGTAATAAACAAGGATGTAAGGGGTGTCTATTCTGAAAGCCATTTTTAATCTTTTACAGGGGGATGCATGCTTCCACCAGGCAACGCCGGTTAACAGGTCCTGCTAGTAATATATATATATATATATATATATATATATATATATATATATATATATATATATATATATAAGAATCCATAGACAATTTACTCTATATATACGAAATCTGCATAAACTAAAAGATCATATTTAAGCGTATATTACGACAGGGCTATACCGGGCATCCCTGCTAGCATAGATAAATACTGTTACAGTTTTAACAAAAAAAGCTACCAGGGCGTCTCTATTTACGCTGAACATCCACAGAATGCCAACATCAATATAATAGCTATGAAAGACGGAATTTCAACAGATCCCGCTAGTTTTCCATAATTCAATTACTGTTCTGTTCATTACGTTTCAACTGTTTTAGTTTCCGACTTTATTAAACTGACTTTTATCTTAAACGTCGGAAGATTTCGAACTAAACTATTGTGTTCAATAAACTTCTTTGATTGCTTTCGTTCTGCAAGAAAAAAAAAGTCTCAAAAGCACCAAAGGATCAGATTGTCAGTTCTCAACATACAGTATGAGCATCATGGTGGGTGTGTATACTCCCCATAGCCAACATTGAAAAGAACATGGAATGTTTCCAGTAGCTGATGACGACCAGATAAATTCTATCCCTTTCACATTTACTCATCTATTGTGATTTACTTTTATTTGACTACAACGTTGGTATGTTTATATAATATAATGTTTATATAATATAATGTTAATATAATATAATGTTAATATAATACTAGCAAAAGTACCCGTCGTTGACTGGATTCAAAAACAGCCTACAGAAAATCGACTCTGATTTTTGAAAGTATGATAGGTTATGAAAAGGAAGGGTTGTAAAGAGATAGCTTCGAATGTGGGGGTATCAAAACCAAAGCAAAATATGATGAAAGTAAAAATAAATAAAATAGATAAACCCCATAATTTATTATACCATACCAGTTCACACTGAAACACTTATCACAATATTCTGTGGATCTATATTAAAAAACCTTGTTAAACTTTGTGACATATTTCCATTCTATGGAGGTCAGGCGCGAACGAACACCCCATAATTTTATTATACCATATTTCTTCAAACTGAAACATAATTAGCAAAGTATACTTACGCAGATAGATATGAAAAGTCTTTATGAAGGTTTGTGCCTATTTCCATTCTATGGAGGTCAGGCGCGCACGCAGACTCCACAATTTTATTATACCATCCCTATTAAAGTTAAAACATACTAATCAAAGTATTCTTATGTACATCTATATCAAAAACACTTGTAAACGTTTTTTTTTAATCTTTAAATTTAAATTTTTTATCTCCATACATTGGGGACCAGGCGCGTACGCAGACCCCACAATTTTAATGAATCATCATTATGCTAGATCAAACATACACATTCCTGTGTCTCGATAAATCTTCTATCATTGTACTGATCAGTTTTCTATAATAGTCAACCATATAGGAGCCTATTCGTGACCAGATACACACACACAGACGTTCAGCTTTATATTATAGATAATGTTTATACAATATAATGTTTATATAACATAATGTTTATATAATATAATGTTTATACAATATCATGTTTATATAATATAATGTTTATATAATATACATAAATTTACTATTTTGTTGTCTGTTGCATCCCAATAATAAAAAAGAAAGAATCCGTCTACAATCAAAATGTTATAAAAATTATATATTTCGGCAAATGTCTATATTTTCTATTTCGCCGTCTTACACGGGTTTCGTAATGAAAAAAGTTGTGCGTAGTTTCCTTGACTACTCTTAAAAGCTGATAAAATATTAATAGAAAAACACAGTATTTCAAAACAAACCGAAAAAGGAAGACATTGGCTTAAGAAATGAGATTAACAGCAAGTCAAAAAACGCGATAAACTCACTTTTAAGACGATAATCAGCGAGAAATTCTTATTCAAAAATGAATATCTGACAGTACACACCGCACACTTTGCCCACTTCAAAATAAATGTCTAAGTAAAAGCGTAGTTTACCAGGCCACAATATTTGCGAAGGAAAACCCGAATAACAAGAAATATTACGTAGGTATGACTTTCTTAGATTTCAAAACTCGATATTATGACCACAAAAGTACATTCAACAATAAAAAACACCGTATGAAAACAACGCTAGCAAATAAATACTGGGAACTCAAGGAAAGCGGACATTCGCCAGTAGTCGAATGGGATATAATAAGACAAGCTACTACGTGTAGAGACCTAGACGACCCATGTAGATTATGCCTTCATGAAAAATTTGCTATCCTGTACTATTAAACTGTAGAAGAGAAATAGCGAACAACTGTGTTCACAGGATAAAATTTACTCTAGAATAGCGATACAAAATAATTTTAAAACTAACAAAAACAATAGAAAATAAACAAATAAATAAATTAAATAAACAATAATATGCATAAACTATCACACACACACGCATATATATATATATATATATATGTACATATATATAAACTAACATAAAAAAACCTAACAGGTCAAGAAACTAGATATCCAGGCTAAATAGAGCACACACAAAAGAACAGGTCAACCAGAGGTCAAATAGGCCTTTGTCCGGCAAGTGAATGTTCATTGGCTGATAGGAAGAGCGCGGTGGATACTAGAAAGCTTATTGGCTAACTAAAATCTCAATAGAAGGTGCGTATATAAAAACGACAGACAACCACAAAATTCGCGCATAAGCCTGAAGAGTCCTAGAGTGGATGAAACGCGGAATATTCAGTGTAGCTTAATCGCCATATATATTTTATAGCTTACTAACTAGCTCTACCTACGTATTGAGCACTTTTGAAGTAAATACTTAAAGTTTACGCATAAATGTATACTTTCGTATATTAATTCTATGTGAGTAAGTGAAGTAGTTATATATATATACATATATATATATATATATATATATATATATATATATATATATATATATATATAAGTGTCAGGTTATATGCTACTGGTACCATGTAACCCAGTACTACATGCCTCATGGTCGGGTCACCGGTAACTAATCTGGTTCCCCCACCAAACTTTTCTGGTGAGGAGGATGGCTAGTCTCCCGTAAGGAGTAAAAACAAGACCTTCTAAAGAGCGAATGAACCCTTTTTCGGGTCAACGACCAACTAGCACCGTGTGTGTTTGTGTGTATGTATGTGTGTGTTGGGATGGAGAGGGCTGCCGTAAGTAAGAACTCTTCTAAAATTGGTAGGGGGATGTGATACATTTATTAAAATGTATAATAAACGATTTTATTGATTTTTAGCCGAGAGGAGATATATTTTCAGTATATTTTATTTACTGTATCATTTTTTGGAGCCAAAAAGATCCATTCTCGTCTGCTCGTTCACATTTTGTAAACAGAACCGACAAAAGGGGAGGAGGATGCCTACGAGCAAGAGGAGAAGGAAGAGACAGAGATACTGTGAACGAAGGGTGGAAGAGGAAAGAGAAAAGAAAGCTCATGAACGAGAAAGAGAGGGGAGAGAAAAGATAGAGAGAACTAAACCGTATATAGAGAGAGATAAACTGTATAGATAAAGAGAGAGATAAACCGTATATATAGAGAGGGGGCTGAAAAAGTTGTCAACAGGCAGTGGAGCTTCGCGCTTGAAAGCGACAAGTCAGCGAAGGTCGGGGTGGCGAGCCGGCGAAAGGCGACGGCAGCGTGGTAGTGGCGTCGCCGAGGTAAATATCAACAACACCAGCCGATGTTGGCGGCGACGATAAAGATCTGTTTTGATCAGCGGTCAAAATTAGAATATTGACAAAAGAATGAACCCAGCGAAGGAAGGATCAATGGAGCAGAGAAATTTTTACTATAAATCAAGGGCTTCGATGAGCTTCGGAAACAAATAATTGGAGCAATTAATACGCACGATGAATGACACGTAAATCATCTAAAGGACAAAAACATGAAACCTGCGTGCGCGTAATCAAATATAAACACGTTACAGGAAAGAAATATATATGAAAAAGGAGACAAAAGAAAGGTCACATTTCAAAGGACATTCAGTGAGTTTTTCAATCAAAACTTTCATTTCTCCAACATCTCTCTCTTACCCTAGAACCTGTATCTAATTGAGCAGACGATTTCTTGTTTTATGTGAACATTGACTGTTGATATATTTTCTTCTCGGTAGAATTTGAATCATTAAATCATTTCATTTAGTTAGGCATATTTAATTTTCTTTTCTTGAATTTTATTTTATTTTTATATAAATAAAAGTCTGTTAATTTTTCGACGATACTTGTCCTCGTAATTTCTTATGTGATTTCTTTGTCCAGTACATTTCATTTTATTGTTGTCTTCGGGACGGTTGTCCCATTCCCATAACAACGCATTATCAAGGAACCTAGGAAACTTTATTTTCTTTATATATTTCGTTACGTCACCCATCTCTACCGTCCTCAGTAGGACTGGGATACGTTGTAACAATATATATATATATATATATATATATATATATATATATATATATATATATATATATATACTTCATTTTATCAAATAAATTTATTTACCAAAGTGTAAATTTATGCGTAAACTTTAAGTATTTACTTCACCAATGCTCAATACGTAGGTAGAGCTAGGTAGTAGGTTATAAAATATATATGGCAATTAAGTTACACAGAATATTCCGCGTTTCATCCACGCTAGGATTCATCAGGCTTATGCTCCTAGCGTGGATTAAACGCGGAATATTCTGTATCGCTTAATTACCATATATATTTTATAACTTACTGTATATATATATATATATATATATATATATATATATATATAGAGAGAGAGAGAGAGAGAGAGAGAGAGAGAGAGGGGGGGAATGACAAAAAGTAATATTCCAAAATTCATGATGATGACCATCGTATAATTTATTCCTTTAATTCAGTTGACTTACACAATTCTTGGCAGTATCTGTTTCGTAGCGCAAAATCAATCACTTAATTATTATATCAATCAGTGAATCTATTATGCCCTTAATTCACCAGAAGAAATAGCAACAATCAATCCCTCAAAATGAATTGAAATGGTATTTGATATGATAAAAATCCGAAAATTGGAAGAGAAGCTGCAGATACCTTTATATTTTTCCATTACGCCATATTGATTTTTTATCAAACAAAGTCATTAAACCTTACTATTCGTACTAATAATTTTAATTAATTTATGAATCTTCTACCAAAATGTTCTATTTAATAATTAAGTAAATTTTTTAATTCTAAGTTGTGTGTACATACTTATGAAAATAATATCAACAAATTATAAACTATTATACATATTTGTATATACGAAACTAAACTAAGCTAAAAAAAAAAAACAAAAAAAAAACGATTGATCATTTCGGTCAGTTATCATAACTAATCAATTGATCCGAATTTAAAACCATACATAATTCAAATCTATTAACTATTACAACCAAACTTATCAATCCTTACAATTATAATTTTTAAAATCATACAATTCAAAACTGTACTTACGTTTTGTTAAGTTTAAAAATAACCTGAAAATTCCTTTATATATATATTATATTTTAATAAAGTGAGGCAGAGTTACTTGCCTTGGAACAAATTTAACGAAATTAACTTTACTTCTATTTATTAATTTTTTTAATTTTTCCATATTCAACTAATAAGTAATTTTAATATAGTTTTAATGTCTTTCACTTAATATTATTTAAAAAGAATTAAATCGATCTATACTACAAATTAATTCACTAATTTTTCCAACGCAAAATGTTAGTATTACTAAGTTACACTTCATATCTGCTAATTTTGAATTGTAAATTAATCAGCTACTTTAATTTTTTATTTATTCACTTATACATTTATACATATCAATATCAATATCAGCACAATCACTACTATTCATATCTTAATTTTCACACTTCACAAACTTTACCCAATTCTACATACGACCATCCAGCTTCAACAACTTCAAATAGCTTCAACAGCTTCAAATATATATCTATATTATAAAGCTGAATGTTTGTGTGCGTGTGTGTATGTATGTGTGTGTGTATGTATGTATGTGTGTGTGTGTCTGGTCACCAATCTTCTTCTTCTATAATATAAAGCTGAATGTGTGTGCGCGCTCGTGCGTGTGTGTGCGTGTGTGCGTGTGTGTGTGTGTGTGTGTGTGTGTGTGTGTGTGTGTCTGGTCACGAATAGGCTCCTATATGGTTGACTATTTTAAAAAACTGATTACATATAATGATAGAAGATATATCAAGACACAGGAATTGGTATGGTTGATCTGGCAGAACGGTGGTTCATTAAAACTGTGGGGTCTGCGTTCGCGCCTGGTCCACAAAGTATAGAAATAAAAAATTTTGAATGAAAAAAAAACGTTTACAAGTGTTTTTGATATATAGATGTACATAAGAATACTTTGATAAGTGTGTTTTAACTTAAATAGGGATGGTATAATAAAATTGTGGGGTCTGCGTGCGCGCCTGGCCTCCATAGAATGGAAATAGGCACAAACTTTTCATATCTATCTGCGTAAGTATACTTTGATTATTGTGTTTCAGTTTGAAGAAATATGGTATAATAAAATTATGGGGTGCTCGTTCGCACTTGAACTCCATAGAATAGAAATATGTCATAAAGTTTAACAAGGTGTTTTAATATAGATCCAGAGAATATTGTGATAAGTGTTTCAGTGTGAACAGGTATGGTATAATAAATTATGGGGTTTTCCTATTTTATTTTTACTTTCATCATATTTTGCTTTGGTTTTGATACCCGCAAATACAACCCAAAATTTACAACCCTTCCTTTTCATAACCTATCATACTTTCATAAATCAGAGTCGATTTTCTGTAGGCTGTTTTTGAACCCAGTCAATGACGAGTACTTTTGCTAGTATATATATATATATATATATATATATATATATATATATATATATATATATTAGTAGCATATATATACGAAGCAGTAGACGTGTATGTCTATTTGTGTGCAAATATTTAACCGATAAACTCTTAAACTATCGGTCACATAACACTAAAATTAACAAGAAATAGTAATCATACACCAAGAATGGTTTATAACAAATGAATCTTTATTTGGATGGATGAATAACGCTTATATATATATATATATATATATATATATATATATATATATATATATATATATATATATATATATATATATATATATATATATCGGCAAGTTAAAATGCAAAATGTTCATTTACACTAGCCGACATAATTCTAGTATTTTCTGTGTATCCTCAAATTCAATTCATTTTTTCAGCTCGTTTAATATTACATCTATTTTTTCTGGTTGAAACGCAAAATGTTTTAGTTTCGATTCTAACTAATGGCACCCAAGTCATTTTTTTTAACTTTTGAAATTATTACTATATATTAGGTACAATATAATATTCATTAGAGAATTTGTTCTGCAATAATAAATACGAAATCTGCATGCATTATATTTAAGTGTATTTTGCGAATTAGTAAGGCCGGGAACATCCCGATAGTATATGTATATAGCTAAGCCACAGGGGAGACAACTAAGCAAAGAAAACCCTAAACAAAATTCATTCCAAAGCAACAAAACTAAATATATATAAATATATACAAATGTACGCAAATATGGGCAGTTTTCTTGGTTTGAAAATGTACATTCTTTTTGTACCAATTTCCATAAAAATTTTCATGGGGCTTCGTCGCATCCAAAGATACCAAAGATAAGCATTTCAATAATAAATTAGCTAGGAGTATTAATATATCCATATATATATATATATATATATATATATATATATATATATATATATATATATATATATATATATATAAAGAGAGAGAGGAGAGAAAGAGGGAGAGGGCACTTTTTTGGAAATTTATAAGTTCCAAATCTCAGGAACTACTGATCAGAATTTAACAAATGAAGGCTGGTTGGAAAGCTAATTGCCTGACCTGTACACAGTGGTCTATCTGACCTTTCCCCTTAGGGTCGCATATTAATAGCATCATCTATCATCCCGAGCCTATTTTTAGCTCTTATTTTATAAAATGCTTCAATCATAGTCATTTGTTTTCCTAGTTTTGCATATGAATTACAAAATATCTAATATTTCTCCAAAACCTTCAACCTTGATAGAGAGAAAACTAAAACTCGCTGTTATAGTTTCAAATGATCTGAAATAACAGCAAGAGGAGACTTGATTCCAAATATCTCATATGTTATATCTCCCCTCTTTGGTTTTCATACATAAAGTAAATTTCACAGTGTATAAGAATTAGTTGATACTGGAGGTATTCATAATCGTAACCTATTTCCAAAGGAAGTGGGATGCAACATCTAAAATGATAAATAAGAAATAAATACCTGGAATCAAGTTTCCCTCTGCTGTTATTTCAGATCATTTCAAACCATAGCAGCAAGATTTAGTTTCCGCTCCATCAAGGCGAGAGGTTTTGAGGAAATATATATATATATATATATATATATATATATATATATATATATATATATATATATATATATATATATATCAGACCAGATTAAAACATTTCGCTTCATTTTTGGTCTGATGGTGTGTTCGCCTTGAATTAGAATTCTACTGAAACATGCATGCACATATGTAACCAATAATGTTTGTATAATAAAAAGACTCTATACATATATATATATATATATATATATATATATATATATATATATATATATATATTCAGAACAAGTATTGCTGAATAGCACAGAGTGTTTTTGCTTAATGCGCTTTTTTGTAATTTTTCTATTTTTCAAGTTGTTGGTCTTATTTCTCGGTCCAATCTGTGCAAGAAAGTTCCATAGTCGTCTTGGTCCATCTGTTTTTTCTTTTGGTTGTTTTTTGCAAGTAATGTCGACTGAAAACGAAAAACGACAACAGAAAAACAGATAGATGAAGACGACTACGGAACTTTCGTGCACAGATTCGACCGAGAGATAAGAACGACAGTTCGAAAAATTGAAAATACTGAAAACCTCATTAAGTAAGAACACTCTGTGCTATTTAACAATACATGTCTGAATGAAAACATGCTGCATAAATACACAATATATATATATATATATATATATATATATATATATATATATATATATATAGAGAGAGAGAGAGAGAGAGAGAGAGAGAGAGATATTCATGCACAATTACTGAGCTCCCACGCAATTCTCCCATAACAGACACTGATATTTTGTCTTTAAGTTATCCTTCTTTCCATCCTCCATCTGATATAGTTACTAATCCAATATACCACACAAGCAGCCCCTCCATCTACAACCATACAACTAGCAATAATAATAATAAAAATAATAATAATAATAATAATAATAATAATAATAATAATAATAATAATAATAATAATTCTCCTAATAGCCATCCTAACACTAACAACACTCATTATCCCCTCCAAAACAGTCCTCGTACAATCATTGTCCCAACCTTTGTTGAACACAATGAACAAAATTCAAACTATTTCCCTAATACAAATCAGCAAATTAATATTAATTTCAGACCTGTAGCTTTTAATAAAGAACATACATATATCGGCGCTACTTCAACATTAATTAAGAAAAGAATATCAAACCACATTTATTCTTTTAACAACCATAATTCTAATAATAATCAAGGAAATCCTCTAACCACTTTAATTAAAAAACTTAATTTTAATAATACCCCCTTCAAATTCAAATGGACTATCATAAAAAGTTAAGTTGTGTACTCCAGACTCTAAGTCATGTCGCCTCTGCATAACCGAAGCTATAACTATAATTACTTCCCCTCAAGTAACAATATAATAAATTCTAAAAACGAACTGATCTCTTTCTATAAGCATAAGTCCAAATTCAATTATGGTAATTTTGAAATTACATAGCTATTACTTTAACCTTTCAGTATATATATAATTTTTCTATAACATTATCGTTTTTTTCTACATACTTTCTTAATACTTTATAACTTAATAATCCTTTATTTTAATTTTTTATTTCTTCTTTGTTTGGCCGGTTTTTTATCTGCAATTTCCGTTTTACTGTTTAAATATTCCTTTCTATCAAATATATCAATCTACCTACACATTCATATCCTGAATTACTTATATTTTACTATATACATTTACTTACATACTTACTTGCTTTATCCGGAATTTGCAGATACCTGGCATCCTCTCTCCTTAATTTTTTTGTGTCTTTTAATAACCTCTGCTGATATTTTCTTAAGTAATATCTTGTAAATTTCAGTTGACCTCTTTTTTGCCCTATATTTTTGGAGACTTTTAACGTCATCTTGTCTGGGTCATTTTGACATTTGCTTTTCTATTTTATATTTAATTCTATCACTATTCAATTTTTCCCCCTTCTTCTTCACTCATTTTTTCTCTCTTCTTCTTCACTCATTTTTCGTAAATACGCCTTGTCTCGGCAGCCGAGTTTAACGCATATCTTATTTTTCTTTTAATAATATTATTGGAATTCTTTCTCCTTTTCCTTGTACCTATTTGTGAATTATTCCACGGATTTCGGCCTTTTGAATTATTTTTGACTGTCTTCCAATTACGCGATTCCCTTGGAGTTTACTTGTGCGAATGGAAATTTTACTAGCTTTCTTGTATTTGCATTTTTGGATTTTACCGTCATTGGATACTTTACCTTTCACCAGACTATCCATTCACGTGAAATAACCTTTTTCTTCACCCTATTCCCTCTGCTTCACTTTTTATTATCAAGTAAGATCTTTGGCTTACTTGCAGTTTCATCAAATACTTTTGCAAGCAAAATTTGATCTCGCATTTTGCTAAATCCTACCCTCTGATTAGAAGGAAAGTATTCCTTCGAAACTCCACGGATTAAGGACTATCCATTTATGTAGTGTTTCCTTTTCAAATTAAATATGTTTTTATCTCTTTTTCAAAGTGTTTTTCAACATGTCTTATTAAATATTTGCGCTTATATATATATATATATGTATATGCATATATATATATGCATATATATGTGTATTTATGGATATATATGTGTATATATAGGTATATATATAGGTATATATATATATATATATAGCTACTTCATTTACTCACATAAAATTAATATACGAAAGTATAAATTTATGCGTAAACTTTAAGTATTTACTTCAAAAGTGGTCAATACGTAGGTAGAGCTAGTTAGTAAGTAATCGCCATATATATTGTATATCTTACTATATATATATATATATATATATATATATATATATATAATTTCGGTTTATTTCAAATTAATATCCCTTAATGGTTGAATGGCTAACAGAACGAGGACGTGCTATCTCTGTGGCTTGAATAATGGATTTTGTTCTCTGTGGCTTGAATAATGGATTTTGTTCAAAATAGTACAGATTTCCAAGTTCGATTAGACACACGTGAAGAAGCTCGGTGGTTGCATGAGTCAACGTGTTGCCGAAATCCCATTTGAGCTGAAAGCAGAAGTCCCTATCATTTAAAATAATAGATGAAATGATGACGTCACTAATAGATGACAGTGTTTATTAAAACAGAAAGAGGAATAACAGAGTACATTGGATGATGTCATCCAACAAAACCAGAGAAAGAAGGGGAAACCAATGTGTAGACATTTGCAAATCTAATATCTTTAAAAATTATGCGGATGACATAAATAAAAGGAATCACTGTTCACGCTAGATGACGCCATAAAAGGTGAATAATGTAAATAAACGACAACTCTCAGAAGATGAGATTTATTTTGACAAAAGTTGCTGCAAGCGACCATTCACTATTCGTGACGTCATTCATTTCAAGTAAATTATTTTTCAATGTTTATGACATCGTTCCGCAACGTCATAATTAATATCAAAATATAAGCAAACTATAATATATTCATTTACTTATTCTTTTGTACATTGGACTTCAAAATATCAGTCAACGAAGTTGTTTCAATAGTTATCACCGAAAAACTAACCTTATAAAACATGTAATCATTTCTTGTAAAATCATTAAATGTTTCAAATTAAATACTTGTATCAAATATTCTTCGTTTTTAATGAGAATCGCACGAGACAATATATTAAGCTATTTGATGTAAGGCGCTAATAAGAACGAAAGATGATTATCGCAAAGGCAGAAGATGCCTATTGACTTGTATCTTGAAAGGACCAAAGCCGTAGGTAGAAGGAAAACGGTGAGCACTAAAATATTCCACAACTTTGCAATCCTTAGAAAGAAGCTACTGCAATAAGAAGCTTTATTATAATAAGGTATTCAAAGTAGCGAATTAATGGAGACCACTAGACCGAAAAGTCAAACGAGTTGGAACAAAATAAGCAGGGAATTCGGAAGAACACATGACTAGTAGTATTTATAGAAAATATGGGGACTAGCAACATCACGTCTGTCCTTTGTTCTGCTAGGATTTACGTCACAGGTCAAGAAGTAGAACGTTAATTTCTTGAAAACCTGACAACGATCGGCGTCATTAGCCAACACTTACCAACCTTATGAACACTTATTAACCTCAATATACAGACGTAATACATAGTTTATTTTTTACAATTACAACCTTTTTTTACATGTTAAATTTCACTGCCAAATTTTATAAATCTCTACGAATTTCCTGGAATTTTATTTATATTTCTGTAAATCTCATCTTTATATTTGATATTGTTTAGAAGCTATTTCATAGAGATTATATTTTAATTCAGTGTGATAAATACACATTTCCACGAGCACGCGGGTGGGGTGACGTTAATCAAATAATACGGGCTTAAACTAACGACTTAACATACTGTATTTTATCCTGTCGGCTCCATGGCATAATTTTCACTATGGATTATCATTTCTACGTGGTTCTCTTGTAAGTTTTTGGTTTATTAAGAAGAAACTAACAAAACAGAATCATACAAATTTATATATCGGAACTGGCTGCTTCATGCTCATTGCGTTTCTATATTTTTCTATATTATAATATAAAGTATTGAATGTTAGATCTTTTAGGATAAAGTAAAAATGTGCTCTGGATATTAAGGAATGAACAGCAGAATTCAGGGGATTATGTGGATTCATTCGAAACGCGAACAAATAAAGAATGACAGATGAAAGATACGATTAAAATAAAGACATTATTTAAAGCATAAGAAATGATTAAAAATACAAATTCGACGCTAAGAAATAATTTTCAGTATTTCATTCATTTATTAAAACTCTTAGCACCGAATTGTTTTGTTCTTCAGTCATCAGATGCAATGAACAATGTTTCTGAGATCGGGCCAAAGATTGCTGTTTTCTTGGTCGAAATTTAACACTTATCGTGGAATACTTTTTGACTTTGTAGTAGTATTTTTAGTCTTTTACATCAATTAACTTCATGTCTTGATAAAAAAACATGTCCATTTTTAAAATTAGCCTTAAATTATTTCATACGTTTAAATTCTGTTATGCTTTTTAAATATATGAATATCGGATCTGTTACAAAAACTATTTATTTGAAATCAAAATGGCGTCATTCATGTTAATGATAAGAATTGAACGAAAAATATACATTGGATTAAAAAGGATGCCAAGAGAAACGAACGTTCGAAGAGCTTAAAGAACAATGCTATATTTTCATTGTCATATATATATATATATATATATATATATATATATATATATATATAGAGAGAGAGAGAGAGAGAGAGAGAGAGACGAAAGATGATTTCCTGAGTATGTTGAGAGAGAGAGAGAGACATTATGAGGTATGAATAATCTTCATGTCGCCTATTGTCATAACATTTATAAACGAAACAACTTTATGTCAATTGGTTTATTTTAGTTTGTATAGTGACATGCAATGACTTGTGGTTTATTTACTACAAATGTTTATTTCGTACGAGATTTCTGTTGATTAAAAGAATTGTGTTAATTTTCATTTCATTTAATCACTTTAAGATTTATGCATATTTCCTATTCATTACTATAGAGCCAATTATCTATTGATTATTATATTGTACCCAATATATAGTTGTGATTTCAAAAGTAAAAAAAATCTGACTCCGGTACCATCAGCTAGAACCGAAACTAAAACATTTATCACTTGCTCCAGCGATAGTCGTTTGAGCTATCGTCAGACAGATGAGTAATAGTTTATACAAGGCCAAAACACCGAGAAAAATAAAGTTGATTTTTTTAACTAATTAAAATCTGTTAAAATCCAATAATTCTAAAGAAATTTTTATTATTCCAGAAAGGTAAAACGCTTAATTTTATAATGTTAAAATTAGAATAATATAATATTTTTCTATTATTTTTAGTAATTTAAATTTAAATTTTTTTCCAAAAGTCAGTTGAGAGCCAAATCATAAACTTAAAACGTAAACATTAAACAAAAACTTTAAATATTTAAAAAATGTTTTTGAATTAATTAAACTAATTCTTTTATCTCTAAATAATATTTAAGTGATTTGCTTTAGGAATATGCAAAACTATAAGAATATTAGTATCTGAATTTTAAATAATTTCAAATAATTCTATTTATAATGACGAGTCGATAACGTAATTAACATATACCATCTTGAATTGTAAACTTTTTAAACGTATAGAAACTTATGGTTGTTACAAAACTTAAACTAAAACTGCTTTGTCTTTTTTATATTTTTTACATCAACTATAAATTTCTTGTATCATATATTTCAATTTTAATGTCACTTTTAGTCTGCTCTTATGATTTCCAAATGTTTCCACATATTTTCCTCAGAATAAATTTTCTTATTGCTTATTTCATTTAGAATTTAATTAATTGTTTTTTATAAAATCATTTTCCATTCCTTATTTTCTAATTAATAACAAGTGAATCACATTATTTTTCCATAAACCAGTTTAGACTATATTTTCTCCCAATTTTGTAACAAAGATTGTAAAATTTATTGTTTTTAATGGGTTCAGTATTCAATTGAATTTTGTTTGAAAACAATGATCAGACTTTGAATACTTTCCTTCGTAATATAATGTCATTGGCTGATTTGAGTCACGTGATATCAGCAAACATGCAGCCAACAATTGTACTATTTTGAGGGTTTTTAAATGAAAGTTGAGTGTTAAGAAAATTGCAGTATTTATCTGCCACAATACTTAAGTAAACCACACATAAACAAATTGCAGAAATATGATTGTAATTTTTAAATTTCCACAGTTGTATGCTTGTTTTCTTTTTTGGTATCGATTCGTCAAAGAATTTCCTATATTTAATGGTATATTAGAACACTAGGCTTTCGCAAAGAAAATTATAAAATTTATTTTTTTTTAATTTTATAATTTTGTGTTTTTCGGAAAAATAGTGGAAAATATATATTTTTAATATAATTATTAAGATAATAATTATTCATAACATATTAAACGAATTTCACAATTCAAAATAAAAAAGGTGAAAATTTAAGCACATTCAAAATTTGGGTTTTAATTCTCAGAATTTGAAGGCCTTGATTTTTTTCTGCGTTCTATTTCACCCACTCCCCTATATAGGGAGTATATATCCAGGTCCAGTTTTTTTATGAAAGTAAGAATGACCAAAAATGAAAAAGTATATATATATATATATATATATATATATATATATATATATATATATATATATATATATATATATATATATATATATATATATATATATCGTTTATAAACTGAGAAAAGACGTTTATTAAGATCGAAAAACACTTAATAATCGATAAAAATTTTATTTTGATTTTTGGTAGATTTTTAAAGAGAGACTCCGATAAAACAAACCTTATAACTCACCTCCCTATAATTCCGTCGCTATAATAGTTAAAAATGAATCGACTTTAACGTATAAATATATATTTGCGCATGCGTTACATTTGTTTATTTTAACCCCTTAGCCGCTATTTTACCGGCGAAAACTTCATAAAAGAACGGTCCACAAAATATGCAATCATTTGGTTCGCCTCGCGCAGCTCTGCAATCTTGTGTCTCAGAGGAGATGTAGTTTGAAAAACAGGAAGACACACAGAAATAGGGATTTTTATAAATTATCAATTTCTATGGCTAATACGAAGTGAGGAAACGATGAGTTCCTTTCTGCATGACTTATTGCACTACTCTTTTCATTCTCCCAGAGTTTCATTGTAAACTAGCGATACTCGTATCCCGGCATTGCTGCGGGGGAATTTTAAAGAATGATGTAATTATAAAAAAAACATATCTGCAATAAAGGAATTTACCCAATTCCCGACCATTTAATATTAATATGGAGAAGTGCAACTAATCTATATAATAGTCTGCGTGTTTGTCCCTTGGTTAATCCGTTCTTTTCGCTTTAGAAAAGGCGAAATACAATTTTTGAAGGGCAAACTTTTTTAAAGCCAAATTTGCGAATACTAGGAAACCCCGTGAATATGGAGACTAACACACACGAACCACATGCGTAGACCCGACAAACTGCTACAGAGACAAAACATGAAGCGCTACATGGAACCAAGAACATTGAAGCTGCATAGTTCTCTAACCCCAACCCATCCCCCATTACCACATCACTGCCGGCCCCCAAAAAGAGTGAGACCGCAAGCAGCTGTTGCGATAATGCAAATTTATTTGCAAATGTTATCAAAAGAGGTGGAGAGTATTGGAAAATCTGGGGAGACTTGTTGTCATTCAGCTTCCATGGAACATCACAGGCTGTATTCAATGAGATCTTTGATGATCTGTGTGAAAGCTTCTTGTGAGGCAATAATAATAATAATAATAATCATAATAATAATAATAATAATAATAGTAATAATAATAATAATAATAATAGTAATAATAATAATAATAGTAATAATAATAATAATAGTAATAATAATAATAATAGTAATAATAATAATAATAATAATAATAATAATCATAATAATAATAATAATAATAATAATAATAATAATAATAATAGTAATAATCACTGTTATACTGGTGTGGTAATAATTTCAATATACAGCAGTTCTTTACCGAAGAAAGAAATCAGCAAAATGTTACGTAGCAAAGGGAACATTAGACACTTAAAAAATATTTTTAAAAAAAAACATATTTAAAAAAAATATTTTTAAAAAACATATTTATATGGAAACGTGCAACTAATCTATTTGATGGTATGCTTGTTCGTTCCTTGGTTAATCTGCGCCTTTGAAAAAAAGCCAAATACAATTTTTGAAGGCCAACCTTTTTTTTTAAAGAATGTCAAATTCGCGAAATGTGGCTTTAAAAAGGTTACTCTGACAACCCTGGACAATAATATGAGAGTCACATTAGACAGTTTTTGTTTAAAACTTATTTAAAAACCAAATACATTGATGCCTATTTTATAAAGCCCCCAAGTGACACGCATTATGGTTTCCGTTTTGCTAAATCTACAGCAGATGTGCTTACAGCTATATCTCATAGGATTAACGAATCTCTCGATAGAGGCTACCTTTCTAGAGCAATTTCTCTTGACATATCAAAGGCCTTTGATAGAGTATGGCATGAAGGTTTACTTCACAAGATCTCCAGCTACGGTATAATGTCTTCTCAATTATTAAATCATTTCTCTCTGATAGGTTCATAAGAGTAGTGGCTGATGGGCATAAATCAGAAGCTCACGGTATTAATGCTGGAGTCCCCCAGGGGTCCTTCCTCGGCCCAACTCTCTTCCTGATCTACATTTATGAACGTCCAAATCACATCCTTACATCATTCGTAGACATTTCTGCTGATGACACTACTATCTATGGTAACACATCTAAGACCGTAAACGACCAAGATCTCTCCGATTCTCTCTCCTCTGATCTTGAGCAAGTGGTACCATGGAGAAAGAAGTAGCTTGTTACTTTTAATGCATCTAAAACCAAGCTTTTATCTTTACATAATCAACGCTCTGATCTCCATCTGGCATCAATTAAAATGAATGGTTCTCGTCTTGGGGAGGCCTCATGTTTTGACAAGCTTATGGGCCTGACCTCTACTCCTGATCTGAAATGGAACACATACATTAAATCCGTTGCTAGGACCGCTGGAAAAATGGTGGGATCTTTCTATCGTACCAGTAGATATCTCACTGCTGATGCAATTCTCTATCTATATAAGAGCCAGGTACGTCCAAGGGTGGACTACTGTTGCCACATCTGGACAGGAGCTGCTACAAATGACATCCTGATTTGATAGAGTTCAAAATAGACTACGTAGCCTCATAGGGAATGTCCTTTTCTCTTCCCTGCAACCTCTTTTTCACAGAAGAGATGTTGTGAGCTTGTCTCTGCGTTATCGTTATTTTCATGACAAGTGCTCGACTGAGTTCCAATCTATGACCCCCATCGTCAAACTTTCACAAGAAACACCTGTCTAGCAGAAAATGCAATCAATAATTTCCCCCAATCTTTAATTAGTAATCCGCATGCTGTAGTTAATGTAAAAAAAAAAACTTATAATGCTTCCACCCATTTTGTTTTAACCAAATCGATCCATTGCTAGCTCTAGTCGAGGACTCACTGTGGTGCAACGCGATGAAGCTTCACATGCAGCAGATCATTCCACAATACATTATATTATACATTGTACTGAAGAGAATTTACCGTAGATTTTATAAAATTATATTTATATAAGGCTTGAATTTAAGTTTAAAATGCAAAAGTCAAGTATTATGGTTCAATTGTGCCCTAAACAGAAACATTTTGAACGCACCCCTGTTTTATAAAAGAACCTCCTTTTGGTTTTATAGCCCGAGTTCTTCTGCTTATGATAAAACTTATCAAATGCATTTGTGATGTTAGGATGTATAAGGGAGTTAACTTTGGGCGAAAGCGGACTCTTCCTTCCTTAATCTGATTTTTTCTATTATCTCTTTTCATAATTTTTAATTTCCAAGTTTTTTTTTTTTTTCAACAAAAATATTTTTTTTCAACGAAAGATGAATGTTTTTCTTTTTTAAACCGTAAATTGTCACCTGAAAGTACTTTTTTACGACTGTTTATTGGTGGTGGAAGAACTTTCTAGTGATGAGGATATTTCTCTTTACTTCGGTCGACTGTTGAATGGGCATCGATAGCAAAAAGGGAGGAAATAGGTTGAGGAAATGGAAGAAAACTCCCCAACCAGATAGCTTTCGGAAATGTGATTTATGATAGAGACAAAAGGATCGTTTCCAAATTTTTGTGTTCGCATAAATTCAATTAGATATGTACCGCATTATTTCTTGTTTCGCTGTTTTGCTTCCTTCCACCTCCTTTGGACGTGATTTGTTGTTGCCTTCATCACGAGGTCTACACAATGCAGAGTCAAGTGGTGGAATCCTCCTCCAATGTTGTTATAAACCTTTCAATAGCAGATATGGTCGTGATTCCAGGCAAAATATATTTGTTTATTATTGGAGGTAGGGTTTCGGCGTTTCTGTTTGGTATGGTTACCAAGAAACCCTCCTTGTCCGTAGCCGCCAAAGACCCAGAGTTTTCTGCTTTCATTTCAATAAATAGGGCCCTCCCCATCACCCAAAAAATAATTTAAAAATTACATTGTTTAATACAAAAAAAAACGTCGATTTAGCGTTTCAACATTCGGCTTAATTCGGTGATTGCTGGTCGAGTCCGGGCCATAATTGACGGAAAATTCCGAAGATGCGGGTCAAATGCTGCAAAAGTACTTAATTACCAATGAACCAACTGAGGCTCTATCGGTGTATTTGTTAATTCTATAATATAAAGATGAAGTTTTTTTTTATATTTACCATTTTAAACTGTATTTTTGGACGATAAGAATGAAACAACATAAAAACTTGCAATTCAAACATTGCAAAGAACCTGACATAATGTTACTGACTAAGAAAAATGTCCCCGACGAAGGCTGTTTAGACAACGGAAGCAAGCCGGTGATAGTAGCTTAGCTAACTGACACCCCAGATATGTCAAGTTCGAATCCAGTTCGTTCCATAGAAACATTTTCATTTAGGGACAACATGATCCTTACTGTTAGTGTCCGATGTCTTTCTAGAAAGAATTTGTTGTGAGACCGAAACTTACATGCATCATAGACTCTTCCAGTAATATATTACAATGTGAGATAACCTCTTCTGGGAGCAGTATCGTAATACCGTAGAAACAGCAAGAGTACTAGTAGTACACAGCGCATACAATTGCCCATAATGGACACCATCTGATAGTAAGCTCCACTTACCCTTTATCATATCCTTTTAACTTTTTGGTTAATATATTTTAACACCTAATCCGTGATCCGTGTTTTCCTTCCGTGGTTCCAACTTTGAGTCCACATCAGAATTCTAACTGTAAATATATCGGTGAAACAAATACCAACAATAAAATATCTCATCTATTCAAAAAACAACAACAATGGCAATAATCCAGATGGATTAAATACAACAGAACGCAAATTTCGAAAATATAAACCTTAATGTTGCCAGTTTCAGTAATGATCAATTTTTTTTTCATCCCGATCGATTTACTGCTTGATATCTGTCCCTTGGTTCAATATAAAATCAGTTCCGAATTTTGAGTCCTGTTTCATCTGACGTTAACATCTAATCAAAATTGTTACATAAAGATGCGATGCGCAATGAATGCCAAACAAAAGGATACTGTTACAGACGCATAGAAAACTTGTTGCCACGTGAATCTCTGATTCCATTTTATAGACTTAGAACCAAGGAATAACGAAAAGCTCGCGGCGGTAGCAATCGCCACGGCCAGCGCCACTGAGAGCAGTATATCACTGACAAGTTGGTGAATATATATATTGTCCTTTTGAGCTTTCCTGCAAAACGCAAATCCTATTGCAAACCTCTCTACCAACAGAGGAACATTCGGCTTCGTTTTTAAGAACACCAAATCGTAGTTTATCACGGAATAGTAGTGCACGACGGCCAAGATGCAGAACGGAAATGCACAACTGATGAAGAAAATGTTGGCATTAATGAAAGATAAGGCTTGCTCAAGATGTTGGCAAAATTGTTTGTAGAATTTGTGGGCATAACTGTCCCCATTGCTTTCTCCTGCATCATCGGGATATGAGTTTGAAGAGAACTTAAACCAACTCTTCATCTTCGTTTAAAAGATTCCAGCTAGTCAACTTTGATTTTAACTGGTATTCACAATTAAGGAAATAAATGTTATCATGACGTCATAAATGAATTATTGTTTGTTTTTTGGTTTTTTGGTTTTTTGATGGTTTTTTTTTACTTTTTTTTTACAATAACGTTTTCTTTCTTTCTTTCTTTCTTTCTTTTCCCAACTAATGGCTTCTCGACCTTAAAGCAATTCTTGTTTCGATCTCAGAAGGTTGCATTCTAGGTAATGAAGTTTTATTCTAGGTCCAGGTAAACCAGTAATAATTTGCTGATTAAATGATGGGAGTAAGTAATTGATGAATTCACATATTTTGGCCATTTTTATTTGTGTAAAATGTTTTCACAAAACGAACTGAAAATATGACTAAATTTCCAAATCTACACTAATGCAGACAATTTTGATTAATTTTTATTAACGTTTTACTACAAAACTGAAGCAGCATAATAACAGTAGTAGTAGTAGTAGCAGCAGTAGTTGTAGTAGTAGTAGTAGTAGATATAGAAAACTGGCCACAGAGCTGAAAGGAATATGGAAGATGAAGAAAGTCAAGATAACACCAATAATAATAGGAGCGCTAGGAACAATAAAAAAAAAAACTTCGAAAAAGAATGGAAGATTAAAATCAAGAGGATGTGCCGAGAAGATACAACGAATAACAATGAAAACGGCTAGAAATATTTAAGAAAACCTTTGAATGGATAGACTAATACACAAACTCTAACGGGACATTTTTTAAAAAAACTGCAACTGGAATAAAGAAAACCGAAACAGTATAATTGTAAATTACTCCTCCCACCCCAAAAATGGTAGTGGTGGCATAAACTGACACCGTAGTCGTGAAGGGCCAGAGAGGACAGAAAGAGTGAGTAGATAAAGTATTAACTGCTGATGATACAACACTCTTATACAAGACAAAAAGAGGTAAAACGAATGTATCCATATCTAATTCAATGACCGAAACTTTAGAAAACAACTTCCAGTTCGTAGCAGAATGAGGTTGTAACTGGATTGTAAGACTAAGGCTAAGTTTCCTACCTTTTTACAATAACGAGAAGCTGTCTCAATCATCGGTAGCCATGACTAATAGCAATCTACACGAAAGCTCTTCCGTCAAACTCACACATGATAGCATCCTGTATCTCCACAAAGTCACCATTTATTCATGCATCGAGTATTGCTGCCACATCTGGCTGGTGCATCCACTACTAATCTCACCCTCTTAGACAGGATCCAGAAAAGAATCTCCGATCTAATAGGTCTCGCACTAACAACCAAACTCTGTCCCATCGCCGCAATGTCTAGTCTCTTTAATAGAAATGCGCTCTGATGAACCAATTGCACTTGTACCCCCACGAAGTACATACTCCCGAAAAACCTGTCTTACAGCAAACTCCCACCTTGTGCACTATAGAGATATTAGATGCCGAAACCTCTTCCATTCTAATAGCTTCTTCCCTCTGAATGTTAAACTTTGTAATTTCCATCCCTGTTTCCTGCTTCCCATTAACACGCAGAAAGTTTAAATGCAGTGTGAACAGTCACCCTGCTCATTTATTAGATAGTTCCGTCTGGGAATGACTTAAATATTAGCCCCTTACGACCAAGTGGCAATATGCTTTGTAGCGTCGGAGTTTACACATCAATGTACAAAATCAAAATGCATAAACGCATCTGTGCGCATATCGTCTGCGCATACATTATCCTAAATAAAAACAACTAATTATATTTTGAACCAATCAGAAAACTTTCTGAATTTATTTGAAATTGTCTTTGTTGGGAACCGTCTAAACTATTTAAAAGGATCAGATTTTCTTTCAATAGACCAGTGGAACCCAGTTTACCCGAGTTTACCGACAAAGGTCGCTGGCCCTTTCCCTCGGCAACACTTCTCTCCACTCACACGCGCATAAACATTAACAAACACACAGACACACACACACCTGATAGACTTATTATCGTCTGGCAATCTATATAAACTTTATTCATACAAATATATCCAATTCTTCTGACTGAAATATTTTACTAATACACAAACAAATGAACATGAACTCTTATAAGCAACTTTCAATGAATTATAAGTCATTTAATTAGGCAGAGAAGTTTTGAATACGATTCTCCTCGCCCCTGAAACTCACGGCTCTTAGTTAATCGATCCAGACTCCCTCTAATGCTTAAACTAATTAACCTTCCCCTGTTTTTACAAGAACTCTAAAAGTATTCATGAACATTCTATGTTTTCCTATTGCTATAAACCTTTTATTTTAAACATATATAAATTATCTCTTTTGTGAATATATGCCTTCTAAACTTATTATTTTGTTTACCGTGTGACAATGCCTCTCATTTTTTTTTTATTCACATCTGAATATCTGCAAATCCTGCATTTTTTCACATCTGAACCTGCAAATCCTTTTCACTGAAAATATTTCTCTAAATCCGGCTCATCCCCCAAATATTTCCCTGCTTACAAAACACCCTAAAGTAAAACCCAAAAACTTGTCGTGAACACATCCCTAAAAACTAACGACCTCCTCCCCATAGCCCTATTTGGAGGGAACAATTTAAAAACTAAAAAAGAACATGCATTTTGTGTCTATAAAGTATGTAGGAAAAAGTTTTTCGAAACAAAGTTTAATTCATTCAGTTTTCCTATGAAAATAGATAATTTGTTAGAAATTTCAGAATGCAAGGTCGATAACTGCTAGATTGTTCAAATCACGCGATTATTTTGACCAATGAAATTGCATTGTTTCAGTTGCTGCGGAGGATTCAGGAATTGCCGGGAATATTGTGTTTCTTCAAACAGATTTCCATTCCGTGTCGAGCAAAGCAGACGCGTGGTGTCTCGCTCCGTGCCAAATGAACTAAGGCAGGGTTCTATTCTATTTGTTATCTCCGCTCACTTAAATGTGGATACAAGCCTGAGGCAAAAATGTTTATGGACTAATTACATTCATTATCATTGCCCGCAGGAGGGCATCCTTTATTATGGAACATCGATCGCAATGTGCGTTGTTCTTATTTGACCAATCTGGAAGGATTTCGAAGAACCCTCAACCACTTCTACGAGCGGCCGAATTCAACCAGCATCTTCACAGAAGAAAACTACCTACATCTTTCGAGGCATAAACTACCCGCCATTTGGCCGAAGCTAAAGAGGTGCACTCTTTTGCAATATATGGACTCATTTTACGTTTCTTGTAAATAAAATATTCTTGGAATTTAAGGTGAGCCTTTGTTGCTTTTCTGGGTGTCTCTTTCATTCTGCCAAAGGCAAAAACGAGTAAGAGAAATTCTTACAAATTTTGACTGTTAGTAAGAAAACGAATATTTAACAGTGAGTATCCTATTTTGTTAAATAGTTTCGTCATATTAAAAATCTATTGTTTCAACCATTTTGTTATACTCCTCGTTGATTATTCATAATCCGTGTTATAAGTATCGTCTTTAACGCGAGTACACAATTACTAAGGAGACATATATGGGAATATGATCTTCGATTGGAAAGGATGGCAATTGATTTTTTTTAATACAAATAAAAGTGATCTGATTAAATACGTTCTGTGCTTATGTCCTTTTTTTCTATTTTTTCTTTTTTTCGCTGCGAATTTGTAAACAATGTTATAGATTATTTCATGGCAGTAATAATGCAGTTTTTTAATTCCACATTAAAGGATAAATATTTTTACCAATTTGGGAATCTATATACTAATACAGGTAGAGCACGTTTTCATAAGGGTATGAATAAGAGAAAGTGAGTGTGCAATAAGGGGGAGCGAAAAGCTAAAAAGGAAGAAAAGAAGAACATGTGAGGGAGGTTATAAAAGAAGAAGAGGAAAAAAATAAAAATAAATAAAAAGGGAGAGATATAAGCGATAGAGACGACGTTAAAGCGCCCGTCGACTGTATTTTATTAATACTTGAAAGAATGACCGTCTCAGAATAGAAAAAAACCTCATATACAGTAAATGTATGTTTTCAAACTTTGCAAATATAGGATCAGATGTTTCCAAAATGTATTTAAATAGTTAGAAATGCCAATAATTTATTCAAAAGTTTCAATTTGTGTGTTACCAGGCTTAGATGGTTAGTTCATCTAGTAATTTTTCTAATTCGATCTTTAATTAGTTTTGTCGACTGGTCGAATCTTGGACATCTGTGTCTGACTGGACTCGTGCACTATCGCCGTATTCTAATGACATCATTTACCTACGTCCATCAATGTACAAACCAAAGAGATTTACAGTCGCAATGTTAGATTAAACCCTCCTTTATTTTCGAAGCATTACGAAAAGAAAGTGACATTTTTCTCTCGTTGGCAATTTTTGGTCGTTTCTTCGTGTACGCCCCTCGGGTTGGCCAACCCACACGTCGTTGTCGTTAGAAGCAAGATAGAGTTATTGAGTGAGAAAGAGAGAGACAGAAAGAGAGGGAAAGTCTGCGCACATGTTGCAACGTCTGACGTCGAAATGGACGTCAAAATGGCTGCCATTATTCGTAGCTTATATTTTTTCAGACTACATTGCCTACATTGCAAATAAACAAATAATAGATGCACACTACTGCTACCGCTGAATTAATAATAATAATAAAATAATAATAATAATAATAATAATAATCATTATTATTATTATTATTATTATTATTATTATTATTATTTGTACTTACTAGAGGTTCTTGAACGGACCATCATAAGTGATTACTAGCAATCGATGGTGTTCCCTGGAGTCTGGGTGATAACAAGTCCACTCAGATTTCAAGCATTCTCTACCTCTTTCGAGAACTTTTGAAAATGAATTTTCGTTATCTCAACGGCGGTTTACCATTTATTTCTCACTGGCAACGACCATTGGTCTTCATTGAAGTTAGGGTAGAAATTAGTCTCCCCAATATCCTTCACTCTTCGCAATCACCCAGTAGAATCTGGAGAGTTTCCCTCCTCGGTCTTTCCATTCTCCTTGACCCTTCACGACTATTTATCTGGTAAAAACCTTGGTTGATGCTTTTTTTCAGGAATAAAACAGTTTATGAGATTCATTGCAGTTTCAGGTTTTTTTGATTCATGTGATGTTTCTTTTATCTTTTTGTTTTAATTCTGTCGTAGTTTCCTTGGTTAATTTTTATTGTTTTTGAGTTAGATTCCGAATTCAAGCGTTTTCGTAAGATTTCAGCTGTTTTCGCCAATGGCGTCAGCTGTACAGTCTCAATCTTCCCCGCGATTTAAATTTCTCGTTTTTCAGGTTTTTCAGAACTGTTCCTAGTGCTCCTACAACTTTTTATATTATACTGACTAGTTCCATATATCTTTCAGTTCAGCGCATTTGCTTCGTTGTTTTTTGTTTTTTGTTTTGTCTGTTTGATCTTTCAGATCAACACAATCTATAATTTGTCAGTTTATTTCCTTCTTGTTTATTATGACGCCTTGTCGCCTACCTTAAATCAGTTTATCTGTTTGTACTTCCATGTCCTGAAGGATTTTGTGGCTTTCGTTTTCCAGTATTGTCTCCGGTTTGTGCTCGTACCATTTTTCTGTATGCTCGAAGAGCAGTCGTTTACAGTTTATTGCTTTTCCCACGTAGCCGTGTCTTTTTTTATATTCTACTAGCTAGACGCCCGGTCGTACAATACGCTAGAACATGATTTTTTCATTTATGCTAATTACGTATGCATTATCATAGAATCAATCTTCTATTGAATATTACATCATACGATGAATAATTTGCCCAGTGGACTAATTTGTAAAAACATAAAATAATAAAAAAAAAATAATAATGATAATGTCGTTCGTCAAATTTCGACGTGTTTGTTTACAATATTACGCCAGCTAATATATAGGGGTTAACGATGACTGACGAAGTCATTTCTGATTAATGTTTAGTTTTAAAATATGCAAACGAAGAAATGATTTGCGGCGATTTTAAATAGTCCCTTTTCTCTTATTGTAAATTGAATTCATAAATAAGAAAATATTTAAAAAAAATAAATTGCTAATATACACCGGTTCTTGGACAGGGGATCATTCGATCTGTAGTTGAATGCTCTACCACTGAGTTATATGTCCGGAATACAATAATTCTTTTTATTTTTTTTAGAATAATTGACTTGCTGAGATCTTATTATCCCCCTTGACCGGTGTAACGTAAAATATTCCTCTATAAAAATTCTTCTATTTTATCTGTAAGAAAGATTACTTTTAGGATCGGATTTTTTCGATTTTCGATACTTTTCGAACTGTTTTAGCTAATGTTGCCGGCATGCAACAACACCAAATGCGTAACTGATTATGTGGGGGATATCGTGACTTAAAAAAAAAATGCGCCCACTTGTGCAAACCATAATTTCGCATCTTCTACGAATTTATTTTGGCAGTGGGAAAAAAAAACGAACGGACCAAATGAACAAAAGAATATTTTATGGACTAGCTGTTCAAGAGAAATTTGCACATAACAAACTTTTTTTTCAAAATATAAAATGTCACAAGTAATAAATAATACTAAAAGGAAAAATCGTCTTTTTAGTGTGTGTGTGTGTGTGTGTGTGTGTGTGTGTGTGTGTGTGTGTGTGTGAATGCATAAAAATAAAAGGAAATTTTCAGACGTTCTTCAAAACTACTTTCTTTGAATAAAGTAATAAAGTTTCAACAGCCTAGCACAAGAGGGGAAAAGTTCTTTTGTTCGTCTGTAGTACTACTTTGTAGTAATTTTTTAATTGAAGGAAAAAAATGTTAATAAAACTAAAGCAAAATATTCAGTGTAATTTAAGTTAAAACTTACAACAACGAATAATCTGTTCGTCCGAAGAAAAGATTTTTTTGTTTGAGCCAGTTGCTCTTTTGTAATTCCAGTAGAATGTTTAAACCAATGTTATGTCGAATTGTGTGTGTGTGTGTGTGTGTGTGTGTGTGTGTGTGTGTGTTTTGTACACGGATAATGTGTTCGTCGAGGAAAGGGTCACCACTTCAGCGAGGTCCCTTCGTTGCGATGGATACCCAGATAGCATGTGTCGTTTGCCCTTTAGACATCAACCGGTTTTATGCTCTTTGCTTTTTGTGTGAATCGATTTATATGTAAATTAGCTTAACTCTCACTCGATCTCGCAGGGAGATCTCTTAATGCTCATCATCTTCAGTTGAGCATATTGAGAAGTGATGCACGAATTACCATTAGCGTATAAAGCGATGCTCTTTGCGCAAACAAATCGAGCTTAGGTATTTCGGATGATGTCAAAACATCGTTAATTCACGAAAAGCACAGCAGCCGCCGATTAGCGTAACGTTTAGGAGCCTTGATTGTCGTACAGGGCGGTCGGGTTTCAATCCTGTTTTGAGGTAGTTGCCTGTCTAGCCGCACTAATGAGCTGCGAAACAGTATTGTATGTGAATGATTATATGTATATATATATATATATATATATATATATATATATATATATATATATATATATACGGCGTTGCCCGAGAATATTTACTTTCGTTTTTTTGGGCCCTCTTTTGTAAATCTAATATTGTAATTACGTCTGAATTTTCGTGTAGATTACCGATTCAGATAAAATTAACGATTCCGATTCTTTTAAAATCTCTAAATACTTTTGTAAGAATTGTTTAACTTTTTGTAAATTTCGGATTATTACTATAAAAATGCATGTCATATGTGCATATATTCTTACAAATGCACTTGTAGTAAGTTATAGATATTATTTTTACATGGTGTTAAAAACCGATAAAGCAAACAAAACAAAATAACAATTAAAAGAATTGTTTTGGGATTGGAAAAATTAGCACAGCCTTTCTGATGTCGATAGTATCTAACGAAAGAAAACGATCATAGAAAAGACTAGATAGAATAGATTTAACGATCATAGAAAAGACTAAATAGTTCAAAAGGGGAACCGAGGACAAATTGCCCGAATGGAAAGCCTCCTGATGAAGCATTGATGAACAGAAAAATACGTCACCAGTGGATGTTATTCATCCATCATCAAATAATATTTCAAAGAGAAACAGGACGATGTAAAACCAATTTAATCACCATCATAGAGCAAGGTCAGGAAAATTCCTACCAGGGCAACCTGTATTGACTACCGCAATGGTAAAGAAATATGGACACAAGGTAACATATTGCGTCGTCCTGGTAATGTAATTTATGATTTTTTTTTTCTTTCTTTTCTTTTTTTCTTTATTCAATTTTCACCCCAAACAAGGCACAGTGCCACTTTGAAGAAGGGGGCTACTATCAGGGACTTAATTAGCGGGGTCATTATGAAGGGAGATGAGTAGAAAGATGTTTGTTAATATTACACTTGAACTTCTGCATATCAGTGCAGTTGGGAAAGCAGAATCCCGGAAGGGAGTTCTAAAGACCCGCAGTTCTGGGGAAGAAACTATTGGAGTAAAAGGCTTTCTTGCACCTAGGGACCTCTACTGTAAAGGGATGAGACTTAGTAGCTTGTTGGGTTTGTCGGGGGTAGTTACGTCGGGGAGGTACAAGTGTTTGCAGTTCGTCAGAGCATTCACCATTAAAGTATTTGTAGAACAGGCAGAGGGATGCAACATCTCGTCGATGGGACATAGGCTGAAGCCTAGATGACAGTTCAGGACCTATCGGGTTGGCAACTCTCTTTTGAACTCTGCCCAGGAGCGAGAGACAAGCAGCAGATGCACCAGCCCAGATGTGACAACAGTACTCCATACATGGGCGAATGGTGGCCTTATAGAGGTGTAGGATACTGTCAGGTGTAAGTAATTTTCTAGCTCGGGAGAGGGAGGCAACCTTCCTTGTAGCAGCCTTGCTCTCAATGTATCTATTCCAGTTCATATTCCCTGTAAACGTTAGGCCGAGGAGTTTAAAAGAAGTACTTTCAGGCAATGTGTTCTTGGCCATTGCTATTGGTGGTAGAGAAAGTTTCTTGTAGTTATTGAAGGAAACAAGCTTAGTCTTAGCAGCATTGAATGTAACCATCCATTTTTGTCCCCATTCTACTACAGATTGGAGGTTATCCTCTAGTGTTTCTGCCATTTCCTTGGATATGTGTTCATTTGTTTTCCCCTCATATCTGTTATAGAGAGTGGTGTCATCGGCAAATATACCCATCTCCGAAAAAATTTTATCAGGGAGGTCATTTATGAATATCAGGAATAATAGAGGTTCAATGATAGACCCCTGAAGTACTCCCGCATTTATGTCATATTGTTTAGATGTACGACCGTCGAGGACAACTTTGATTTTTCTATTACTTAAGAAGGATTTAATTACATTATGAATTCTTCCAGTGATACCATATGATCTAATTTTCCTTAGAAGACCATCGTGCCATACCTTGTCAAAAGCCTTAGATATATCAAGGGCTGATGTGGATGTACAATCATCTATTTGTATGAGATATGCAAATCGACTTCGTCACCCATATCTTCTAAAGAAACAATCAGATAGCACAATCATTCCATAAACATTTTACACATTTGAATTACCTTAAAGCGTTAAAGTAATATGCAGTAAACAAAGCAAGTCTGGGAAATAAGGTCCAACCCAAAGAACGCAACGAAGGTGCAAACCAACTTCAACTCTACAAATAAAACCACATCAAACACCCTACAAGCCTCATATTTCAAATGAGTAAAAAGCTAAAAAGGGGGGAATTTCTCTAATTAAAGAAAAAATGAGTTATCATCCTTTATAGATCCTAGAAAAGATTAGAGAGTTCGAGAGGGAAACCGAGAATAAGATGGCGGCTCCGTTTGACATTGAATATCGTTCTATAAATAATATAATGTTTCTGCCACGAATAAATTGTGTTTAAAAATATAATGAGCTTGTCTACTTGTTACATGTTATCCAATAATCCTGACATCCCATTTTCCGAACACAACAGATAGCCCAAAAGTTCCGATTTTGACTATTCTGTAGAACACATCTTGTTTATTTTTCAGCCTGACTACGATGTATTCTGCACTCATCAAGGCTTTTGCAGAATGTTTACTAAATTTTGTATGCCATAATGTGTATATTTACAAAACGAGAAGAAAAATGAATTACATCATACTAAATAGCTCTAGACGTGTGCTAAACTATTGAGCTACTAAATATACCTTTGTGCGAACTTTTATGCGAAGAAAAAAAAATATATATATATATATATATATATATATATATATATATATATATTTCACCGCATAAAAGTATATATATATACAGTGTGTCCAAAAAATCACTAAAGGATTTTGAACTTAAATAGATTCATTTTTTTATGATATTTATGACATTAGGAATTCTTTTGGTTTATTCCGAAGATTTGACCAGATTGTATTTTCGGGATATGTGAGTACACGGATTGCCGATAAGGTTGGGCATAAATATAGCACCTATTCTCATTTGGGAATTACAGTTTCAATTTACGAATATTTCGCACTTCTTTGTATATACACATCATTCTCCTTTCTTCATCACGTTTTACAATTAATCGCTATGTGATCCGATCATTTGCCGGAGAGAGTTACTTGGTTTGTCCGGGTCGTGGGGACGTCTGTGGAACAGTTGTTCCATCCTGGGAACGGTAACCATCTCCCCGAGTGCTAGATATGAGTAAACGATAGACACACAGACGATAAAAACATCAAAAATGAAACACTAAGGTGTCGACTACATTTGCAGGTGGATCTCGTCTCCGGCCTTTTTGGTCGGCGTCATAACGGGTAGCATTTTATCGTCGTGAATGATTGCTGAAATTGAAGACATTTTTTTGTAAAAAATAAATTTTATCATTAACCTTTCAGGATCATTATAAATTCTGTGATTGTCGACCCACACCTGTCGTAACCTGCGACGCGACTGTCATGTTCGGCGTCTTCTGATTCAACTGTTTTTAAAAAAATTTATCTCTTTAAGAAAAAAAAACGGTGATTAGGATGGCTTTGGTGTTGTGGGAAGTCATGTTGGTGATGTTCTCTACATACGACCAAAGAAATTAGTCTAGTGGGTTCAGGTAGAGGAAGGGTTGGCAGCGAGAGAAGGGTACAAAGTCGTAGCACTCCTTCTGAAGCCAAGCTTGGGTCTCTTTAGATTTGTGGGCCCAATGCAGAGTCCTGCTGCCACACCCAGGGTGTGACAGTGGCCACCTGAATTCATCAGTGAATAACCTCACATCCAGGTACACTTTGGTGTTGATTTTCAAGCCGACTTCGAAGATGTGAGCTGACATGATGTGACCCTCACTTGAAACCACACCAAAAATGATAAGTCGGAAACTTCGTTGAGCTGTGCCCTCAACCGTTGAACCGTCCGGATTTGCATGTTGAGGATGCTGGCAATTGTCCTGTTGGCATAACTTGGATCGGTAGTGAGCATGAGTAGTACAGTGGCGCATCTTCGATATCGTCCGTTGAGCATTGTGTCACTTTCAGACATGACAGAGGGCTCCTATCGCTCTTGGGATTTGGGCACACGTGGCCAACTAGTAGATGATGTACAACAAAAACAGAAAACCGGTTTTCATCAAACGGAAATGGAATTATGTCGTCCTTTCTATGACAACAATTTTATCGTTCCACCCTGTATATCAACGACAATGGCTTCCTTAGTAAATGGCGTTCAGTACGTAGTGAAATTGTACGAAAATGACTAGTTGCGTTTAATGCTACTAAGACAAAGCTGCTTTCCTTTAACAATTATAAGAAACTTTATCAACCACTGATGAACATGACTGATAGCACTTTTCCCGATAGTCCAACACTGAAACCCTAAGCCTAACATTAACAGGTATTATAAATTATTATAAATACATAGAAGATACTTCCTAGTATGTTGCAAAGATAGATAGATAGATAGATAGATAGATAGATAGATAGATAGATAGATAGATTTACTAGCCATCCTACAAAGACTACATATGTGACAGAAGGTCGAGCTTAAAATGGGAGGTGGCTATTACTGACCGCCACCAGGATACTCGTGATCTTCTCTCTCTCTCTCTCTCTCTCTCTCTCTCTCTCTTCTCTCTCTCTTTCTTTCTCTCGTCTAATCCGCAGCCTGTTGACATGGCGACTAATATAGAAAGCCGCGCTGTCTGTTTAAAGTCGACATCGATTATGTCAGATTTTCAAGCCTAGATTTAAAGATGTTTGTGATTCGAACTCCCAAGACAGCAGAGGATTTTGTTTTATTGTTTGTTTTTCTTTCTGTATTTTTTTTTTCTGTTCTATTTTTATTTTTTATTTTTTTCGCTGTCCTCTTGGTCAGCCTCGAATTCTGAACGGCGGCAAACGCCATTTCCAGTATGATGATAGCGAAAACATTTGCAGCTTCATCCCCCGGAGGAACTCGTCGTTTTCTAACGTCAAGTCAGCGAGTTCGTCTTCCCTCCTCTTCCTCTCACATACCTTGCTTGGTCGTCTATTATTCTTATTCGTTTCTACATTCAACTCCGAACAAGATGCCTATTGTTACGATCGATCAAGTGACAACAAAACTCTTCAGATCATCAACATAGACAAACTCGTAACCATAATTCAATCTGTCATTCAACCAGTATGCCTTAGACAGCGTTCACCGAACTTTTAATTAAAAAACAGATTAAAGATATGGGCAAGCAGTGCTATGCAGATGGAAAATAATTATCAAAGACCGATAAATGCTTATTCATTTTATTCCGACTACTGTTCTCATCCTGAGTGTTAGTTTTCACAACGTTTCGGTCGATGTATCCTCCGAACTTTTTCGGGGGTATCTTGTCGAACTCGGGAATCTGTGCGAAGATCTTCAAAGGAACCGTGATGTAGCAGTAAGTAAAATACTTGATAAGTTCAATTGTAAGTTACAATTGTCTTGAGGTCGAAGGTTCAATCCTCAGTGCAGGCGACAGATGATATGAAATTGCGACCCAGTCATAGCTGACAGAACGAAAGCATGCTACCCTTGTGGATTAAATAAGGGGTTCTGTTCGAAATTCCATGCAGATTCTTAAATTCGACAGAATGATTACCGAGTTTGACATGATATATATTAAGTTACATTGGCCAAAACGCTGTCAAAATAACACTCAAGATGAGAACAGTAGTCCGAAGAATCCAAATAATACGAATAATCAGTCCTCATCTAAAAAATATGCAAAACATAAATACTTATATTTAATTCTTATGCAAATATCACGGTTCATGTTCAAAGATAATTTTTGAAATCAATCTTTCTAAATCATATTATAATTTTAACTATTTTTTTTTTATTAATGTAATAACGAAATGCTACCGTGTATGCACTAACAGTGACTAAGTGTTTAACGACACGGATAAAAAAACAGGCGTTCACTGTTCGAATCTGGTTCGTTCCACAGAAAGACTTTCAATCAAACCCATACTTGATCTTGTGTCTAATTTCCTCCAAGGGAGGTAAATATATTAACTAAACATTATCGTAAGTAATGCAATTAAACTTGACAAAAAATTCGATTTATTTAAAATGGCTGGAACGAAGCAGCTGTTTTCGAAATATGTATTGTTTTGTTATGTGTATCTCGTCGTTTAAAAGTAAGCGCGTAAATATTTATAGGATTTAAAACTTAATATTTCTAAAACGTTCTATCGATTTAATTGCGAAACTTGTTTTTAATGATAAAAATACAAAATATAAAAGACAAAATCGCACATAGCAATAAGAAACTTTAAGAGTAAGCAAATACGGGTGTAGCAATAGACATAAGAATGTTAAAAGAAAAGCTTAGACAGTTAGGTGAAATGTATGGATCTGGTTGTCCCCCCACCTCTCTCTCTCTCTCTCTCTCTCTCTTTCTCTATCTCTATCTCTATCTCTTTCGCTATCTCTCTCTCTACTTTCCGTCTTCGCCATTTTCATATCTATAAAAGATTTTTCTATTCATTCCTTCTAAAAAGTTTGTCTCGTTTATCTATATTAATAAGTCACTACTTACCAAGGTCAAAAGCAATTCGGGGATAAGAACTAACAAAATTTATGGATTACGAAGAATATTATTAGAGAATTTTTTTATTATGATTTTCATTCACCCAAACAGGAAATATTGCCACTTAAGCGTAAGATTCTACTATTTGTAACAATGTCTACAGGATATGAAGAGTTGATATGACTGTTCGCATTACATCCGAATTCCAAAGTTTAGAAGTTCCTAAGAACTACTACAAGCAGAAGGCTTTCCGACATCTACGGCCAATACAATAAAGGAATGGTATTATGCTGCCTATCGGATCGAAGGGGTTCTATAAGTTCGTCAAAGAACATTCCATTAATGTATTCGTAAAGCAGGCACAGAAATGTAACATTGGGTCGATGAGACAGAGGTTGTAGTTTGGTTGATAGTGCTTGACCTATTAGATTGGAGACTCTTTATTAACCCTGTCTAAAGGAGAGAGATTAGTGGCAGTTGCATCAGCCTATATGTTATAACAATACTTTATGCATGGGCGAATGGTGGTTAGGTAGAGATGTAGAATATTCTCAGGTGTGAATAGTTTTCTAGCACGATAGAGAAAACCCAACTTCCTTGCAACAGCCTTGGCAATATCTCCAATGTATTTGTTTCAATTCATGTTGCCTATGAATGTTAAATCAAGGGGTTAGCTATCAAATATAGTTTCATAATTTTAAACGATGACTGGAATGATTAAAATTTAATTAATTATAAAGATGATTAATTATCAAGTATTGATGGACATTACATTTGAAGAACGGAATGTTGTAGTATGCGGACAGTAGACACTTTGTAATATGTTCCACAGATGTAAAATATTTAGCAAAATACTTTGTTTATGAAAATTTCGCCGGGTATTAGGCTAGGCTAGACACACTAAAGAAGAAATAAAGGTCGGTAGTACTTGGTGACCAGTAGTCTGAGATGTCGGAAATTTTTCTGTCTCTGTCTGTCCTTGTGGCCATGTCACTAGTAAGGGTGCTGGAGGTAAACGTTTTGTCTGGGCTGACGTTATCCGCCTGATAGTCAGGGACCCGAACCTTGGATTAACCACTAAGGAGGCTGTCCTATCAGCAGGCGCAAAGTACTGGGACTGCTGTATTGCCATTTGGTGAGTGGATCTGGACCATACAGTAGTCTCTGGTGGAGCCTCTCGATGCCATACTAGTAGGTAATTATTACGGCTTTACCTTTTCGTGGGCTACAAAAAAAAATTTCCTGTCTTTTTCTCTCTTACTTTCCCTCTCTGTACTGCTCTAACCAAGTATGCCGACCTATCCCACAAATCCCAAAACCTCAACATGAAATATCTCTAGAATAAAAACTCGATTAAACCTAGAACCCCATCTTCCAACGTAGACCCCTACTACCAGGTCTCCTTCTCCAACATCAGGGGTCTACGTTCCAACCTTCCAGAGGTTGAAAACCAATTACAGGAGACAAAACCGGACATATTATTTCTAAGTGAAACTGGAATAGGGCCGACCACTTCCCTAGATGAGTTCATAATTAACGGATACTCTAATTTAACAGCTAAATCTGACACCCAAGATCGCCATAGGCATGGAATATGTGCCTACATTAAGGATGGCTTCCCATGTGGCAGGGATATCTCTAGAGAAGATCCTAATTTACCCTATATGTGCTTCAGGGTTGCACTTGCTAACACCACTGCATTTATATTTGCCCTCTATAGGTCCCACAACAGCGGAGTTACTATCTTTAGAGCATATCTGAGAAAATAGACCACATACTGTCTTCACATCCCTCGGCTAACATCCATATCTGTGGTGACTTCAACGTTCATAACGTGGAATGGCTGACCCATTCAAATGAGACAGATGATGAGGGAGGTTTTGTCATGATTTTGCCATGGCTTATGACCTCACTCAGATTGTTCGCGAACCCACCCGTGTGCCCGATACATCCGGTCAATATGCAAGCCTCTTAGATCTTTTTCTCTCAACTTCCCCTGAGCTATGTTCATGTTCCGTTCATTTTCCTCTAGGATCCTCCGACCACTCCGTCGTATCAGTTCGAAATGTAAGAAGCCCCCAGACGTACCCCTCCACCGTACTGTATACCGATACTCTATGGCTGACTGGGATAGCTTCCGTACATTCATATCTGATTTACCTCTGCACTCCATGTTTAAAAAGGAAATGTCCTCTATAGTATCAGACCTGACCGAATGGTTAATTGCAGACATAGACCAATTCATACCATCTAAAAAATTCCAACAAAAACCTAACAACCAGCCATGGTTCTCCCCAAAATGTGCTGCTGCTATCGCGCACAGAAATCACTTTTTCTATAGCTACCAACGTAATAGATGCACTGAGACTAAAGCTGCTTTCAGGTCTGCCAGCAACCACTGTAAAAGAGTAATAAAAAATGCAAGAGAGCTATATGCACAGTCTGTTAAATCCAAGGTAGCTGATCAACGGCTTGGATCCCACCAGTTTTGGCAAATAACAAATAGGATCCTGAACAGAAGTGTGCGTTCTATCCCAACCATTATCAATGGACCAGAGGTCATCTCGTCAGCATCAGATAAGGCCAAACTATTTGCAAATAACTTTGCAGCTAATTCTACCCTATGTGACGAAGGCCATCAACTCCCCATATTTCCTCCTATAACACAGAACACGCTAGGTAACATACAAATATCCGTGCATGAGGTCGCCAAGCTAATAAAGAACCCAGATTCCAGTAAAGCAACTGGCCCTAATGGCATCCCAATTATAGTGTTAAAAAAGCTTCAAACAGAACTTGCTCCCATACTTACGAAACTATTTAAGCGCTGCCTTAAGGAGAAGTGCTTTCTGACTCCCTGGAAGACCTCATCAGTTTGCCCTGTATTTAAGAATTCAGGTGATAAGTCATCTCCCTCTCAGTACAGACCTATAAGTCTCCTGTGTGTTATGAGTAAGTTGCTGGAATCCATATTAAATAGAGAAATAGTCAACCACCTCAGCAGGAATAACCTTCTTAGTGACACACAATATGGGTTCCGCTCTGCAAGATCTACCGCAGATGTGCTGACGGTTATATACCACAGGATTAGTGAATCTCTTGACAAAGGCTTCCTTTCTAGGGCAATTGCTCTTGACATATTAAAGGCCTTCGACAAGGTATGGCATAAGGGTCTACTTCACAGGATTTCCAGCTACGGTATAACTGTAAATGTTTTCTCAATCATTAAATCATTTCTCTCCGATAGGCTCATAAGAGTAGTGGTAGATGGACAAAAATCAGAGGCCTGCAATATAAATGCTGGAGTCCCTCAGGGATCAATCCTGGGCCCAACTCTCTTCCTGATCTACATCAATGACCTCCCTAAACACATACTTAAATCATTCGTTGACATCTATGCTGATGACACGACCATCTATGGCAACACATCAAAGGCTGTAAATGACAAAGTTTTCTCTGATTCTCTCTCCTCTGATCTCGAGCGCGTGGTTCAGTGGGGGAAAATGTGGCTGGTTACCTTTAATGCATCCAAAACAAAACTCCTATCCTTACATCATCAACGCTCTGATCCCCAGCTGGCATTAATTGTGATGGATGGCTCTCGTCTGGGTGAGGCCCCGTGTTTTGACAAGCTTCTGGGTTTGACCTTTACTCCTGCTCTGAAATGGAACACGTACATCAAGTCTGTTGCCAAGGTCGCTGGAAAGATGGTGGGATCCTTCTACCGCTCCAGAAGATATCTCACTACTGATGCAATTCTCTATCTATATAAAAGCCAAGTACGTCCAAGGATGGAATACTGTTGCCATATCTGGGCAGGAGCTACTAAAAACAGCCTATCCTGCCTTGACCGAGTACAAAATAGACTTCGTGGCTTAGTGGGGGATGCCCTTTTCTCTACCCTGCAACCTCTCTCCCACAGAAGAGACGCTGCGAGCCTATCCTTGTTTTATCGTTATTTCCATGGCAGGTGCTCGTCTGAACTCCAATCTCTGGTCCCCCCTCGCCAATCTTTTACGAAAAACACCCGTCCAGCTTAATCCACTGTGAAAAATTTCCCCCACTCTATATCTGTGCCTAAGTCAAAACGCGGATTCCATGAACAAAGCTTCTTTCTTAGAACTGCACGCCTGTGGAACTCTTTTCCGTCTGCCTGCTTCTCTCCGGACTACAACTTGGATGTCTTCAAGTCCAATGTTAACAAAATGAACCGCCCCCTTTATTAAACACTTCATCAAATCTCCACACTAACGTAATGTACATGCAATAACCCTTATCCCTTAGTGGCTTCCGGGCCTTGATAAGTGGTGATCAGTGTGTAAAAAAAAAGGAACGTTCTTTTCAGTTGTGGTAGAAGATGAGTTCTAGCTGTTAATGTCTTACCCTGAAACTAGAAGTAGAAGCTCAATAGACCATTCTCCAGGGAAATTAGGATAGAGTATGTTTTTGAGATGAGCCAGCCAATGAAATCTCCGATCTTCTTCATGTATATCTTGTCGAACTCGATAATCTTTCTGTCAAACTTGGTAATCTGTACGGAATTGCGAACGGGATTCTTTATTTAATCCATGAGAGTAGCATGCTCTTTTTTAGTCAGCCATCATCCAATAGCGGTCCTAAGTTATTCACAATTATATTTTGATTGTCGCTCGTACTGAGGACTAAACATTTAACATCTAGAAAAGTCTAAATAATAAGTAAGTTATCATGTACGCCAAGGGTTTATACGGACAATTTTAGGAGCCTTAAACATATTTTGGGTTTTAGATGTTGAATCTTACTTCCTTTCACGATAAATTACTATTTGTTTATATAGATTTCTACACACACATACACACACATACACACACACACACACACACACATATATATATATATATATATATATATATATATATATATATATATATATATATATATATATATATATATATATCACGTTGTATGAATAATCGGGAAATCCAAAATAATACGAATAAATAAGCTTATTCAATACTGGAATTATTTTCTGTTTAATACATTAATATCACCGAATAGCTCTGTTAACGAAATATCATTGAGTTGAAGAAGAAATAAAATGCATTGCAAAATAAAAACAAAAGAAAATGTTTTTATATATTTTATTATGACTATCATAAAAAATAAAATATTTTAGATTGTATTTGATTATACATGAATATTTGTAGAATATTTGTGTGTTTTTTTTGTTTTACTTGTATTTTTTATGAGTCCACTATTGGCTGAATTGTTACACGAGTTCGACAATAAAATGACTTGACAAAGACAAACATTAGAAAGAAGAGAAGACACACTAATAACGTCTGTAATTTTTTTCGCAGATGAGTCATCATTATTTCTATGAGGAGCTTCGTCGTTCGGACGGTGGTCTGTTACGCTTTAGCTTGAAACCGAATTTTTGTACAACTGAATAGAAGCATTTGTTTTTCAAATGCGTCCAAGTATCTCTATAAGAGATTTTGTCCGTATGTTTGAAACTGCGTTTTCTGCCGCCACTTTTTTGTAAAAACATTTATTTTAATAGGCGAGCAAGAACAGTGTGAAAACTGAGGACAAATTACTTAAAGAGAATTCTATAAGAAGAAAATGATAAAGAAAACATATGTATATATGTAAATATGCATAAAGCCGCCGGGAATGTAAGGGCTGATGGAGGATTGGGGTTCCCTAATTGGAAAAGACAGTTTACAAATTACGGGACCAGGTGTATCTTAGATGTCAGAAAGAAGTTAAAAATACCCGAGCCAGAGATAACAGTTGTATTTTTCAAAGAAATCACCACTTATCAAGGCCCAGAGTGTTACAGAGAGAGAGAGAGAGAGAGAGAGAGAGAGAGAGGGAGAGGGGTGAGTAAATGTGGAGGTAGACACGTTTACCAGAACCAAAGGTCAGCTGACCAGATTACGTATGTGTGACGTGGTCAGGTTGGCTAGATCTGTGAGATTTGATTTGGGCTTTGAAGAAGACAGACGACTTTCCGTTGTCTCCCCCTCTTAACTGGGGAGGGGGAGACGAACGCTGACGTGTGTAGAAGAAGAACCCCCACACATGCCGATTTCACTTCCACCTTCTGCAGGACCTCTGAGGAAAGTGAAATAAAAACTATAAAACCCATTTATCGTCTTGGAGTGATAAATCTTCGTCAAACAGGTATCAAGTCTCCCTCCAGGATGAGAAATTTCCAGATGGTCCAACATCGAAGAAGCAGAGGTAGGTTCTGAAAATACATGTCACACACACGATTCCCTTTATAATAATCAAACACACAACCATTTATATTAGAGACAATCATACGCACACGGAATCCTTTTGATGTTATACACCCAAACGTAAATGGTGCCCCTCAATGATAACGATATGTAACAAGAGGTCACTCGAGGATAAGGGTTAAAAAGTGTATAGTAGTCAAAAGGACAATATCATAGTACTCGTTAGAAGTGTACATTTGGTAAATTGGATTACTTAAGGAGAACGGTTCATCAAGAACTTGTTTACATTGGACTTGAAGACGGCCATATTGCAGTAAGCTGGAAAACAGTCAAACGGAAGAGAGTTCTGCAGGTGTGCAGTTCTTAGAAAGAAGCTTTTTCATGGAATCTACGTTTAGGTTTAGGCACAGAATGGAGGAAATTATTGATAGTGTTTACAGCCAAACGAGTGTTTCTCGTGAATGGTTGGCGAGGGGAAACCATAGATTAAAGCTCAGACGAGCACTTGTCATGAAAATAACGATAAAACAGGTAGGCTAGCAACGTTTCTTCTGTGAGAGAGAGGTTGCAGTGAAGAGAAAAGGGAATCTCCCACTAGGTTACGAAGTCTATTCTGAACTCTGTCAAGGCAGGATAAGTTCATCTAAGCAGCTTCTGCCCAGATGTGACAGCAATACTCCATCCTTGACGTCTCTGACTCTTATATAGGTAGAGAATTGCATCAGCAGTTATATATCTACTGGATCGATAGAAGGATCCGATCATTTTTCCTGCGACCTTGGCAACGGATTTGATGTACGCATTCTATTTTAGATTAGGAATAAAGGTCAAGCCCAGAAGCTTGTCAAAACATGGAGCCATTCATTTCAATTGATGCCAGATGGGGATCAGAACGTTGATGATGCAAAGAGAGAAGCTTAGTTTTAGATGCATTAAAAGTAACCAGCCACTTTTTCCCCATTGTACCACATGTTTAAGACAAGAGGAGAGAGAATCAGAATATTTTCCCTACAAGTAAACTCTGACACAAAATCACATAGTATTCGCGGTCCAAATAATATTGCAGTATCGATAACCGACGAGGAATGGCGCACCTTCTCCAAGTGATGTTACCTCAGGTAAATAAAAACAAAAAGTTGGATACTCCACTAGACTGGATGAATTCTTGCCCTAGAATCCATTAAGACCAGTAAACCACAATAAAGATATGTTATAACATATGTAAATTGTCAATTTAGGAGAGGAAAATTATGTTCTCAACTAAACTAAATGTTTGAGATATAGCCTTAATGAAATATTCGAATGTCTATGCATCTCAGATAGAAATCAAGTGTTAGCCTCTACCCTGAGAATGAGCCCCTTGATTTTGGAAAACTTCGACCAAAGTAAAATGAATCAGTAAGACAATATATATATATATATATATATATATATATATATATATATAGTGTATTATATATATAGTATATATATATATATATATATATATATATATAATACACTATATACATAGATAGTGTATTATATATAGATAGCATATGAATATAAAAGTGGTAATGACGTGCATCAGCAAAAGAACTTTCCATATGGTAATATTCGTTTTGTCCAACAGTTGAAAACAAACAATACCGAATACAAAATGGCGCTAGTGTCGCAACGGCAAAGTCACGAGCACGAGAAAAAGAGGGAGTACGGGGCGGTCTGTGACTAAAGTACCGCGCCCTTTTCACAGCTTCTGCTAATGGCATCCGATCTACGCCTACTGACGGTACGATGTCCCGTCTTAAAACGACGACACGGTCGCATCACATCCACAACGCAATCACTTTCAAATCCATTTTAGTTTTAGTCTTTAAAAGCGAGAGAAGAGGATATAAATAAAAAAGAAAGTAGAAAATGAAAAAAGAAAGAAAAAAGACTATTATAGTATTTGTATTTACCTACATCTGCTTTCATCGTCTTTTTCTTCTTTTTCTTTTTCTTCTTCTTCTGGTTCTTATACTTTTTCTTCATCTTCTTCTTTTTATTCTTCTTCTTATTATTACTATTATTATTACTAATAGTAGTAGTAGTAGTAGCAGCAGTAATAGTAGTAGTATCCACTCTCTATTAGTCCTCATAAAACCATCATCAGCGATCACTCACTGGCAATAAGCTGTGGTGTTCCTGAACTCTGAGTGACAACAAGTCTCATAATATTTCTAGTGCCCTTAAACTCTTTCGATAGCCAGCATAAATGATTTCACGTTATCGCAACAGTCGGTTACCTTTTATTTCTCGCTGAAAACCGTCATTAGTATTACTGGGGTTTGATATCAAAACGCATCCTACCCCTAGGGTTCGGTGCTCTCTTTCCACACTCTTCTAGGGGTAGTCTCGTTAGTGCTCCGCCTCTTCGGTCCCCCAGACCCTCTATGACCCTTTGATGTTGCGTCGTCCGATGTAGACGCCATCACTTTTTAGGTGGAGGCGGCGTTTAGTTAACTTACAATTTTGCAGTTTCGGTTTTTTTGGTTTTCTGTCGTCGTATTCTTTCTATTTTGTTTTAATTGGATATGTAGGAGGAGAAACAGAAAAAGACGGAAGAGTAGTAGGAGGAGTGAACTTAAAAAGAAGATTTGTAACTTACTCATATTAGTGATTGCTCACTGGCAGCAGCACGGGGTCTTAGTTAGACCATGAATGATAACAAGTACACCGCTACTTTTGCTAATCAGTGGAAATTATTTTTGCGTTATTACATCAACCGTTTACCATTTATTTCTCATTGATATTGGCCGATGATGTTCTTCTTAAACTGAATAGCATTAAGCATCCACTAGATTTCCCTATTCTCAGGACTACTGTTCTCATTTTGAGTGTGATTTTCAGAAAGTTTCGGTCAATGTAACCTCTGATCTTCAGGTGTATCTTGTCGAAATCTGGGATGCTGCTATCGAATTCGGGGATTTTGGACAGAATTTCGTGCGGAATCCTTTATTTACTTCACGCAAGGATCCGTGGTATAGTGGTTAAAGTACTTGGAAAAATCAATTGTAAGAAGTGATATTTTCATGACGGTTGAAGGTTACATTTTCAGTGTGGGCGACCGAAAAATACAATTACAAATTACTTAAGACCTCTATCCAGTGGCTCACGAGAGCATGTTACCCCCGTTAATTAAATAAAATGTTCCGCTCGAAATTCCTTACGATATACCCGAGTTTAACAGAAACATTCCCGAGTTCGACAAGAAACACCTGAAGAAGGTTGGAGGTTACATCAACCGAAATGTTGTGAAAATCACACTCAAGTTGCTAAGTAGGAACTTAAATCTATTTTAAAGTTTTTATTCTGCTGGGGCTCTGTAATACCTGGCATAGTATCCAAGCACGGTATTGCATCTTTCTGTGAGATGAATCGTAGATCTAGTTTGATCATCTATCTAAGAGAATGAAAACTCTCATGCAAACATGTGTACTAATCTCAAATGTTTTAACACAGAACGAATGATAGCGGGGAGTCTCTTTATTTCTGATCGACAATCTTCATTGAGCTGCAGACTCGAATAAATAATATTCGGTCGGCAGACCTACAATTGTCTTAGAGAGTAGATATGCTCTGCCAATCACCCGACTTAACTTCTCCGTGTTAGCCTTATTTTGTCTACTAGTATTATATAGTTGTCCGAGCATAAGAGTTAATTATCTAATATCTATCTATCTATCTATCTAACTGGCGGAGTACATAAGAGATGTGAACTATGTTTTGATAAGGTTATCAAAACATGTCAGACCTTGTCAAACTATGAACTGGCCAAGTTTGCACCAGAAGGTCTGCACAGCTGACCAGTAGGACGTGTCGTCTGTCACGTGTTCCGGTTTGCTGAAGCAAAGCGTTGAGTTGGATTCGAGACGTCAAAAGAGCGGATGGGTTAGATGAGTTTTTCCCCCAGTGTGAGGGTGAGGGTGATGTGTCTCAAAATGGAGACTAGGAGAAACCCATGGGCCAGATATACGCACTTCCTATTTCTTCTGCGTAACGATACCTGGGGAGTTAAATAAAATCTTTATATAAAACTAATCATCGTCTTGATTTCTGTGCGCAATGGCAGCAGCACATTCCGGAGAGAACCACGGCTTGCTGTTAGGTTTTTGCTGGAGGTTTTCTGAACGGTATGAAACGGTCTATACCTACAATTAACAATTCCATCAGGTCTGATACTATAGAGGACACGTCATTTTCAAACATGAAACGCAGAGGTAGATATGATATAAATGAACGGAAGCTATCCCAGTCAGCCATAGAGTATCGATATACCGTACGATGGAGAGAATTTAATTCCATTATTTTTAACAATTGATTTCACCAAAGAGTTTTATGTTAAAAAACACATATCTCGGTTAAAACAAAAAATATTGATCAAAATAAGCACCATCAGAATCAACACGCTTTTGCCAATGCAAAACATTTTTGCCAGTAAAGTAAGACTCTTAACTTCTGATGGCGATGAAATCACTGAAGGTGTTTTTGATATCGCTTAGGTTTTTGAAGTATTTCTCACAAAGAAAGTTGTCGAGGTGCTTGAAAAAGTAGTAGTCACAATGCGGGAGATCTGGAGTGTATGGCGGATGAGGCAGCGTTTCGTAGCCCCATTCGTTCAACTTCTGCAGTGTCGATTTAGCTACGTTCGGTAGGGCATTGTCGTGGGGAAAATTGGGCCTTGTCTGTTGCCTAACGCAGGGTGCTGTTGTCGAAGTTTCTAATGAATTTCATCCATTAGTACAGCACTTCTCCGTAGTAATGGTTTCGCTGCATTCAAAAAACTGTGATGAATGAGACCAGTCGCAGACGACCAAACAGTCAGCATGACCTTTTTTGGTACAACTGTGACTTCGAGAAGTGTCCTGGAGTTTTGTTATCATCTATCCACTGAGCTGAGCGTCACCGGTTGTAAAAAAAAAACACTTTTCATCGCATGTCACAACCCGGTCGAGAAACGGATCGTTCTTGTTTCGTAAATGAAAGGAAGATGGCACTTCATAATGGCGTTTCTTTTGATTGTTCTCCAATTCGTGAAGCCCCTATTTATCAGGGGGGGTTTTCTTTCCGATCTCTTTCAAGTAGTTGGAAATCACCGTATACGTTATGTCTAATTCAGAAGCAAGTTCTCGAACAGTTATGCGTTGATTGGCTTTGACTAAGGCTCTTAATTTATCGTTGTCAACATCTGATGGCCGACCACTACGCGCATCATTTTCAAGACTTTAGTCGCCGCCACGAAATTTCTTAAACCACCATTATGCTCTGCATTCAGTAGTGGTTCCTGGGCCAAGCGCTTCGTTAGAGGTCGCGAGTTGTTTCAGCAGCTTTTCGGCCTAGCTTGAATTAAATAAGAAAATTGTGCAAATTCGCTTTTTTTCCATCTTATATTCAACGTTCTGAAAGGATGACATAATTGTTTTGAAACGATTAAATAGATCAAAATACGCACTATAAAATGATATATAAACTGATTTGAAAATACATGATTTGAAATCAAAATTTAAAATTCCGCAAGAACTTTCTTTTCAACCTTATAAAAAAGTTCTTATGGTTAGATAAATTATAAAGAAGGATATCTACTTAAAATATTCTTTATTTGCCATAATTATACAGCTATACATCTTCATCTGCTAAAACTTGCTAATGACGTTATTGTATTGTGCAAAGTCTGTATACAACATTGCGTGTTTCTCACTATTATTTAAATCATCAATTCTCATCTCAAAAATTAAAAATCATGTTTTGTATTTCTTCATTTCTTTCTTTCACTGTTCTGGCATATTCCGCATTGCATATCGTCTTATTTTATTAAATTTGAAAGAACAAACTACGGAAGTGCTAACAATCCTGGAAAACGTTATGTAAGTCGAAATAGTTAGAAATAAACGAGAAATGACTTCAGTAACGGATCAATAAACGTTATTCATCTTTTATAGATCAATCATTTATTAAGTAGTAATACGAGTTGCTGCTATAAGATTTCACACTTATTTTGTTCGGACATTTAAAATTCAGTATGTTATTGCTATACATTTTATGAGAAAAGTGATCATTTTTTATGATTTCAGATTCAAAGGAACAGCTACAGCAGAAATTGGAATACATCCTACTAAAGCTTGATTGTCACAGCTGGTGAATTTAAAAAATGCAGTCTGTACGACGGGACACTTTAGAAGAACGATATGCAATGAAATTTTGTTTTAAACTCGGAAAAAATGCTACAGAAACGTATGAAATGCATCAGATTGCTTTTGTAGGAATTGAGTATCAGTTTTGGAGTGGAATAAGAGATTCAAGGAAGATAAAAGGTCTGTAAGGGATGATGAGAGGTGTGGGGGGAGTAAGGAAGTCCGAACACCAGAGTTGATTGACTAAATAAAGAATTACATGGATAAGGAACGTCGTATATCTATAGCGACAATAAGTGCAGTTTGATGTTAGTGCGGGAACTGTACATACAATTATTCGCGAGGAACTGAAGACGCGGAAGATTTGCACGAATACACCAGTCCACAATTCCATCTTTGTCACAGACTATTTAACCAAGGCGAGCATCAAGGCAGTTCTTCACCATCCTTATAGTTCAGACCTTGCTCCCTGTGACTTTTGGTTATTCTCTAAGCTTAACGAAACCCTTAGAGACTGTCCTTATGAGACAATTGAGGAGATGAAAGAGATTGGGATTAGGGTCATTGACACGCCCACACAAGAGGACTTCTATAGGGCCTACCAGAAGTTGTTGAAACGGTACAAGTGCATTGCAGCCGGAGGAGATTACTTCCAAAGAGGATTAGAGTTTCATATGTATTCTATCAATAAAAATGCCCATACGAAAAAAATACAGAAACTTATTGAAAGCACCTCGTAGATCAATAAAAAAATGAATAACATCAAACAGGCAATAAATATTAATCCTCCAAACGAATCGCTCAGCAAATTACAAATGTCAGTAAATGATTTTCATCTAATGTTTATTATCAACTTCATATACAAACGTACTGTAATATGTATATTAAACGCACTGTCATAACTGTCAATATATGATTTTTGGAATGATAAAATATTTCAGTACTAATCAAATATTCCTACATTGAAAAGCATCATTGAATTGAAAATGTAATCAGTGAATTTTTGTTTGAAAATGGTTTTCAATGTAGACATATCCAATTTGTTATCCTTATGGTCTCAACACAAAATCAGGATATTAATAGCCACTTCCATTTGACACAAACAGATATCGACTATCACCGGCATTTGCCGTGATGAAGAGGGAAATGTTTATAACTTACTGAGGAAGATAGAAGTCGGCCGAGTTATTTGATATATATCGCTTTTCTTTATGCAAAAAACATGTCGTAGCATCGAATTTAGTTTTTAAAATAATTTCTTATAGTTTAGCATATTATTTATTAATAAAATATAAAGATAAGGACAAATAAATAGTAATAAAATTAGACTTGGTTTGTTTGTTTTTATCTGTTTTGTTTTTCGCATTCAAATAAAGTTCCGTTGCCACATAAGCGGATGTATTGCTCAGAGCATCATTTCTTGACAGAGTGCAATACCAAATTAGAAATCTAGTGGAGGGTATTCTCTTCTCATGCTTACAGTCTCTTTCTTACATAAAAGTGATTACTAGTCCTCCTTCTATTCTATCGTCATTTTCATAGTAGGTACTCGACTGATCTACAATCTATGTTTACCGATCTGTGGAACAAATTACCATGGGCTGCTTACTACCTGAATACAACATGGTCGTTTTCAGGTTCAATGTAAACAAATTCCATGTTTTAACTATCATTACCAACCAACTCGATGATGTCTCATAATTCACCTGACAAACTCATATCTTTTAGTGGCAACACACATGGGTCACTCCTTGAAAATTGACAATTAGGATAGCACTCAAGTTGCCACGAATACTGGTAGAATTCTTTGTAACAGCCAATCGCATTACCTATCTCCACGATACAAAATGAAATTATTTGACAAAGGTTATACGGAAGTCTAAAACACCTTCGAACTGAGAACTCCTGCTGTATCGAGAGATGGCAGAAAAATATCCGTTTTATAAGGCTGAATATTTTAAGTTTATAAATTGTTCTCGAGTCAATAGATAATGATGCAATATTTGTAAAGGTATATGGCGTATCAGACAGTGGAAAGAAGAAATAGTAATATCACAAGGGAATTTCCTATCAAATCAGAAAAAGACCAATGGTTAGCGTTATGGGATAATACTCGACCGTATTTAAAACGTTGAGAGCAGCATAATATGAAAAGCGACCTGAATTTACTTGACAAAATTCTGTCTGAAATGTCCAAAGGCAGCGTGTAAGAACTAGAAGTTACAATTGCTAGATATTACTTAACAGTAATGTGCTTTCGTATATCATGTTCCAAATGACAGGTTTTTTTTCTTTGAGTGGCAATATGTTCATAAAAATAAAGCAGATGCCGAAATGCTTAATTTAGATCTTCAGTTTTACGTTCGGCTAACTAAATTATCGGGCTTGAAACCGACGGTACCAATGACTTATCCCATCTAACAACTTTCTGTACACAAAATACAAAATATAAATATGCTCTTATTTTTCGGATTTTCCTTTTCATTGAGCACTCTGCTGGAACTCTATTTAAAAAAAAAATAACTAATCGTATATATATATATATATATATATATATATATATATATATATATATATATATATATACATTCTAATGCTAAACATTGTGTAATTATTTTGGTTTAAGTATAGATGATATCTAGGCGACAATTCAAAAAAATGGTCCTAGGCGTAGTAAGTTTATTTAGAAAGAAATTGAATCGAAATACAGCTTTTGTAACCAATAACTGTGTGTGTGTGTCTGGTCACGAATAGGCTCCTATATGGTTGACTATTTTAAAAAACTGATTACATATAATGATAGAAGATATATCAAGACACAGGAATGGGTATGTTTGATCTGGCAGAACGGTGGTTCATTAAAACTGTGGGGTCTGCGTTCGCGCCTGGTCCACAAAGTATGGAAATAAAAAATTTTAAATGAAAAAAAAACGTTTACAAGTGTTTTTGATATAGATGTACATAAGAATACTTTGATAAGTATGTTTAAACTTAAATAGAGATGGTATAATAAAATTGTGGGGTCTGCGTTCCCGCCTGCCCTCCATAGAAGAGAAATAGGCACAAACTTTAATAAAGACTTTTCATATCTATCTGCGTAAGTATACTATGATAATTATATTTCAGTTTGAAGAAATATGGTATAATAAAATTATGGGTTGTTCGTTCGCGCCTGACCTCCATAGAATGGAAATATGTCACAAAGTTTAACAAGGTTTTTTAATATAGATCCACAGAATATTGTGATAAGTGTTTCAGTGTGAACAGGTATGGTATAATAAATTATGGGGTTTATCTATTTATTTTTACTTTCATCATATTTTGCTTTGGTTTTCATACCCCCAAATTCGAAGCTATCTCTTTACAACCCTTCCGTTTCATAACCTATCATACTTTAATAAATCAAAGTCCATTTTCTGTAGGCTGTTTTTAAACCCAGTCAACGACGGGTAGCTTTATGGGCGTCTAATTCCTTCGCAGACCTTCTAAGCAGATTTCTCTTAAACTCTGCCTGTTCCAAGTTTGCCTCAATACCTTGCGACCATCCGAGACAACTTTTCACCATGCACTGCTATTCTCAGCTCTCTCTTCCCATCTCTCAACATTTATGTTAAGCTCCTTAAGATTGTTTTTCACACAGTCTTTGAATCTTTTCCTTGGCCAGTGCTGTGAGCTCTTACTAGCCGCTAGCTCACCGTAGACCAGCTGTTTTGGCAATATGCAATCATCCATACAGAGAACGTGTCCAACCCAGCGCATCTGATTGTTTGTTATCATGCTTCCAATACATGGGCAACCTGCTCTTTGAAGGACAGCAGTGCTTAGTGTCATTGATTGCCATTTTATCCAGTTTTTTTTCTTAAGTAGTATTGATGAAATCTTTCAAGCCATTTCAGTTGGTGTTTATAAATCGTCCACGTTTCTGGTAAGTATAATAGGGTGGTTAGTACACATGTTCGATAAACTGCTACTTTGGTTTGAAAAGTAACACCTCTGTTACGCCATAACCGAATCTCTAATTTGCTAAAAGCAACAGAAGCCTTCTGGGTGCGAGCATGTATCTCAGAACCTAGCGAACTATCCCTTGACAAGGTGCCACCAAGGTAAACAAATGTGTCACCGACACCAAATCTGGTGTCATCAATCTAAATGTTAGGTTCGCGCTACGGAAAACCCCCTTGATGAAGTAAACATCACCTTGGTCTTCCTCAAGCTTACAGTGAGACCGAAGGAAGTGCATGCTGCTAAAGATTTGTTGATAAGCAGTTGCATGTCCTCTACATTGTGAGCGGCGAGGTCAGCATCATCAGCATACAGTAACTCACGTACAAGTGTTTAGAAAGTTTTAGATCGGATATTAAATCTCTTCAGATTGAACACTCCACCAGTTGTTCTGAACCTCAGGCCAACTTCAGTGTTATAGTCTTGAAAGGCATAAACAAGTACAACCGGAAAATATATTAAGAACAGCATTGGAGCATGTATATCACACCATTGTCAACAGTGATCTCTTCTGAACATGTGTTTTCATATTACGATGTAGTTCTTTCAGCATGTAGATGAATGTGGGTTGACATTCAAGTTTGCTAAGTACTTTCCACAAAGCCTCCCTGTTGGCATTCAAAAGCCTTAATTAGATTTATAAAGACTTGATACAGAAGGAAATTTTATTCCAAACATTTCTTCTGCAATTGTCCTGCCGAGAACTTCATATCGGCAGTACCTCTTCCTGAACGGAACCCACACTGCGTTTCTCTTGTGAGTCAGCAGTCTGTTAAGGAGACGTCTGGCTAATACTTTTCCGACCCTTTCAGAGAGAGCAAGCCACGGTAGTTATCACACTCGGACTTACTACTCTTGCCCCTAAATAAAGACACCAAAATACCATATATCCAATCTTGTGGAATTGGGAGACCTTTCTAACGTGTGTGAATCAGACTGAATACAGCTGATTGTATGTTCTCTCTTCCCTTCTGCAAGATCTTATCGGTAAACCATTCAAACCAGGTGCTTTGCCTGAGTTGATATAACCAATAGGATAATCTCTTGTCAGCAAATCACCTAATTCCATGATTATATGTTTTTGTACCAAGCCATCAATAACAGATTCATATACTTCTGAAAGATTGAAAAATAGATCTGTGAAATGTTCATGTCACCATTCCATAATACTTTGAATACTCCTGATCAGCACTGACCCATCTTTTGATTTCAATGAGACAATAGAAGCAAAGGACAGACTAAACACTGGCCTAAGTACGCAAAAGAGTTATTCTAGTTGTGTTGAGTGACTGCATTTTGAATTTCAACTGAAATACTGGTCCACTACTGCCTTTTCGGTGTTCTTGATCGTCGCTGAAGGGCAATCCTGTGTGCTTTGCATGAGATGTCAACTTAATATCTGTTTGTCAGGTTTGTATTCAAGAATAACTTGTGCAGGTGATGTTTTCTTTCGAGCAGTTCTTATCATTTTCATCAAACCATCCCTGTGTTTTTTCCTCTTTACTGAGAATATTCAGGCTAGTTTTTTTTTACTTGTCCCTTAAAGTGCTCCCTGGTGCTATCAAAATCCATATAGTCAAAAGCGTCAGAGAGCTCTTGACATACATCAGGGTGTTTGAGATTCACAACATTGATTCGCTTTGGAATTTTGTGCCCGACATACGAGTCTTCTTCCTAACATGCAGTTTAAATTTGCCACGCACCAATATGTGATCAGTATGACAATCGGCATTACATAACACACGGACACTGCAGACATCTCTGAGATCGTCTTTTTTATTTATATTTTTTGTGACCACATAGTCTGTCATATAACCATTTCAACTCTTGGGTGGATCCAAGTTACTTTATGTTTCTGTTTCTGCCGGAAATTGGTGTTGCAGATGACTAAGTTGAACTCAGCGAGTAGTGATAGTAAGCTCAGGTCATTGTTATTAACTGCGTCAATACCATATCGCTCAATATATATATATATATATATATATATATATATATATATATATATATATATATATATATATATATATATATATATATATACTAGCATGGGTGCCCGCCGTTGCCCGCCAAGGTGTTTGGAGGTGTATGCTGAGCAAAAATAAAGCGGTCAATTTTTTTTAACTTTGACCCCTATTATGACCCCTTAAAATTTATTGTTTTGGGCTCAAATCAAGTTATTAAGTTAGATCCATGTCCAAGGAACTTATATCTAAAATTTCAAGTGTTTAGACCCAAATTTTCGGAGGAGTTTGATAGAGTTCTCAACGGTCAAATTGTTGAACTTTGACCCTTTGACTGCCAAATTTCTGGTCGAAAACCGATTACATAGATTTTCCCAAATCCCAGTACCCTGTATATCAAATTTCGAGTTTATAGACTAAAAATTGACAGAGTTATTGCGTAGGGAAAATATACACAAACAGACACACAGACACACATACAGACACACAGACACGTTCACTTTTATGGATAGATAGATAGATAGATAGATAGATAGATAGATAGATAGATAGATTAAACAAAAATATATACGTATACATAAATATATATGGAAACAATTTTTTGTTTAGTGTAAATATTTTTCGCAAATATTATGCAAGTATAAATCATGTCGAATATCTACCTGAATATTATTACACATAATAGTTAACTAAAAATGATCATCCCATAAGAAAACCGAAAAAAACTAATAGGGAATTAATTAAAATGAATTTTTAAAGAATATGCAAATTAGCTAGATCTTTTGCTAGTGAGTGTATTTCCACAACCAATATATAAGAAAACTGTATTTTTTAAATAAATAGAAAAGAGGGGTTTTAATATAAATATAAATACATAGGAGTATATATATATATATATATATATATATATATATATATATATAGAGAGAGAGAGAGAGAGAGAGAGAGAGAGAGAGAGAGAGAGAGGAGATCGAGATATTGTAGAACTGAATTTACAAGGAATACGAAATAAAGGTGAGGGGTTCCTTATTTCATGGAGTTTTAAAGATAGGCTTTTCTTCTCAGAAGAAAAAAAAATAAGCCAAAGATAAGTATCTATTTTTGCTGGTTAGATCAATTTTTAAAAATTGAAAGAAAAATAAAAGTTTATCAGAAAAAACAAAATAAATACTCTGTAAAGTCCAATGAGTATGGTTGCAAATATCCAGTGGGATTCAAATGTTCACAATGGCTGGGGCGATTTGTGAGTCCAAGAGAATCTCTTTAAAAAAATATCTGCGGTTAGAGAAAGTTTGTGTTGAAAAATTCAAGTTCGAGTTTGATGACTTTTATTGCTGCAATATCACCGGAACTCGAGTTTCTGGCTTTATAAACACTTTCGTAAGTTCTACTCCCAACTCGCTGTATGTTCTAATCTGCCTGCTGATTTTTTTACATTATGTCAGTATTTCTAATGTCTTTGTAGCATCGGTATTTTACAAAGAGGTTTCAGATATGTTCAGCATCTTTTTTCGATGTCTTTTACGACGTTTTTTTTATTTAGCCTCCTGTTCTCTAGAGTTTGGAAAATTATGACTCACATTAGCGAAACACAAATGAGACTTCTTTTCATTAATTGTTTTTCCGTATGCGCGTATTTTTACTGACTTAAGTTAAATCATCAGGCGAGAGCGTGATGTGGCTTGCCTCATCCTCCACTATAAAACAATCCCACTTCGTGAATCTTCTTCTCCTGGTTTCCCCGTACTGGTAGCAGAGAGAGAGAGAGAGCACATCTTTTGCTTCTTTGAGACGAGCTTGCTTGTAGCATTACTATTACACATTATTGAACCGTGTAAGAAAGTATGTCTTTTAAGGAAACAATTTGTTTTTCTTCAGGAAAATTATCTCGCTGAAGTCCACTGAGGTTAGGATGAAATATGACAATCTGGATGTGGGTATCATCAATTAGACACTTAAGAACTCATTGTGGCTCGTTTCAAACTCTACTTGTTCACAAAACAATTTTGATTACAATCTAAATGTAAGAACGAGAAAAGTGATTAGAATGCAGATATGCACAATTGGAGCATTAGACGATGATCTAAGAAAGATAGTTGGATATTTATCTGAAAGTTTGAAAGTTCGTGTGCGGAGTTGAACATGTTGGCTATTTTGTCTTCTCCTCGATAACGTTGCGCCCCAAAAGAGAAGTTTGGCTGTTGTTCCAAGCTATGAGGAGATGAGAATTGCCGTTATTGTATGCATGCATAATTTTCTAGCTTGCACTTTTCAAATGCTTGCTAAAATCATAGATGCACCTAACGATTGTTTTGTCGTTATTTTTAAAATCAAAATACAGGCGAATTTATCAAAATATAAATTTATTTACAATTAAGCTTTTGGCCATAGACAAATAGACAGTCTTTAGTTGAGAGAATTACCGTTGGATTAATCCAATCACATTGTCAGCTAAAGACAGGAAAAGATCAACACAGTTAAGAATAAAAATTTAAACATTTTATATATATATATATATATATATATATATATATATATATATATATATATATATATATATATACATATAATGTCTGCTTAATTAGGTGGTCTCTTTTCATTCCAACGTAATCAATTGACTGAAACCGACAACGGACAATCCGTTTAATTATTCCTTGTATGACTTCTGGTCCGTTCCTCTGAAATGATGGTCAAAATGATTAATCAACTTCCGTTATTAATCCGAGTTGAAATACATTCGATCTCTTTAAATATCACGTTCAAAGTTGATGGCCATATATATATATATATATATATAAATATATATAAATATATATATATATATATATATATTACCGTTACCGCATTAGTTAATTATGTACTGCTCTAAAACGATTGAATAAAAGTATGAAAAAGGTACACATGATTTAATGTTGTCTGAATATAATTAGTGATGATATCGAGACTTTTTCATCCACAATAATGCATATTGCTACTTCGAACCTAAGGGGCTAGGATTTAGGATCGTGTCTAAAAGGAGTTGAGAACAGAAATGACTGTTTACAATACATTTAAACTTCTGCAAGTTAGTATAGTCAAGGAAGCAGAAAAAGAGAGAATTACAACAGGTCGGACGAAGAAACTGGGTAGAAAGTTTTCCAGCATTTAAATACCTCAAGAGTTAAAGGGTGCGATTTTGCTGTTTGTCAAATTAGTCGGAAGTGGGTACGTCAAATGGGCACAAGTGCAATGAGTTCATCAGAGCACCTTCCATTATAATACTTGTAAAACAGGCGCAGGGATGCAACATTGATGGGATAAGATTTGGGGCTTGAAAATTTCAAAAATGAAAAAGTTCTAATTAAACGAAAGAATAATGTGAAGAAAAACATCTTAATGGTTCATAAGGACATATATGGTTACAAAAAAAATCTAAACGGAGAAACTGAATTCCTAAAAAGAGTCGCACAAAATAACGCGATAGGAACCAATCACATCAAAGCAAGAATCGACAAGACACAATAAAAGACTGTGTGAATGACACAAAAAAGAACTAGAAAAATTCATAATGCAAAATACTGAAAGGATAATTATGGCAGCGAGAGACATTGAAAAAAAAACACAAAACAGAAAACAGAGGCAAATGACAAAACGAGAAAAGAAAAATGGGAAGAGAAACAACTCCACGGAAGATTCATATGAATGAAAAAAGATGAGAATAACGAAAACACCTGTCCATGTGTTTTCGTTATTCTCATCTTTTGTCATGCGAAAGGACATATGAACCGAGAAACTGAATCTCTAATAACTGTAGCACAAGATAACTCGATAAGAACCAACCATATCAAAGCAAAGATCGATAAAACACAAGAAAACAGCAAATGCAGACTCTGTGGACAAAGAGACGAAACGATAAACCATATAGTAAGTGAATGCAGCAAACTGGATCAAAAAGAATACAAAAACAGGCACGACTAAGTGGGGAAGGTGGTGCACTGGGAATTGTGCAAACGGCTGCATTTTGGGCGTACAGACAAATGGTATAAGCATAAACCCGCAACAGTACTCGAAAACGAGAACCACAAAATCCTATGGGGCATGGACATACAGACGGGCAAACCAATCCAAGCAAGAATACCAGATGTCGTAATAATTAACAAGAAAGAAAAATCCTGTCAAATCGTAGACTTTGCTGTCCCAGTTGACCAAAGGGTGAGTATGAAAGAAGAGGAGAAACAAAGCAAATACACAGAGCTAGCCAGAGAGTTAAAAGGGGTTTGGATGATGAAGAAAATGAAAATAATACCGATAATAGTAGGAGCATTAGAAAAAACTCCGAAAAACTTTGAAAAAAGAATTACAGAAATTGGTATCAGAGAAATGGCTGCAAAAATACAAAGACTAACGATAATGAAAACGATTGAACTATTAAGGAAAACACTTGAACGCGGAGAATAATACAAGTATACAGTACAGGGAATGAAGAACACTGAAGCTGCATATCTACAAGTTCTACACCACCATCACGCATTCCCTCCCATTGTCTCACCCCCCCCCCCAAAAAAAAAAGTGATACCAAAAAGCTGAGAGGGTCAAGGAAGATGGAAAGACCGAGGATAGAGCGCTGACCAGACCTCCGCTAGACAAACGCGAAGAGAACTGGGACCTTGGAGAAGCTTAGTGCCAGTATAGACCAATGGCCACTGCTAGCGAAGAAATCAATGGTAAGAGACTGTTGCAATGACGCAAATTTATTTGCAAATGCTATGGAAGGAGGTGGAGAGAGCTGGACGTCTAAGGAGACTTGTTGTCACTCAGCTTCCAGAAAACACCACAGGTTTCCAATCAGATCTTTGATGACTTGTGTGAAAGCTCAATCTGAGCCAATAATAACTTGCTAGACCTTTGGAAATTCGACAGGGAACTTATTCTATGTGATATATTGTGTTGGTATTCTATAGATGTTCAGCGTAAATGGAGCTGCTCTGATATTATTGTAGTTTTCTTTTTTCGTTAAAACTGCAAAGTATTTATCTAAGCTAGCAGGGACGCCCGGCGTAGAACGCTTAAATTTGATATTTTAATTCTTGCAGATTTCATATATATTATTATAGAGTTAATATTCTATCGATCTTTATCTATATAATTATAAAGCTCAAATGACCTTGTAACGGGTGTTGTAACCCAACATCCGGTTTACGACCTCCGGTTACGCATGCGTACATAAACAAATAATCAATGCGACAATAAAACATACTATTTTACTGTGTACGTTGTCAGCGTCCCAATTGTTTTGTTTTGTTTTGTTTTTTTTTTGTTTCGTTTGTAAATTATCCAAATAAATAATTTCTGCATTTTTTTACATCGTTCATTTCCGTATTACGTTTAAGATATTTTAACGTAATTTTCTTACAAATAAATCTACTTTAACCCGTTGACAATCATGAGAGCATTTTACAATTGCGATTTACCCACTGTTTTCGTTTTTTTTTTTATTTATTCTCCATTTTTTTATTAAAAACATTCATACATTTTCTTCTACATTACCAACATAAATAAATAACCCCGAAAATATTTTTTTTTAATTTAAGTTACAAATAAATAATCAACGCGTCAATAAAACGTATTTTTTTACTATGTACGTTTTCAACGTCCCAATTAGTTTTTTTCCGCGTTTAAATTAAAAGATATATCAAAATTTGAATTTAACTTTAAGTATTATGGTATCTGTTCAGTGCACATTTACCTATAAGTATGGTAAACCACTTATAATTCAATGGCTGTAAGTTTTTGTTTTAAAAAAATAAGCAATTATAAACAGAACGACTCATAGAAATCTATCTATATTCGTTTTTCATTTTAATATAATTTCATAGAAATGTTTCTGTTATGCCACAAAAAAAAACTATTTTCTTTACGTCACAAGTGTCACGCTCATACATTAATTCCATAGCTCATATAACATACTGATCCAACAGGTCATGGGTAGTCTATTATATTATAAAGTTGCGATTTCAAAAATAAAAACATATATTCATATGGCTTGTGTGTGTCAGCTTGAATCAAAACTGAAACCAAAACGTATGAAAAAATATATGTATATATGTATAACTTGAGTTCTTCCATAATCGAAAGTGAAACCAAAACTTATGAAGAATTCTCGGTAAATTTATTTATAAAAAAATAAATGACTTGACATCAGCTATAATCGAAACCAAAACCCAAACTTATGAAGGACTTTTGGTAAAATTATTTATTACACGAAATGGCAGTCCATAACAATTAAACGACTCGGATGAAAGCGTGACACAGAAAATATATAAATAACACAAACGCTATCGTATCGATATATAAATAAACACCTTAAAACGTGCAGATGTTCCTATCTTAAATGATTTCAAACCATAAAATCATTGTAAAATAGCAATGAAATATGTGGAAATAAACGTTAGACAATTAATGGTTTAAAATTCTGTGGTTCTAAAACACCTGGTTAAAGTAAGCGACATTTTTAAATACAATAGTTCGCTCGAAATTGCCGCGTATCGATTCATTTATCTTTAACAGATCAGTCATCTGTTTTCCGGTTTAGACATCCGTAGTCTATTGGAGTCTTTAGTGAGACTTTCCATCTAGTTAACATGACTCGAACTGCATACACACACCTGTTCCTATCCAAAATCTAATTGTGAAATTGTGTCATCAATCTGGCGCATCTGTTGCGGCCAGACTTTTATTTGGATTATTTCACGTATTGTTCTCATCTTGAATGGTATATTCACAACATTTCGGCCGTGTAACTGTCGGTCTTTTCAGGCGCATCTTGTCAAACTCGAATCTTTCTGTCAAACTCAGTAATTTTCTCAATCATTAAATAATTTCTCTCTGATAGGTTCATAAGAGTAGTGGTTGATGGGCAGAAATCAAAAGCTCACAGTATTAATGCTGAGGTTCCTCAGGGGTCCATCCTGGACCCAAATCTCTTCCTGATACATCAATGATCTCCCAAAACACATACTTAAATTATCGTTGACATCTATGCTAATGACACGACCATCTATGGCAACACATCTAAGGCCGTAAATGACAACGTTCTCTCTGATTTTTCTCCTCTGATCTTGAGCGCACGGTACAGTGGGGGAAGAGGTGGCTGGTTACGTTTAATGCATCTAAAACCAAGCTCCTATCTTTATATCATCAACGCTCTGATCCCCATCTAGCATCAATTGAAATGAATGGTTATTGGCTAGGAGAGGCTCCATGTTTTGATAAGTTTCTGGGATTGATATTTACCCCTGACTTGAAATGGAACACGTACATCAAGTCTGTTGCCAAGGTCGCTGGAAAAACGGTAGGATCCTTCTATCGTTCCAGAAGATACCTCACTGCTGATGCAATTCTCTATCTATATAAAAGCCAAGTACGTCTAAGGATGGAGTGCTGCTGCAACATCTGGGCAAGAGCTGCTAAAAGCAGCTATCCTGCCTTGACAGAGTACAAAATAGACTTCTTGGCTTAGTGGAGGACGCTCTTTTCTCTTCCCTGCAACCTCTCTCCCACAGAGGAGACGTTGCGGGGCTTTCTTTGTTTTATCGTTACTTCCATGGCAAGTGCTCGGCTGAACTCCAATCCCTGGTCCCTGTTCGCCAATCTTTAATGCAAAATACCCGTCTACCTGAAACCACTGTCAAAAATTTTCCCCATTCTTTAACTGTGCCAAAACCAAAACATAGATTCCATGAACAAAGCTTCTTTTTAAGAAGTGCACGCCAATGGAACTCTCTTCCATGTGTCTGCTTCCCACCTGACTACAACTTGGATGTATTCAAGCCAACATAAACAAATTCCTGTTTAATCGCCCCCCTTAAGTAAGACACTTTATCAAATTTCCAATACTAACGATTACTACGATGTTATCCCATTGATTACTGTACACGCAATAACCCTTATCCCCAAGTGGCTTTCGGGCCTTTATAAGTGGTGACTTCCATGTAAAAATAAAAACTCCATAAGAACGTTACGATTCTCTAAAAAGAAGAGTCTACGATCTATGTTGAAAACCGTTGCGCGTTGTAACAAGAGATATAGTAAGTACTGCTAAACCACCCCAACGTCTCAGTCCTTTACTCACTGCTCTCTCTCCCTCTATCTCTCCACCTTGCTCTATCTCTCTCTTTCTCTTTACAATTTTGAAGGGTGAGAAATACATTAAAAACAAGCAAGCTATCGACGGCCTGACGAAGATATATTCTTCATATAAAAATAAGGATTTATAATCCCGTTAAATTTATAGTTGCAGTTGTTTTCTTTTAAAAGTTTATTTTTGCCATTATCTATTAATCCCTTTTCTGACGGCTATGGGATTAGTTACGCTGTTAAAATTTTCCTTAATTGTAAATAAATTTTAACGGATTTGATTTATCTTTACTTCTTTACTGCTTGTAAACAACTTTTCATGCAACCTGGATTGCTCATATTTTGATTATTACAAACTTTTAGAATTTTTACTATTGTTATTATTATTGTTTGGATTACTACACACATTTTGGATTTTAATTTGAGTCTGCGTGTCAGCGGCATTATTCTGGATTTTCCTCGTGGATACATTGTCTACTAATATATTTTCGTATCGATAATACTTGATCTTTATTTTTCATCTAGGTTTTTAATCCTTGACTCCTAATGTACCGTCGGGTTTCTTACATTTTATAAACTCTCTGCAGAATTTTTTTTTTTTTGCCTTTATGACTAATTATCATGTAATTTCGTTTCAATTAATGCCAACAACAGCAAATTCATTCGATACAATATCCATTTACTAATATCTTTCAGCGTATAAGAACACATTTCTTTGCAACTCCACGAATTAAGGAAATCCCAATATACCATTTTGAAGCACCCTGTGGAGGTACCCTACATCTAAAAATTCAAGTGTTTAAACCCAAAATTGGCGGAGGAGTTTAGTTGAGTCTACAAAGGTCAACTCTTTAAACTTTGACCTCTTGGCAGCCAAATTTTCGCCTCAAAACTGATTAAATAGCTGCATGTTTGAATACCCTTTATGTAGAATTCCAAATGTTTAGACCCAAAATTCGTTGAATAGTTTACTAGAGACTGCAAAGATTTTTTTTTAATTTTGTCCCCTTAGCAGCCAATTTTTTCAGCCAAAAACCGCTTACAAACCTTCCCCTATATCTGAAAACACTTTATGTAAAATTTCAAATGTTTAGCCGAAAAGATTGGCTGAGTAATTTGGTAGAGATCGCCAAGCTCATTGTTTTAGAAACTTTGACCCAAATTTTGTCCCCTTAACATTTTTTGTTTTGGGCTCAAATCAAATAAAAAAAAGTTTGAGCCATGTCCAAGGAACCTGCATCAAAAATTTCAAGGGTTTAGACCCAAAATTGGCGAAGGAGCTTGGTAGAGTGTTCAAAGGTCAAATCGTTGAACTTTGACCCCTTGAAAAAATACGAAATTTAAGAAATTTTAATTTTATGATTTGACCGGTTACTTTTCAAATTTATGAAATTAAAATTCTATGATTTGAAACGAAATTCTCCGGATATTTTGGTTTTATTCACAAATTGATTTAACACTTGGATTGAATTTTGAAACTTATATATTAAAAAAATATATTTAAAAAAACCTTTTACGAGATTGATATAATCAAATATTTTCCGGGTATCTCATCCAACCCAAGGAGATATGTCTCCATCGGATTGTTACCTGGTGCCTTGGAAGAATTACAATACGCGTTGGATTTTTTTTACCTCCCTGCTACCAAGAACTTCCATTTCAGAATTTAGCATGCATTTTTTATCTTAAGTTCAATATCCTTATTTATTCTGCACCAATATCTAATTTTTCTTATTCTATGTAGCTAAAATGATTTAAAAACTTTAAAACTTTTCATTTTTTATATTTATTAATAATAATAATAATAATAATAATAATAATAATAATAATAATAAGGTGCAAACCATTTATAATATTTGCTAATATCGAATAAACATCGAAAACTCATGGGTTAAGGAAATATCTTCATTAAACTATATTTTTTTGTTTTGCATACAATAAAAATTCTATATTTGACATTTAACCGTTTAAAATCATAAAATTTAAATACCTAAATCATGATTTATTTGCTCTATCTGGTATATTGGGCAATTTTATTTAGCTGGAATTGTCTTATATAAAATATTACATCCAATAATATTTTGTAAGACCGATAATCAAACCAGTAGATTTATTGTATTTCATAATTCTGAATATATATATATATATATATATATATATATATATATATATATATATATATATACGTTTTATTTTTTATTACCGTATATTTCTGTTAAGTTACATTATTGTTTCAGCTGCCCGTTTTTTGGCCGTCTGTAGCTTCCTCAGACTTTTACAGAAATGTTCGTTGTTATGGGATGAAGGAGTGACAGAGAAAACAGGGGAGGGGTGCGAGTAGAGCGAGGGGGGAAGAGGAAGGGAACAAGGGGAAAAGGTGGGGGGTGCTTGGTATGTCGGTAATGTTTTAGTTTTGGAGTTAAAATAACTTGTGGGGGAGGGTCTGGGTAGTTAACTTGTGGTAAGGCTGAGAGCATAGGGATACATGGAGGGGGAAGGGGAATATGTGGGGGTAGGAGGAGGGGGTTACTTTAAAATTTGAGTCTTAATGTTAAAGTTTTTGGCGTCTCGTTGGTGAGATGATTTCTTGATAAGTATGTCTTGACCTGTTGGGTGTTCGCTTAGGTTCTGAGGCGAGGGGGCTAGGATTCGGTTTATTTAGTTTTGATTTGTTGTTAATTGTTTTGGGAGGGTTAGCTAGCGGCCACGCGCGCAGGCACACACATGCGCACGTACACACATATATACTTACAGAAACGTTCGCATGTACATATACATCTCCGCCCTGGCGTGCAAATATATGCACATACGTTCGCATGCATGCATAGACAACCGCGTCGCTCCCGCTTACGTCAAATTTTCCTTAAGGTGCTAAAATTGGGTACGCGTGCTCAAGCATGGATGCGCTCATACACAGATACATACACACATCGACGCCCCTACCCCAAAGGAGTTGTATACACGGGCCCATGTGCGTATATTGATTCAGGCATACCTTCATCCCCACGCATACATGCAAGCGCATGTGCACACACAGATACCAATACTAGTGAACACATACATCGACATATATACACAGTTGCATGCTCTCACATACGTATGTGGACAGCGGGAAGCGGGCACATCTACTCTCACATCCACACACGTATACATAAGTACGTGTACCCCATGTACACACGGACGCACACGTGGACGTATACGTGCGTGTATGCACACACATACACACCCAGTTATACAGACAGTTATTAGTATAGACATATTCTTCTACATAGATGTAAATCTAAGTTCATTTGTGGGTACATAGGCGCAATACTTTCGTTCGATGTAGACATGATTATACATAGATATGAGCATCAACTCATTCCCAGGGCCAGATACATACTATTTTCATTTTCATTTGTGGGGTGTTTTTTTTTGTTTTTTGTTTTTTTGTTCTTTTTCTTGGTTAGATGTGGGTGCACACGGGAGCGCCGGCGTACTCCTCCGCATACATATACATACCTACAGATGCACGTCCCTATACGCATGCATGTACACAGATATACATGCATACACGGATACACATATGCACACACATATGCTCTAGTTATATACATCTGCAAAGATACATACCCACACTCCTTCAAGCACCGATATGTGCGCACGCATATACATACAGGTATATAATGTGACATGCCGTAAATGTGGGCACAGCTTTCATCCACATATACTTACATACGCATTGATAAACGCCCACGCACCCGGGATAGTGGTCTTAGGTAGCCATGTTTATAGATTTTGGGGAGGTGTTTGAGGTGGTTTATATGGGGATTGAGTACTGTAGTTATTGTTCTAAGTTGGGGTATTTGTTTTTTTAGGATATTATCGATCAGTTTAGGCGGAAGGCTATATTGGGGTGTCATACTCTAAGGTGTGCGTCTATGCACATGAGGTATCGGTTAGTTGTACATTTCCATGTGTACTTACCTGTGCAGGTGTAAATCTGCATAGTTTTATGCAAACAATTTCCGTGTTAAGTCGTGGAGGTTGCATGTAGTCGTGGGGTTTGGCAGGAGGTTGGCTAGGGCGAGGGGAGTTGATGCCGATTATTAGGTGGTTATGTGGGATGAGGTTATGTGGTTTTTAGAGTTGGTGGTGATTGGGAATATGTGTTATTTTGTTGGATTTAGGGGGATTCTTAGGGGGAGGGGATAAGGTGGTGTGGGGAGAATTGGTTGAGGGGTTTGGTTGAGTGTATGTCATGGTAGTTGTGGTGTGTGGTTGTATTGGATATATAATTTAGGGGATTTAAGGTGTTGTCTAAGGGATGTTTTAGAAAGGTGTATAGTTGTGAAGGAGGTGGGATTTGTAATGCCTACAGTTTATGATGGTTTCGTGTTTTTCGTTTAGTAATTTGTCTCTTTCTTTAAAATTGGAGATAAGGAGTTTCTCGTTTAGGCCGAGGAGACATGGGGAGTTTAGAGATTTACATGTGCTAGACTTTCTAAGGATTTCCCATTTAATGGTTGGTGTAAGGTTATTTTGGGTTAGATGTAGATAGTGGGTAGTTAGTGAGGTTTTGTTAGGGTTGTTAGGGTTTGTGAAGAAGCATTTATGTACTCTGAATCTATCCTTAAATGAGGTGCCGGCTATTCCAATATAATATTTTTGTCGTTTGGGTTTTCTTTAGGTGCGATTTTGGCTTTATATACTACTTCTGTTTGTAGGCATTGTTGATTGAGTGGGCATTCCGATTTGTTGTTGCAGTTGCACTTGTTCTTGTTGGTGTTGTTTGTATTTTAATCTTTGTTAAATATTTTTGGTTGTGTTTTTTGATTATTTGTTCTAGGTTGTCCGTACAACTGTAGCTAATTTTAATTGTGTTTTTGTTGAAGATTTTGTGTAGTACCCGGTTGGGTGGGAAGTGGTTGTTTATTAGTTGGAAGAATTTAGTACCAAGCTTTGTTTTGACTGTTGTTTTGAAGGGGGGAGGGTTGAACCAAATTATTTTCCTAGTTCTATTTCTCTTGTCTGAGGTATTGGGTTGATTAGGTTTAATGTGTTTGAAGGTAGTGTTTGGGTGACCACTTTCCTTAAGTGCATTTTCGTAGAAGGGTTTGTGTTTGTTAAAAATTTCGAGTTTGGAGGAGTTGGTGCTAAGTCTTTTTTCGATAGATGTGGGGATGTGTTTAATTATATGTTTTGGGTGTTTTGATAGTGGGTGTATATAGAGTGGGTAAGTATTGTCTTTGGTGTAGGGTTCGTATGTGTTGCTTGAGAGGTTGAGAGTTACATCGAGAGAGTTAACAGTTTTTATGTTGGATTTAATGTCTAGTTTAAGGCCTATTCTGTTCATTTCTTTAGTTAAGGTTTTCTTTATTTTTTCACATTTGGGACCATTTGAGTTTTCAACTATTATGAGGCCACCGTCTCTATATAGTCCTATGTTTTCGTTTTTTATAGTGTTAGTTAGGTTTATAGAATGAAAAGACCGACTAGATCAGTTGCTTCTGCTGAGTCTGCCGCTCCCATTGAGAGGTCGAATGATCCTGATTGGTTCTTCTTAGTCCATTGGGTGCCTCGGCTAATTAGGACTATTTTTCTGGACTGTTTTATAATGTCCATTTCGGATGGTTGTAGGTTGGAGAGTAGAGAGGCAAATTCCAAGGCTTCGTCAAACAGTTCCTTTGATATGGAAGGATAGTAGCTTTCAATATCGAACTGGATGAAGGCGGCCTTCTTTTTATTTTGGATGTTGTTGAATCATTTTATGGTGTCTTTAGTATTTATCCACTGGTTTAGTTCGTATTTATTTAATTTGTAAGTTAATTCTTTCCAGTATTCTTTTACTAATTTTTTCATATTTCGGGCTTAGTGGGGTTTATGAGCCTAGTTTGAGGTTTTCCTTGAAGTTGGGTTTGTGGTCCTTAAGCATTATGTGGGCTTCTTTGTTCGCTAGTATTCCGACTCTGTTGCTAATGTTAAGTGTGCCAGTTATGTTTTTGCTATCTAAATTGATGTCTTTGATTAGATCTATATCCGAGTTTTTATAGTTGGTGATGATGTTTTCTTTAAGCCGTTTTAGGTATTTTTGTTTTTGGATTTTGTAGAAGTTATGTGTCTTGTCAGCTTTGACATACAGTAATTTGGAGGAGTTAATGTTTTTGACTAGTTTATCTAGGTGGTGTTGGAATGGGTTTTCTGTGGTGAAAGGATACTTTGTTGGTAAGTTCCGTTAGATCTGTTTCAAAGTTGTGGAGTAGGTCGATAATTGGGGCTGTATCTTTATTGGTGAATCCGTGGTATTCCTTGTGGTTGTTCCCTTCGTCTTTTCCCTTTAGAAAGAAATATGCTTTCCATCGCATCCTTCTGATTAGTTTTTCCATTCTTAGGGTGGGGTTTAACAGATAGTTTGTTTTGCTTGTCGTTGTTATGTTTTTGAGAGACAAGTTGAAGTTCACCTTTTCCATAGCGTAGGGTAATAGTCCAAGTTTTTAGGGTATAGTGCTCAACCGGGTAGGAGCAAATATTAAGTAGAAATGGTAATTAATAAAAACTGAAGAAAGTGCTCAATACTGTTGTAGAGCAAATATGCGTTTTATTTTTTATTACCGTATATTTCTGTTAAGTTACATTATTGTTTCAGCTACCCGGCCGTTTTTTGGCCGTCTGTAGCTTCCTCAGACTTTTACAGAAATGTTCGTTGTTATGGGATGAAAGAGTGAAAAAGTGAACAGGGGAGGGGTGCGAGAAGAGCGAGGGGGAAGAGGAAGGGAACAAGGGGGAAAGGTGGGAGGGGGTGCTTGGTATGTCGGTAATATTTTAGTTTTGGAGTTAAAATAACTTGTGGGGGAGGGTCTGGGTAGTTAATTTCTGGTGTGGCTGAGGGCATAGGGATACATGGAGGGGTAGGGGAATATGTGGGGGTAGGAGGAGGGGGTTACTTTAAAATTTGAGTCTTAATGTTAAAGTTTTGGGCGTCTTGTTGGTGAGATGATTTCTTGATAAGTATGTCTTGACCTGTTGGGTATTCGCTTAGGTTCTGAGGCGGGGTGGGGGGGGCTAGGATTCGGTTTATTTAGTTTTGATTTGTTGTTAATTGTTTTGGGAGGGTTAGCTAGCGACCACGCGCGCGGGCACACGCATGCGCACGTACACACATATATACTTAAAGAAACGTTCACATGTACACATACATATCCGCTCTCTCGTGCAAATATATGCACATACGTGCGCATGCATGCATAGACACCCGCGTCGCTCCCGCTTACGTCAAATTTTCCTTAAGGTGCTAAAATTGGGTACGTGTGCTCAAGCATGGATGCGCTCATACACATACACACCCAGACATACAGACAGTTATTGATATAGACATATTCTTCTACATAGATGTAAATCTAAGTTCATTTGTGGGTACGTAGGCGCAATACTTTCGTTCGATGTAGGCATGATTATACATAGATATGAGCATCAACTCATTCCCAGGGTCAGATACATAATATTTTCATGTTCATTTGTGGGTTTTTTTTTTTTTATTGTTTTCTGTTTTTTTTTTTTGTTTTTTTGGTTAGACGTGGGTGCACACGGGAGCGCCGGCGTACTCCTCCGCATACATATACATACCTACAGATGCACGTCCCCACACGCATGCATGTACACAGATATACATGCGTACACGCGTACACATATGCACACACATATGATCTCGTTATATGCATCTGCAAAGATACATACCCACACTATGAGCAATAGTCTGACCAATCCTTGCGGCGAGGTTTGAAACCTGGTGCTTTCTTCAAACCTCAGCGATTGTGAAAAATGGATAGAAAAGTAGATATACAGATCGATAAGAGAAGACTACTAGACGCATATATAAATAGTAGAGAGATGTCTAATCGTAAGTTACAGAAACTCTTGAGATGAGTTTGTCATGTATGCATAATATTTCATAAAGCGAAGAGGTTAATAAAACGTCAAATGCTTTGTGTTTCCGTTTGATGTTTAATTTCAGAAATAGTTTCTAAAACCGAGTTTTACAAGGGGATTTATTTGATGTGTTTTTGTTTTTAATTTTCGGTTCATCCATTTTGATTTCTATTTTTTATTATTTATTTATTTTCTTGGGGCGGATATATACTAAAATATAAGTGGAAAAAGAGAAAAACTGCACATACACAAAACCAAATCAAATATACTCGTCATGCATTAATTCATTTAACAACCAAAACAAGATCTCACTTTTTTTAGAAATAAAGACGAAACATTAGACATGCACATGAGTTTGGTTTATTTTGCATCTGTGCAGCTATTATATTTTTTATGCTTTTCACTTTGAATATTTATGCAGTAGTTGTATTAGTACAAATATTGATTTATATTACCGTATCCATTCTTCAAAACACGTAATCGAAAACATCAACAGCAGGTAACTTGAAATATTTAAAAAAATTACAATAATTGACAAGTTGTATATAAGATGGAAACAATACAAACGTATGCTGCACACTCATCCATACACGCACTCATATATATATATATATATATATATATATATATATATATATATATATACTAGCATTTCCGCCCGGCGTTACCCGGGTGTTTGCAGGTGTATGTTGAGTAAAAAAAAGCGGTCAATTTTTTTTAACTTTGCCCCTATTATGACCCCTAAACATGTATTGTTTGGGGTTTAAATCAAGTTATTAAGTTAGATCCATGTCCAAGGAACCTATATCTAAAGTTTCAAGTGTTTATACCAAAAATTGGCGGAGAAGTTTGATAGAGTTCTCAAAGGTCACCTCGCTTAATTTTTACTCCTTAAAAGCCAAATTTCTGGCCGAAAACCGGACACAAAGATTTTCCCAAATCTCAGTACCCTGTATATCAAATTTCAAGTCTGTAGACTTAAAATTGACATAGTTATTGCGTTGGGAAATGTACACACACACACACACACACAAACGTTCACTTTTATAAATAGATAGATAGATAGTTACATGCATAGATAGATAGATAGATAGATAGATAGATAGATAGATAGATAGATTAAACAAAAATACATACGTATACAAAAACATATATGGAAGCAATTTTGTGTTTACTGTAAACTTTTTACGCAAATATTATGCAAGTATAAATCATGTAAAATATCTGCATGAATATAATTACACGTAATAGTTAACTAAAGATGATCATCCCATAAGAAAACCGAAAAAACTAATAGGAAATTAATTAAAAGGAATTTTTAAAAGAATATGCAAATTAGCTAGATCTTTTGCTAGTGAATGCAATTTCACAACCCATATATAAGAAAATGGTATTTTCTTTTTAAATAAATAAAAAAGATGGGGTTTAAATATGAATATCAATACACACACAAGAAAAATGTGTGTGTGTGCGTGTGTGTGTGCTAACAAAAACTACTTTTTGGGTTAGCAATTAATGAAACTTTATATTTTCTTTACAGAAAACAAAAACTAAGAAATACTTTTCATTTGATATTTTGTGATTTTGAGCAAAAAGGATGATTGTCATGCTATATATATATACTGATATATTCAATGGTGAAGATATTTACTGAAGTTTTATAATGAAAACAAGTGACATTTTGTATGTTTTCTTTTTTCGATATTCAAAATCGAGAACTTTCTACAATCGTAAAAATAAACATGAATCCTAATTATTTTGTGCTTATCGTTTTGATTATTAACGAAACACAAAAATAGAAATAATGAAGAGCAAAAGTGTATATTTTCTGTAATTTAAAATTTTATGGCAAATCGTTGTCGTTGTCGTGATATAAATGCAGGAGTACCTCAGGGGTATATCCTATTATTATTCTTGATATTCATAAATGACCTCCCTGATAAAATTGTTTCGGAGATGGATGAATTTGCTTATGACACCGCTCTCTATAACAGGCACGAGAGGAAAACAAATGAACACATATCTAAGGAAATGACTAGAGGACAGACTCCAATCTGTAGTGGAATGGGGATAAAAATGGATGGTAACATTCAATGCTGCCAAGACTAAGCTTGTTTCCTTCAATAATTACAAGAAACCTTCTCTACCACCAATAGCAATAGCCAAGAACATATTACCTGAAAGTACTTCCTTTAAACTCCTCGGCCTAACGTTTACAGGGAACATGAACTGGAATATATACATTGAGAGCATTGCCAAGGCTGCTGCAAAGAAGGTGGGATCTCTCTACCATGCTAGAAAACTACTTACGCCTGAAAGTATCCTGTATCTGTATAAGGCCACCATTCGCCCATGTATGGAGTACTGATGTCACATTTGGGCTGGTGCGTCTGCTACTAGTCTCTCACTCCTGGACAGGGTTCAAAAGAGAGTCGCCTACCTGATAGGTTCTGAACTATCATCTAGGCTTCAGCCTCTGTCCCATCGACGAAATGTTGCATCCCTCTGCCTGTTTTACAAGTAATTTAATGGTGAATGCTGTGACGAACTACAAGCACTTGTACCTCCTCGACGTGACTACTCCGACAAACTCGACAAGCAACTAAGTCCCACCCCTTTACAGTAGAGATCCCTAGGTGTAAGAAAGCCTTTTAATCCAATAGTTTCTTCTCCAGAACTGCAAGACTTTGGAACTCCTTTCCGGTATTCTGCTTTCCAAACTGTACTGATATGCAGAAGTTCAAGTGTAATGTGAACAAACATCTTGCTACTCATCTCCCTTCATAATGTCCCATGTCCCTACAACTTATGTCCACGATAGTAGGTCCCTACTTCAAAGTGGCACTGTGCCTTGTTTGGAGTGAAAATTCATTTTAAAAAAATCATCATCAACAACAAATTTAGTTTTTAAAAGAAAATCCTGTTAGTCATTGTGCAGAATTTTTAAAAATAATTATGCCAAACGATCTAGGTTTTTGCTATAAGTAGATGTATAATATTACTACTGATGATGATGATGATGATGATGATGATGATGATGATGATGATGATGATGATTAACCCGAAGGAAGAAATGGACAACAAAAATAGAAGACTGGTAATGGAATGCTATTACAGGAGTCACCCCAAAGATCGAGGATACCGGAAACGGATGAAAGAGTTGTGGGACATGTCCAGTGACTACCATATAACAGAACAAAGAATTGCAGACCAAGAGGAACTTATTCTCAAAAGAGGTTCACTGCCAAATCCAGAGCTAATGGAAATACAACAAAATACAAATGATGGGACAGACTAAGAAGCATTCCTTACTAGAACCCCACACATGAGAGCGCTAGGTGAACATCATATGTAGAAGGTTTGACAAAACTGAGACACAAGAAATATGGAAAAACCTATCTATGAAACAACAGAACTCAACGAGAATGAAGCAACGTAGTAACGAAGTAAAACCAAAACTCCTATCCTTAAGGAACCAAGAGTGGAAAAATTAAAAGCAGAAACAGAGAAAGTGAACAAACTCCTCCCAGACATCCCAACAGATACTATTACAGACTTAAACAATTTAATTTACGCAAATACTAAGAGAGTAATAATGAAGTTTAAAGTAGAAAAATGCTGGAAAAGAAAATGAACAGACAAAACCTGGATGGGAAATGAGGCTTGAATCTCAGATCAACAAACTTGAAAAAGAAATCAACTAGAAGATGATAGAAAAGTAGAAATGTGACTAACAGGGAGAGGCTTAACAAAAAACATGAAAACTTGAATAAAAAAATATACCAGAAAAAGAAGGGAGATTAAGACAGTACAGAGATAAATCTGAATAGTGCAAGCAAAACAGAACCTTCGGAAACTATGAAAGTCAATTTTATCAAAATATGAACGGATGAAAACAAGAACAGAACAACCGGATCCGAATAAACAAAACGCTACTGGAGCCAGACATAAAGAGAACCAAAGGATCATAATAGAAAATGTAGAATGGCTGAAAGAAATGAAAGAAGAGTCTCAGCAAATCGAAGAAGGAACAAAAAAAGAAACCAACAAGGAAACCCTAAAGTCAATCCTACGAAAAGTGGCCAACTGGAGAGCACCAGGTCATGACGGAATATATGACTGTTGGTTTAAGAAATTCACAACACTACATGAAAGGATAGTTCAGCTCTTGAAAAGATGCATCCACGAAGCACATGTGTGACCAAAGGTAGAACCACACTAGTGCAAAAAGACACAGAAAAAGGGACCATTGCGAGAAACCACAGACCTATAACCTATTTTCTTACAATGTGGGACATTCTAACAGCACAGAGTAGAGAACAAATTTATTATTCCCTTCATAATCGCGAATTACTCCCAGAAGAAATGAAACGATGCCAAAGAGGAAAAATAGGAGCACATGACCTATTATACATAGACCAAAGGATCCTGAAGGAGGTAAAAATTAGAAAAAGAATATAGCCTTACCATGGATCGACTACAAGATAGCGCATGACAGGATCCCGCAAACAAGGATAATAGAATGCCTGAGAATGTACAAAATACCAGGCAATATAATCAATTTGACAGAAAACGCAATGAAAACATGGAAACTTAAACTGACAGCTGATGGACAATACATAACTGAGATTCAAATACAAAGAGGGATCTTCCAAGGCGATTCCCTATCACCACTACTGTTCATCATAGGCATGATGCCCCTGAACAATATATTAAGAAAATTACAAGCAGGATACAAGTTCACTAATACAGAAGAAAGAATAACGCATCTAATGTACATGGATGACCTAAAACTGTTTGCAAAAGCAAAGATATAACAAGAGACGTTAATAAACACAACCAGAATCTTCAACCAGGATATCCGAATGGAAGTCGGTATGGAAAAGTTCGCACTGCTGATTGCGAGGAGGGGAAAATTGGAAGCAAAGAAGGTATGGTAATGCACAATCAAACAGGGATGAGAGCACTAGGTGAACATTATAGCTACATATTCTTGCAAGTTCTGGAAGTAGACACCATCAAAGCAACAGAAATGAAAGAGAAAATTGGAAAAGAATACCTCGGTAGAACAAGAAAACTACTCGAAACTAAGCTGCTATATAGTAGACAATTAAATAAATAAAGAATTAAATGAATAAACAATTATATGAATAAACATGTTAGCAGTGTCGCTAGGAAGATACCATTATATCTTAAAACAAAAAGGAACTGAGGAATCGCAACCAGAACAGTAACTAATGACTATGCACAATGCACAACATCCAAATGATGATACTGACCGACTCTATTTGAAAGAGAAATATGGAGGAAGAAGGCTAGTTTGTATAGAAGACTCTGTAAATAACACAAAAAAGAGTTAGAAAAATACATAATGTAGAACACAGAAAAAATAAGTACTGTAGCAAGACATACTGGAGAAACAAACAATATAAAAAAGTAAAGAGATGATGAATAAAACGTGGAAAGAAAAATGGGAAGAAAAACAACTACACGGACGATTCACGAGGATTAAAAAAGATGAAACTAACGAAAACACCGAGAAATGGCTACGAAAAAGAAACCTAAACAGAAAAACTGAATTCCTAATAATAAGAGTCGCACAATATAATGCGATCAGAACTAATCAAATCAAAGCAGGAATAGACAAGACACAAGAAAACAGCAAATGCAGACTCTGCGAACAAAGAGATGAAATAATAAACCATATAATAACTAGACAAAAAAGAGAATATGAAAATAGACACGATTGAATGGAAAAGCAGTACACTGGCTATTATGCAGACAATTGCATTTTGGGCATTTAGACAAATGGTACAAGCACAAACCGGCAACAGTACTGGAAAATAAAAGTAACAAGACCATACGGAACATGGATATACAAACGGATAAACCCATTCAAGCAAGAAAACCAAATGTCAGAATAACAAAACGGAAAAGTCCTAACAGATTGTAGATTTGGCGTTCAAGCATACCACAAAATGAAGATCAATGAGGTGAAGAAGCAGAGCAAATACACGGAGCTGGCTAAAGAGCTTAAAGGGATTTGGAAAATGAAGAATGCCAAGATAACACCACTAATAGTAGTAGCACTAGGAACAATACCGAAAAAAATAATGTGAAAGATTCGAATCAGAGGGATGGCTGAGAAGATACAACGGATAACAATAATGAAAACTGTAGAAATATTAACGAAAGTCCTTCAATGTGGAGGCGAACACACATGCATGAACTACAGATACAAACTTGACATACAGAAACAGCTACATATGTAAAACGCAAAAGAATCACATGAAATCCTGAAAAGTGAAACGGTAAAAATGTAAGGACCCCCCCCATGCATCCCTACGTTCTGCCCCTTCCTGTGTTTGTCTGTGTATCTGTATGTCACCATAAACTGGCACCACACCAAATAAGTGAGGAGGGTCAAGGAGGATGGAAAGCCCGAGTAGAGAAAGCACTAGCCAAACCTCCGCTGGATGAGTACAAAGATGACTGGGATATTGGGGAGGCTTTTTAGCCACCCAAATTCCAGTGAGGTACAATGGTCGCTACCAACGATAAATCAATGGTAAGCGGCCGTTGCGATAACGCAAATTATTTTGCAAAGGTTATCGAAAGAGGTGGAGAGTACTGGAAATCTAGGGAAACTAGTTATCACTGAGACTCCAGATACACCACAAGTTGTTCTCGAAGAGAAATCTTTGATAATGGCATGTGTGACTACGCCTAGTGAGTAAATAATAATAATAATAATAATAATAATAATAATAATAATAATAATAATAATAATAATAATAATAAAGTGCCACACGATGCAGCCTTCTTCTATCACATATGATCTTCACATCTTAACCTGAAGGCCAGCCAAGTAGTAACCTATTATTTGGTGCTATAATTTCTCTCCAGTTAAAAAAGTGATTTGTTTTAAAAACAAGAATAAGGTTTATTAATAAGATTACAAATAATGTTTTAGTTTATCTATTTTAAAAGAAAGTCGACCATTTTTCACCCATTTATCCTCGACTCTTGGGACTTTTTTTTTTTTTAATTTACTTTCAATATATATTTTTTGTGTGTTATCATCAAATTGTTATAAAGATTTAACAAACAAAATTTAAGACTTATTTTATTGAAGTAAAACCTAATTAACTCAAATTATTTTGAAAACTACTAAATAGATGGCAGTCTGTTGGTATAAGGTCTGGTGAATATGATGGAGGATGAATTATTTCCCAGAAAATTTTGTGTTTTTTGTACGGTGTGAGGTTTAACGTTATTCTGATGATGGATGGTGCTAGTGGGTGTTAATATTTATTAGCAGGACCTGTGGAAATTCCACAGCTGACTCTTTCATATGTAATATATTGATGTGGGCATTCTGTGGATGTTCAGTGTAAATAGAGACGCCCTGATATTATTGTAGCTCTTTTGTTAAAACTGCAAAAGTATTTATCTAAGCTAGCAAAGACGCCTAGCGTAGACCGGCCATAAAGTACGTTTAAATATTATATTTCTCGCGGATTTTCGTATATACTATTATAGAGATAATGTTCTATCGATTTTTATATATTATAAAGTTGTGATTTATAGAAATAAATAAATCCATATGACTTGGGCGCATCGGCTTGAATCGAAACCGAAAGCAAAACTTATGAAAAATATATGTCTATATATATAACTTAACTTCAATCAACTATAATCGAAACCGACACCGAAACCTATGAAGAATTGTTGGTAAAATTATTCCTAAAAATAAGTGATATAAGTGCCATCACCTATAATCGAAACCGAAACTAAATCTTATGAACAATTCATAGTAAAATTGTTTATAAAAATAAACGACTTGAGTGCTATCAGCTTGAGTGCCATCAGCCAAAACTTATGAAGAATTCTTGATATGTTGGACTTGAAGACAAACATATTGTAGTCAGCTGAAAAGCAGGAAAAAGGGAGACAGTTCCACGGGTGTGCAGTTCTAAGAAAGGAGCTTTGTTCATGGAATCTATGTTAAGGTTTAGGTACAGATAAAGAGTAGAGGAAATTATTGATAGTGTTTTCAACTAGACGAGTGTTTCTTGTGAATGTTTGGCGAGGGAAGACCATAGATTGGAGCTCAGACGAGCACTTATCATGAAAATAACGATAACGCAGAGACAGGCTCGCAACGTCTCTTCTATGGGAAAGAGGTTGCAGGAAAGAGAAAAGTGCATCCCCTACTAGGCTACGAAATTTATTTGAACTTTGTCAAGGCAAGATAAGGTCATTCTAGCAGATGTGGCAATAGGGCATGTCGATTTGCAACTTTTTCAGAAAATCAACATGGCACTGGTGATGATAGTTGGGATTTCATGTGATAAGAACATATACCAAACATTAGATTCCCATCTTGAACAGAAAATTGAGTATTTAATTTTAAAAATCGTGTAGAAAAATGCTGAAAAATCCTTCATTTTAATAGCATTTTTCACAAAACTGACTTTGAAATTTCACTATTTTTATAAAATATTCAATTAAAATTAATATATTTATATGAAATATATTGAAAGAAAAATAAATTCATGAATTATAATGTTAATTATGAATCACAACTAGCAAAATATCTCAACTTTTACTGCATTGATTAAAAAAAAATTGCAAAAAAGCTAATTAGCAACTAAGCCTTTTAAATGTTACAATTCAAAATTATATACACAATATAACAACTTGATACAAGTTACAGTATGTATTTTAATTTTTTATCAGAGGCAGTAATATAAAGTTATAATAGAACTAAATTGTATAATTTCCTTTTGAGGAAAATGAAGGTCTAACTAGCTGGCACGATTACTTTGTAATAATGTGTCTATGTTTTGCTTCCTGCTCATATACAACTTTTTGAGAAAAATCAATCAAATTTGATCAGTGTGTGGCTGCAATATTGATAGCAGTAATCTTTTTCATTTTTTTTTAGTTCAATATTTCTGGAAAAAAAAACAACACAAAAAAAAAACAATTATTTGAAAACACTTATTTTTTATATTTTGCGATGTAATATGAATAAAACTAACTATTGTTTGGGTAAATTGAGAAAACTAATAAAATTTAATGGATAAATATTTATTTATCTAGTGGACAAAATCGTTTGAATGCCCTCTTCTCTCACATCCAATTCATCTGAGTTTATCATCGATATTATATTTTCCGGAAGTAGTGCAAAAGCACTATATTTTGAACAGTTTAAAACAGTAATTTGGATTTCAGTTAATTGTTTTGTTCTCTGAATCATATCAAAATATACTGTTGTTGGTTAAAAAAAAATATTGTCGGTTTTGATCTCAAACCAACTAACTGCATACACTTGGATGATAAATTTGACCAAAATGTTTAATTTATCATAGTGTTTGAGGATAGACAACTCTGGTTCATAAAAATTAATCTTGTGGCTTATATTAGCCATCTTCCTTGATTCAAGAGCCCAATTTTCTAAGTGTACTTCTCCACAAGAAATGCCAACAGCATACTCCAAAAGTAGCCTCTGGTCTTCACACTTAAATTATTTGTTTTTTCTACTGTCAGATAATGATGATCGGGAGGGACACTAATTTTTTAGAATTCTACTTGAGGCAAATCTTGATAATTATTGATACAAACTTTCCCCAAAATCCCAGTAAATGTTGTTAGGCTCTTTATTGTTCCATCAATTAATTTAAAAATTGCTGTAAATGGCAGTTCTTCTAGTGGAACCTGAAAATTGCAAAATTTGCATGTTTAATAATAGAGCCAGATTACATAATAAATATCAATATATTATTTTATTTTCCACAAAAAAGGAACATAATTGCAGGTGAATCTATAGAATTAATTTTACCCCCTTGTTACGAGGACAAGTGCAGATAATGTGCCTTGTTTGACAATTTTCTGTTTTGCACTTTACTGCAAAGTCCTCACATCTCAAGGCAGAAAGTTTACAGCTACAAGAAGACATATCAAACAGTATGGCTGTTCCTTCATTCTTTTCACTTTGATTGCTGCAAGAGATTTCCTGTCAATCTGTTTGGCCCTCATAGCAAAATATATTGACCTTCCTCCTATATAATGTTACCTTAACAAGGGCAATTGTGGATTGACTGCTTGCCGAATACTAATCATTTCCTTGGAAATTAACTTAGAAATCTCACTATTTTTTAAGTGGGGATAACTGTTTTCGAGGAAATAACTAAACTGGATGACTTGTCGTGAAGTTGGGGGTGTTGTTTCATCCAAATGACAAGGTGGACCAGCAAATTTTGTGAACCACGGGTTAAAACTGAACTCGTGCTTTTCCTGATATTCTAATCTGAAAAGTAAAATAAATGATTATAACTGAAGGAAACTGTATTAGGCTATCTTCCAGTTTCATACGTAAAAAATAAGTGCTAGTTATAAGAAATAATGAAAAACTTTGTAGAGTTGAATTAGATTTATTGAAGAGAGAGGAACAAAACAAATCAGAGGCATATTAGTGTTTAGTTTAGACATTTTAGCAGATTTTAGCTCCTCCTTTGATAACATGAATTTATCCATAAAGAGATTCATTCTTGCTGTAGCTGTGCCATTTTAAACGAGTGTTTAGTGTTTAGAGTTTGAAAAAACAGTGCTTGTGCATCTATGTTACTATGCTATTTTTAATAGTATTTTCAAGTTAAATTTAATTTTTATGAAATTTTTGTTTATTAAATGTTTAGGTGAAAGTATAGAATAGTTACAATACAATCTCCTTCCCATATTAAGAATGGCTTTCTAAATAACAATGTTATTTTAGCACAATAACATAGATGAACAAATAACGAAAAATCTTTAAAGGAGTTTCCTTATTTACTCGTATAATCTTTGTGTGCTATCTGATTTTAAAACTATAATTTTAGAAGAAAAACACTGCTTAAAAACAATTACTCCCTAAAAATAAAAGAAATTAAAATTTAACACTAATTTTCTGCAAAGTATTTTTCATTTAGTAGAAAAACTTGAAAAATTACGTGGTTATGTTTCGTAAAGAATATGTAGAATAAAATTGTATGGACTATTTTTTTAATATAAAACTGGAGTATTGCCATATTTTAATACAACTTTCAAATAGAATTTGATGTGAAATATTAGGTTGGTGCAAAAATAATGTTTTTGACATTCATTTGAACGTCAAAAACTGCTATTATTTTTGCACCAACCTAGTAGAAAAACAAATTAAAAAAGATAAAACAAATATGTTTAAATTCACTGCAGAAACTTGAAATATAATAATATATATTTTAAATAAGTCTTTTTCGTTTTTCCTTTCGAAATAATTAAGCCTAAATCGTAATGTTTTCAAATTAAATATTAAACAAACGTTAATTTTCAATATCAATAACGAGCGTGTTTTGCGACGGTGAAATCTAAAATGTTTCCACCAAAAAAAAGTTCCTGAAATGAAAAAGCGAACTATGATCGCTATTATTTAAAAAACATCATTTTTCCTTTAAAGTTAAAAAGTTATTTTATTAATTCATTATCGTCACTCATTTTATTTAAAAATTTCGTTTAAAACATATTGAAAATAATGATTCCATTTTCTTAACGGTACGGATTGTTTTGATGACGGGACGTTCTTAACAATTCACCGAAAAACTTTTAATCGCTTCAATTTTTCAACTTTTAAAGTCATTTTCTCAAGCAAAAATAACGATTTTGAAAAATAAATATTTCGTGTAGGTCTTTTTTATTTCAAACTTCAACTATCATCACCATTGCCTCACCGGGGTTCCAAAATCGACCTGACCTAATGTGGCAACAGTTCTCCACCATTGGACGTACCTGGCTCTTATATAAGTAGAGAATTGCATCAGCAGATAGATATATACTCGATCGATAGAAAGATTCCACCATTTTTCAAGCGATCTTGGCAACGGATTCGATGTACGTATTCCATTTTAGATCAGGAGTAAAGGTAAGGCCCAGAAACTTGTAAAAACATGGAGCCTCTTCAAGACGAGGGCCCTCACATTTCAATTGATGTCAGACGGGGATCAGAGCGTTAATGATGTAAAGATAGATGCATTAAAAGTTTCCATTGTACTACATGCTCAAGATCAAAGGCGAGAGAATCAGAGAGAACTTGGTCGTTTGTGATCTTTGATGTGCTGCCATAGATGGTAGTGTCGTCAGCATAAATGTCTACGCATGATCTAAGGATATGATTTGGAGGATCATTGATGTAGATCAGGAAGAGAGTTGGACCCAGGATGGATCCATGAGGGGCTCCAGCATTAATACTGTGAGCTTCTGATTTCTGCCCATCAACCACTACTCTTATGAATCTATTAGAGCGAAATAATTTAATAATTGAGAAGACATTTCCAGTTATACTCTAGCTGGAGATCTTGTGAAGTAGACTTTTATGCCATACCCTGTCAAATGCCTTGGATATGTCTAGAGTAATTGCCCTAGAAAGGAAGCCTCCGTCCTGAGATTCGCTAATCCTATGATATATAACTGTAAGCAAGTCTGCCGTAGATCTAGCAGAATGGAAACCGTATTGCATATCACTAAGAAGTTTATTTTGTCTGAGCTGGTTGATTACTTCTCTATTTAACTCTGATTCCAGTAACTTTCTCATGGTGAATAGGATACTTATTTCTCTGTACTGGGAGGAAAATGACCGATTATCTGAATTCTTAAATACAGGGCATACTGATGAGATTTTCTAGGGTTTTGAGTAGCAATTCTCCTTAACACAACGCTTAAACAGCTTTGTAAGTATGGAAGGTAGTTATGTTTTAAGCTTTTTGAGCACTATAATAGGAATACCGTCAGGGACAGTTGCTTTACTGAAATCAAGGTTTTTGATTGGCTTAGCAACATCACGCACAGATATTTGTATGTCGCATAGCATGTTTCCTAACACAGGAGGAAATACGGAGGACAGCCTTGGTCGCATGGAGTAGAATTAGCTGCAGAGTTCTTGACGAGATTACCTCAGGTCCATTGATGGTAGTTGGCATAGATTTGTTGTTATATTATTATATAGTCTTTATTTATACATCTAATTTGCATTATAAATTAATTATATAATTTATTTAAATTAAATATTAATATTTAAAATATTTCAATATATATTAATCTATATTTATGAGTTTTATTTGTTACTAATCTAAGCTCAGTTATTATATTCAAATCACTGATTAGCTGGTGTGTCTATTAGTTATATTTCCATAATCATATTTCATCTACTCTAATTCATTGAATTCAAATATCCTATTTTTTTATTATTTTTAATTGTATCTTAATGTATTGAAATTAGATCAGATACTTAATATATTTTATATTTTATCCGTAAATTATAAAGTAAGCTATTCTTTTGTATCAATATTATTTAACTGTAATTATAATGTATTTTACTTTAATCATATATTTATAAATGTGTATATTTTGTTCAACGTAATTTTAATTTAATTTTATTTTAATTTATATCTGTTGTCACATGACTCTACAAATAGAACACCATTCGTTAAAACAAATGATAATTAAATTATTCTTGGGTCGAGAATTGTATATCTCATTTTCTTGTATTGTTTTACATGTTGTCGGTCTGAGGAGTGCGCAGTGTAAAGAGAGAGAAGGGCACATCTGTGTGTAGATCAGAGTATTAATGCTGGAGTGCCTCAGGGGTCAATCCTGGGCCCAACTCTCTTCCTGATCTACATCAATGGTCTCCCAAAACACATACTTAAATCATTCGTTGACATCTATGCTGATGACACGACCATCTATGGCAACACATCAAAGGCCGTAAATGACAAAGTTCTCTCTGATTCTTTCTCCTCTGATCTTCAGTGCGTAGTACAGTGGGGGAAGAGGTGGTTGGTTACTTTTAATGCATCAAAAACCAAGCTCCTATCTTTACATCATCAACGCTCTGACCCACATCTGGCATCAATTGAAATGGATGGCTCTCGTCTTGGGGAGGCTCCATGTTTTGACAAGCTTCTGGGTTTGACCTTTACTCCTGATCTGAAATGGAACACGTACATCAAGTCTGTTGCTTAGGTCGCTGGGAAAATGGTGGGATCCTTCTACCGCTCCAGAAGATATCTCCCTACTGATGCAATTCTCTATCTATATAAAAGCCAAGTACGTCTAAGGATGGAGTACTGCTGCCACATCTGGGCAGGAGCTGCTAAAAACAGCCTATCCTGCCGTGACAGAGTAAAAAATATACTTCGTGGCTTAGCGGGGGTGCCCTTTTCTCTTCCCTGCAACCTCTCTCCCACAGAAGAGATGTTGCGAGCCTATCTTTGTGTTATCATTATTTCCATGACAAGTGCTCGTCCGAGCTCCAATCTCTGGTCCCCCCTCGCCAATCTTTCACGAAAAACACCCGTCTAGCTGAAAGCATTGTCAATAATTTTTCCCAGTTTTTATCTGTGCCTAAATCAAAACGTAGATTCCATGAACAAAGCTTCTTTCTTAGAAGTGTACGCCTGTGGAACTCTTTTCCGTTTTACTGTTTCCCACCTGACTACAACTTGGATGTCTTCAAGTCTAACGCAAACAAATTCCTGATGAATCGCCCTCTTAAGTAAGACACTTTATCAAATCTCCAATACTAACGATTACTACGATACTATCCCATTGATTACTGTACACGCAATAACCCTTATCCCTGAGTGGCTTCTGGGCCTTGATAAGTGGTGACCTCAATGTAAAAAAAATGAAAGCAGACAGAAATTAGAAAAGTAATATTGGATGTACGAAAATCCTGTTGAGGGGAGAAAGGAAGAATAAGTTATACGACGATAAATCGTGTCAATTAGTACGGTTTTACCGCCAAAACCAAAGAGACGGGGAGGAAGAAAAGAAGAGATTGAAAAAGGCCCTTTTTTATTATTTTGTTGACAGCCGCCCGTGCCGGACGGGTCGGTCCGCTCTGCTGCTACTATGGCGAGTTCCGAGAAGTGCTCGTGACACAAGATGAAGATTTAGCATCTGTCAACCATGAAGGAAATGCACAATGTGAATGAGGAGTCGAGCCAGCAAAGTTTGCCAGAAAGCGTGAAGGCCGGAAGTACGAAATATAAAAGCTGAACCAGAGAAGTATTACTGTGTAACTATTAAGGAGAAAACTCAAATGAATGAATACCGAGGACGTCCTACGTTGAAAGAATGGAATTCCTCTCTCTCTTTCTCTCTCTCTCTCTCTCTCTCTCTCTCTCTCTCTCTCTCTCGCTCTCTCCCGCTCGCTCGCTCTCGCTCTCGCTCACACTCTCTGTACTGACTTTTAAGTTTTTAATTTAATTCTGATATCTCATGCTCGAAGTATTTCTATAAGTTTTTTTTTTTTTTTATTATTCAAATTTCACCCCAAACAAGGCACAGTGCCACTTTGAAGCAGGGGGCTACTATCAGGGACTTAATTAGCGGGGTCATTTTGAAGGGAGATAAGTAGAAAGATGTTTGTTAACATTACACTTGAACTTCTGCATATCATTGCAGTTGGGAAAGCAGAATCCCGGAAGGGAGTTCCAAAGACCCGCAGTTCTAGGGAAGAAACTATTGGAGTAAAAGGCTTTCTTGCACCTAGGGATCTCTACTGTAAAGGGATGAGACTTAGTAGCTTGTCGGGTTTGTCGGGGGTAGTTACGTCGGGGAGGTACAAGTGTTTGCAGTTCGTCAGAGCATTCACCATTGAAGTATTTGTAGAACAGGCAGAGGGATGCAACATCTCGTCGATGGGACAGAGGCTGAAGCCTAGATGACAGTTCAGGACCTATCAGATTGGCGACTCTCTTTTGAACCCTGTCCATTCCATAAATTTTGTTTGCTTCTTTGTTTTGTTTAATCGCATTTTTCCCCCTATTTTTTCTTTCCCATCATTTCGGGTTGATTTAAAATTTAAAACTGATTTGCCTTCCGTTCTCTCTCACTGTGTTTTGTGCCCATTCATTTTCTTTTACTGGCCTAAGAGGAGTATTCCCATTCCCTCTTGTTAGATGTGCGTTCCAACCCGAGGATCAAATTTATTTTCCTTTTTTATTCTTTTTGTAACGTAATCCTCCTTCGTCGTACCCAACGGAGGGTTTTCGTAACACTATTAAAATTTTATTTTATTTTAATTTGATCTATTATTTATAACCTGATCAGATTAATATTTAATTTTATTTACTTTATTACTATTTTATTTTTATTTGTTTTATTTATCGAGTTTGTTATTTTAATTATTTTGAAAGTTTTACTCTAAAAATTAACATTTTACATCTCTAATTATTATATAGAAATATTCTTCAATCAAGTATTAATAATCATTTCCCAAACTAGTTAAGTTTCTTAGTACAATATATATATATATATATATATATATATATATATATATATATATATATATATATATATCACTTTCTATACCTATAAGCGAATAAACGCTAAAAGGCTCACAAATGAAGAGTTCGTTTAGATCTCCTGCGTTTTCAACAATAACAACAATAACAACAATAATAATAATAACAACAACTGTAGTAGTAGTAGTAGTAGTAGTAGTAGTAGTAGTAGTAGTATCAGCAGCAGTTGGATTTAAGAGCACAAAGATTTTACTTGCCATAAAAACAGGAAACAGAACTCTTTCACTCTCTGAAAATGGATCTATTACGGTCCGAAATATTAAGAAAGTGTAAAAAAAGAAAAAGGACAAATTTACTCATATTTTTCCTTCTTTTTAATAAAATATTTTGCATTTTTAACGTGTTATAAAAGCAGTTTTATCTGTTTATTCAATGTTTATATATGGTTAGTATAAGAAGGAATCTTTTACATAGAAATATATAAACATATTCATATTCCTAAGATGATGTTTGGTTCTAAGCCAATTCCTTATAGAAATCCTCATTTAACATCAAATTATAATAGTATATAAGATATATTAAACGTCAAATTTGCGAATAGAGTGCTCAATGTTTATAAAATATAGAGCAATTTTTTATGGGATTTATTTCATGGGGAAAATTTTTATGGGAAATTTTATAAGATATTCAACACATATCAGATAATAAAAGTATGTCATATTTCTTTTACCTTTTCACAGCAGAATAGAATGATTGAAATGTGCTACCTGGACAGTAGTAAAAATCTACTAGGAAGTAAGAAGATAACATAAGATATTGTCTTTTACAACAAACAGCTTACCTCGCAGGATTGTATATAATCATGTTCATCGGTTGTTTCCATTTGTAAACTATTCCATTTCGGCTTCCAGTGAGTCGTGTCATCAGAAGAGAATAAAGGCAGTTTCAGGGACTTTCTCCTCTTAGTTATTTCACTTGTAGACTTCTGTATAATTGTGTTTATCGGTTGTTTTACTGGCGAGGTATTTTGTCTTGGCTTCTAGATAATTCTGGGTTATCAGGAGAGAATGCTACTGTTTCGGGGCCTTCTTTAAAAGCGGAATAGTGTTAAAGTAACAATATTTTAATACTGAAAATGTGTTTATTTTCTACTTTTGTAGTTGATATATTTTTTATCTTTCCGTTTTTACGTTTGTGGTTGATGTATAGTTCCTAATATTTCCGATTATATTTATCGTTCATAAACATATGCACTCTTTTCCTTATTTAGTGAACATTCTCCATGTTTCTCTTTTGCTTTTTAAAATTTTAACAGCATATTTTGAATATTATAACGAAGTATATTTTGAATATTGTAACTAAGTATATGTATATACATTTACGTAGTTCTAATATTCAAAATAGATTGTTCAAATTCACTAAGCTCTATGTTAAAATATTTTTATATCGCGGCTTGTTTGTTGTAGCGATCCCAGAACAGGGTAACCATATAGTCTGAACAACACAGTGTGAGAAATTGTCGGTGATCATACGCTGCTGGCCCTCTTGCGCTAAATTTCGATAAATACATATTAGAAGAATCTGCAATAACCTGTAACGCAGTGGATAAAGTACTTGGTGAAATTCACTGGTAAGTTACACTCTTCTGGGGGTTGAATCTCTTCAGTGCAGGTGATACAAAGTATATAATTATGAATCGCTTAGGACTTCTATCCCGTCATGGTTGACGAAACGATAGCATGCTACCCGTGTGGATTAAATAATGGGTTCCGTTCAGAATTCTGTGCAGATTCCTGAATTCCGTAAAAAGTTTCCCGAACAAGGTTGAAGTTACATCGACCGAAACGTTGTAAAAATAAGTCAAGATGAGAACGATAGTCCAAAACATCCAAACAATGCAAATGTCCAATCTTTATCTAAAAAAATCAGAAATATAATATTCCATATAAACATTGCAACTGTTACATCATATAATAAATGCATTTCTGCATCTCATTCTGCACATGCGTGTACGTTTAGCCTTAAAGTTCATCTCTTTTGTCATCGATGCATCAACGTCCATATTATTAAACTATACCAGATTATATTAAGCTGTACTAGATTATATGTATTCAATAAATCTTTTGTTCTATTACGTACGCACTACAATGGCGGAAATTGCCGAAAGCCATCAATGACTGATTAGGCGAATCCGACCGGAAAAAATATGACTGTCGAGTTCAAATTAATCGCTATCCAACAAAGCGTGAAACGTTGCTCTTGGCCGAGCTAGGCGCGTCTCACTGAGCAGAACGCGCTTGATTTGGAGTTGTTAAAGAGTTTTGCGATGAAAATAGTCGATAAGCGAACACAACATTATGAACCCACGCAAAACTGGATTTAGCACAAGTTTTATCGTCGGTTTTTTTATGTTTGTACTATATATATATATATATATATATATATATATATATATATATATATATATATATATATATATATATAAACAAAGGACGCGACAAAGGAGCGACTGAGATAAAGTGTTCCCGTTTGTTTTGTTTTCCTCATAAAGGAAATGTTTCTTTTCCTTAATGTTTCATTGTTAAAGTGTTTTTTATTTAATAAGTCTGAAGAAAGGCTGTTATTGTGAAAATTTTCAAACGACATATTGTTTGAATTTGTCGAAATGGTCCTTACACAATTGTAACTAACAATGAAATACACTTTTTGTTGCTATCAACCCACTTTTTGAAGTCTTGGTTTTAGTTAAAACAGCATATATATATATATATATATATATATATATATATATATATATATATATACATATATATATATATATATATATATATATATACTAGCAAAAGTACCCGTCGTTGACTGGGTTCAAAAATAGGCTACAGAAAATGGACTCTGATTTCTGAAAGTATGATAGGATATGAAAAGGAATGGTTGTAAAGAGATAGCTTCGAATTTGGGGGTATCAAAACCAAAGTAAAATATGATGAAAGTAAAAATAAAATAGATAAACTCCATAATTTATTATACCATACCTGTTCAAACTGAAACACTTATCACAATATTCTGTGGATCTATATTAAAAAACCTTGTTAAACTTTGTGACATATTTCCATTCTATGGAGGTCAGGCGCGAACGAACAACCCATGATTTTATTATACCATATTTCTTCAAACTGAAACATAATTATCAAAGTATACTTACGAAGATAGATATGAAAAGTCTTTATTAAAGTGTGTGCCTATTTCCCTTCTATGGAAGCCAGGCGCGAACGCAGACCCCACAATTATATTATACCATCCCTATTTAAGTTAAAACATACTTATCAAACTATATCTATATCAAAAACATTTGTAAACGTTTTTATTTAATTTTAAATTTTTTTATTTCCATACTTTGTGGACCAGGCGCGAACGCAGACCCCACAGTTTTAATGAACCACCGTTCTACCAGATCAAACATACCCATTCCTGTGTCTCGATTCACCTTCTATCATTATATGTAATCAGTTTTTTTTAAAATAGTCAACCATATAGGAGCCTATTCGTGACCATACACACACACACACACACAGACGTTCAGCTTTATATTATATATATGTATATATATATACACACACACATATATATATATATATGTATATATATATATATATATATATATATATATATATATATACGATGAGAATAATGGAAATAGTATTCCGAGGAAATAGGTTTGTTCCGTTTTCTCTCTCTCTCTCTCTCTCTCTCTCTCTATATATATATATATATATATATATATATATATATATGTATATATATATATATTTATATATATATTTTATATATATATTTATATATATATATATATATATATATATATATATATATATATATATATATATATATATATATATATATATATGCATTAATACGAGGGAAATTACTGCGATAAGAAAAACGAATTGGGAAGGACAGCGAGTCGAATGTTTTGCAGCTGAGGAAACATATCGAAGTTAAAGATTGATGCAAATTATGAAATTCCTGTGAATTTTTGTTTAGATTACAGTAGACTAGGAAAAGAAATAGTAGTCTACGACTTACTCCAGCGTCTGTACTAACTTGTCCAAAATAGATTAATTGCCGTGTGCGCCTCCATGATTAAAAATTAATAACTAAAAAAGTGGTTTTCCTTTTCTTCTAATTTACCAAAAGCCGACTGCTCGACTTCTTACTGTCTTATAGCGTTTGTTGTCGCATTCTGATTAGATCAACTTGACTAACGCTCGGAATATTTCGGCGGTTTTCGTAAGTTTCCGATCCATCCTTACCAGAAATTTACGAGAATCTGTTTCTCAATATGCACTAGTACCGAAATTTTTTTAAAAAGCAAAGAGAATTTATAAAAGGAAAAATTCGACGAGTGTGTACAGGTGACGCTCATAAAATGGATTTGCGTATAAATTTAAACGTTCGCTCATATGATGTTAAGAATAAGTAGGTTTGAAAACACTTTTTAAGGACCGTGTCAAGCTGGCCTAATGGTTATCGTACTTGACTCACTTTAGGTCATTAGGTTTTGGTTTCGATCTCAATTCGAGTATATTTTTTTTTACTTACAAGAAATGAACTGTTTAAAAAAAACTTAATACTCGCATGTACAGGTCTCAGTTTTTTCCGTTTTTTTTTTTTTTACTTTAGTTTTTAAAGGAATTTAATGTTATGTTTAATACCGGGCAATGCCGGGTATATCTTCTAGTTGTTATATAATATTAACATAAGTTATAAAAAGGTTTGTTTCACATATGAAATGGTTTATATATAACGTTTATAGCTAATTTAACGGTTTTAGCGACAAATTGTTTGAGTATGTTTCTAATACCGTCTGCCGAATATTTCTATGTGTTGTCGCCTTTTAATTACGCACACTGGAAGATTAATATGCAAACACACACGCGCGTGCGCACTCATGCACGCATATATATAATATTAACTATTAACAGTTATTTATCTGCAAACACTAGTGTTTCATGCTTACGCAATCATCAGTGTAGAAAGTGATAATGGCTGCTGGCCGGTAGATTGGAACCCAGTCTTTGACTTTGTAGGCTAGTATTCTATTCAGAGTCATCGGTAATCAAAGCAAGGACTGAGGGAAAGTAAGTGCCTATAAATTCCAAGTCCGCAGGCATACATAGTAAACAGTCATAAGAATATAGCAATAATCAATCCGTCAAAATGATTGATTGTTGCTATTTCTTTTGATGAATTAAGGGCATAATAGATTCACTGATTGATATAATAATTAAGTGATTGATTTTGCGCTACGAAACAGATACTGTCAAGAATTGTAAATGTCAACTGAATTAAATGAAATAAATTATAAGATGGTCAACATCATGAACTTTGGAATATAGTCTTTTGTCATTTATTCACTATATATATGTATATATATATATATATATATATATATATATATAGAGAGAGAGAGAGAGAGAGATAAATAACCTATTAAACTGATCAATTTGGAAGAGAAAAATTAATATTCTTCAGCTCATGACGTGTGAGAAGTAAAAAAGAACTTTGATAGAACATTCCAATATGTATCTCATATAGAGAATAAATTTTAACCACAGTACGAGGCCCTTGATTTGTAAGAATTTACATTTACAATTAAACAAGTATATTAGATATAGGTACATATACAGAGTGACCCAAAAAAAACAGAGGATATTCAATTGTTTTTCTGAGCATTTTACAGTCAACGGAGAAAAAAGTCCAAAGACCCTAGTGGTTTGATGTGATGTTTTGAATATAATAAACTAGTTATGACCAAAGTTTCATTTCATTCGGACAAATCACTAAGAAACGGGGCCTAATTAGAGTTGATGCCCGTTTTTGGGGTCACCCTGTATATAGACTCACAAGTTGGTCCAAAACAAATATATGAAAAATAATACATAAAAGAATGACGAACAAAAACAATTACTGAATAAAAGTATGCAATTATGTTCTTACACAATCGTTAACACGTATTGCCTAGGTCATTATGACCCAGGCAACGTCGAATGTGCCGGAGAGAGAGGTGACTGACCGACATTTGAATTGGTGATAATGTTATGGAAATAACGAAGTGTTTTGATAACGGAAGAATGTTTGGAAATAAGATTGAAATTTAATGTAGAAATATTTAAGTTAGAAATATGTAAAACACTAAAATGTTCAGAAAAATGCTAAATAAATAGGATTGGAATGTTTGATTTTAATAATAAAAGATACGTGACAAAAAACTGGGCAAATATTTTTGGTTACGTAGATACATGAAGTAACGAGTTGAGAGACAACTTGGAAGGTTTATTAGTAGAGTATAACGGGCGGTTGAGAGAGACGGTCGACAGACGTGATGGCACCCAGCAGGGCAAGACCGATGATTAAGATTCAACATTTTTAAGATGGAGACAAGAATTTGGAATAAAGGTTGCCGAAATAAACCCGAGGTTTGTTATTCGTAATAGAATTTTCGTTGCAGCTTTCCGTCCAACAAGATCGAAGATGGATGAAATGTATTCCCTAATTTGCCAAATGTAGTAGCCCCATAGAATAGTATTCGTCCTTTTTGTTGAAGGTGTGTCTTCCTTTGTTTGGCAAGAGACAAAGAGGTTTGTTTCGTCTCTTATTTGTCGTTATACGTGAACATGCGCCAGACCAGGCGTTTTGTGACATTCTGAAAATCAGGCAATCACACGTAAATACGTGTCTGAAGAACAGACGCACATTCAATAAGACACTCCTTGTACACACGTATACATAATATACAAACTCCTCCATGTTATATAAACCCCCTCTAAACAACATATATCCCCATTTGGTAGCGTTTTAAAGCCCCTCTATATTACATATCTCCGTTTTGGTACCCCGCTATACAATAATAGAATAGACAGAGAGAGATACATAGCGACTATACAATAAACTGTTACTTACGTTTTGTTGATGTTTTGGGAACTCGTGCCTGCGACTAGAAGAAAATATAATCTTTAACAACTGCGACTATGTTTGTGAAAACCGATCAGAACCATATTTGATGACATCAGCCTTCAACCCGGAAGGAGATAAAATCTAGTTATTTATCCCGCACATAGGTGTCATTATTTTTCTCCAGCACAAGAGAGGGTATTCTTTCGTTGCTCAATATAATTATTGAGTGAGCAAATATCTTAGAAAATGCATGAAAACCGAAAAAAAAACTGTTAAAAAAACGTTCCGAAAAAGGGGGCAACAAGTAAAAAGAGTTCCTTTTTTCTGAATTTGGATTTTTCGGAACACTGTTCTCATCTAGAGTATTTTTACGACGTTTCGATTGGCGTATCCTCTGACATTCTTCAGCTGTTCTTTATTGATCCCGGGAATTTTTCGAATTATCGAATTCGGGAACCTGCACCGAATTTCGAATGGAACCCTTTATTTACTCACGACTGGGTAGAAGTCCTAATTAATTCGCAATTGAATTTTGTGTCACTCGTGTCGCTGAAGATTGAACATTTTTGTGTCACTCGTGTCACTGAAGATTGAACTTCCAGAAAAATGCAACTTATAACTACATTTTATCAATTACTTTATCCACTACGCTACGTGTCGACAAAAAGATGTCCGAATTTGAAAATATATACCTGAAGAAAGTCGATGGTTACATCGACCGAGAAGTTATGAAAATAACACTTCCGATGCAGTCTGTAGTATCTAAAGCTTACAAATGTCATTCTTTCAGTGCCCTTTGTCAACATATCATTAGGGCTTATTGGAAAGGTTCACTTCAGTTGGTCAGTTACAAGTTTTTAATACATAAACTATGTTTACATTTCTGTATAGATTGGTTACATCACTCTTGCTGGTTTTCTGTGCCTTCTTCTTCTTCTTCTTCTTCTTCTTCTTCTTCTTCTTTCTATACTTAATTTAAGGATTTGTCTCGGATTTGAGAACCTGATAGGGAGGACGACTATCGTTACCGGAGTTATCTCCCTTAAGGAAAACCCGATTTCTAGGCTAGAGGGTCCCCCGCCCACTCTTGCAAAAGTACTTTGTTGAAAGCTCTCTTAACACAGATGATTGAAAATTAAAACCAGATACCGTCCCCACTGATGCGCTACAGACTGCACGAGCACGGAAAAGACGCCGCAAGGAAATGAACCATTCATTAAGATGAGGGGGGGGCTTTTGCTTAGCAAATACATGCTTTTCTTCGGAATAGCTTTCTTTATTCGTCTGTTGTGTAGAAACAATGTTCATAATTTTATATAATCTTATGTCTTACTTGTTTTTTGAACACATAATAGATCAATAGATTATCATCGCGGGACAGTAGATCCTCGCAGCAAAAAAATGTCCATTTTATCCAGCCTCAAGAGTTATGTCCCTCTTTCTGTAAATCCAATAACCAAGAAAAGAATTGCATTCAAATAATGCATTCTCGTTGGTTGCTTATGATTAAATCGAGTGCCACAAGGTGTCGCTGTAGCGATCGTGTGGCAGTCGTTGCAGCCTCATTGCAATCGAGTGAGGTTTTACTTATTTAGTAAGAAAAACTAAAAGTTAGAACAGGGAAATAAAATTATTTGCGCATCCAGAGTGTCATAGAGAGAAGATTATTGCCTGGGATTAAAAAGAGTTCGACATTTATTTGTCGAATCGATAACCAAAAAAATAAATAAATAAAACATGGATGTATATGGGAGGTGATGGTGGTCTAGTGGTTAACAACACGGACTGACGACTAAATTCAAAACCAGTTCGTTGCTCAAAAATCACTTGCACTAGGATGTTGGCAACTTTCGCATGGCCCCTTCCATAACCCCTGACTCGGATAAATCAATGTCAATAATAGTGTCTTCGGTTTCCTACGACATGATGATTTTCGCTGTATATGAATCATGAATGCAGGAGGGGAGCAATCACAACTTTACACACACACACACACACACACGCATATATATATAGAGAGAGATAGAGATAGATAGATAGATAGATAGAGAGAGAGAGAGAGAGAGAGGAAGAGAGAGAGAGGAAGAGAGAGAATTTTACTGTTTCATCTGTACATACTGGTCAGATAAGCAGAAAAATTGTTAATACATATTAAACGATAAATTATAGTAACATACCCCCTTTTTTACTGTATTTTTGTTTTATTTTCTCACTGACAAGGAAGCCAAACCAAATCTGTAAGGTTTCTCGTCTTTTGAGTCGACATGTTTGGGGAGAATATCCCGACAATTGATTATTTTCCCACCGGTATTTTTTTGGTGCTAACTTATCGTTTTATTAAAATTCTTTATTTTGAATCAATCTCAGCCAAATATAATATTAATTCCAGTCAATGGTTAAATGCAAATGTATCTAAAATATCACTCCCCTCAAGGGGAAGAGGAAAAAAACGGTAACTATCTGACGATATTACAACGAATCCACAATACAAATACACCTGTAAATATGGGAGGGGAATCTATCTTCAAATATATCTAATTTCGAATTACAACTACGGACTTATACTAAGTAAATATTAATAAGTCCTTTGAACCTCTTTCTTAATTTTTTTTATTTTTATTTTCAATTTTTTTTTCATGTCTCATATGTATGTATGATAGAGCACGATACCTCCTGTATACATGGGGGCGTTACATAATCCCTGCAGCAGAACCACAGGTAAAACAACTCTGGGCTCGGTGTTACTGTAATCCGAGTCTTTTTTTCTGTCTGTTTCGATTTACTCAAAACCGCACATACCTCGTCTTCTCATGTATCGTTCTCTTCTTCCTCTTCCACTTCTTGCTCTTTTTCTTCTTTTTTTCTTCTCAGTCGTCAGAAGCGTCGTCTTTGTCTTGACTACGTTTTTCCTTCTCCCCTCTTGCTCACAGTGACCCGTTTTTATGCTAAGCTGAACTCTCGTGTGTACGAGAGAACACGAGATTTTGCGTGATTACTTGGCAATATTAACCGGCCGCCGCTATCTTGCCATTTTTCTTTGGACGTGCCCGCTTTGCAGAGTGCACACCTCGAGCGTTTGTCAGGTAAGCCCGTCTGTTTGAAATTTATTACACAGTTACCACAAACACCAAAATATGAAAAAAACAATTACAAATAATCCAAACCGTGGGACCCAGAAGAAAGATCTGGGTGTCATGATCGGCAGGTGCTCCTTCGTGTAGCCAGCATGGGGGACCCGGTCGTCATCCTGCGAATGTTGGCCAACTTCCTAATTTCAGAAACTCAAATAACATGGATGCTGAGCAGGTAAGTATAACTTCTAATTTCAGGGAACAAAATGATACCGAACTAACACAGAACAGCCATGATAACCATCAAAAGGAAAAAAAAACGAAGAAAAAAATGGACAACAAAAGAGAATAGACTCGTAATGGAATGCTACTATAGAAGTCATCCTAAATATAGATATGGAGGTTATCGGAAACGAATGAAAGAACTATGGAACCTATCCAGTGACTTCCATACGACAAAATAAAGAATTCCGGACCAAGCAAGAATAATACTCAAGAAAGGTTGGCTCTCTAAACTAGAACTAACAGAAATACAGCGAAAAATAAATGATGAAACTGAACAAGAAGCATCCCACAACGGAACCGCACGTAGAGCAACATCACAAGTTGAAGCCCCACAAATAAAAACACCAAAGGCCGAGGACTAACAAAAAACGAAGTCCACAAACGTGGAAACCGAGAACAATGAAACAGAACTTACACAGAATGAAGCAAATGAAGTAAATAAAATAATACAGCTGATGAACGAGGAAAAAACAAAACTCCCATCGTTAAGGAACCAAGAGCAGAAGAAACTAAAAACAGAAACAGAGACGGTTAATAAGCTCCTCCCACACATCCCAACAAATACAATTACAGACTTAAACAACCTGATTTACGCAGGCGCCAAAATGATAAGTATGAACCTCAAATCAGAAAAACAACCGGGAACAAGCGGACCGACAAAACCTGGATGGGAAATAAGACTAGAAACCCAAATACACAAACATAAAAATGAAGCCAAAATGATCAACAAGAAGAAAGCAATATGGAGAAAACGGAATATTGGAAATGTAACTGGCAGGGAGAGGCTAAACAAGAAACATGAAGAACTGGTCCAAAAATATAAGCAAAGAAGCGAGTTTGAGACGATATAGATATAAATCTGAACAATGCAAACAAAACAGAACATTTGAAACGAATGAAAGCCAATTCTACCAAAATGTTAACGGAGGAAAAACAAAAACTGAACAACCAAATCCGACAGAAACAAAATCTCTACTGGAGTAAAATATGGGAAGAGCGACGAGATCACAATAGAAATGCCAAATGGCTGAAAGACATGAAAGAAGAGTTACAAAAAATAGAGGAAGGAACAATGAATGAAATCAACAAGGAAACCCTAACGAAAACCATAGGAAAAATGGCAAACTGGAGAGCACTAGGGCACGCGGGATATATGCATACTGGTTCAAAAAATTCACCTTACACGAAAGGCTAGCCCAACCTTACACGAAAGGCTAGCCCAAAACATGAGATGTATACAAGAAGCAAGCGTACCAGACTGGATGACAAAAGGTAGAACCACACTGCTACAGAAGGACACGGAGAAAGGAACCGTCCCTATAGCAAATATAGGCCAATCACGTGCTTACCTACTATGTGGAAGGTAATGACAGCGCAACTGAGGGAACAAATCTACCACTCCCCGAATAACCGTGGGCTCATCCCCGAGGAGCAGAAAGGATGCCAAAAAGGAAAAGAGGAACACATGACCTGTTATATATAGATAAAAAGATCCTAAAGGAGGTAAAAAGGAGGAGAAAGAATTTAGCCATGGCATGGATTGACTACAAAAAAGCGTACGACAGGATCCCCCAAGCATGGATAATAGAATGCCTAAAAATGTATAAAATACCAAGCGGGATCACCAATGTAATAGAAAATGCAATGAAAACATGGAGACTGGAATTGACAGATGATGGACAACACATAACAGAAATTAACATACAAAGAGGCATCTTTCAAGGAGACTCACTATCACCACTACTGTTCATCATAGCCATGATGCCCTTGAACAGAATTCTGAGAAAGTGCCAAGCCAGATACAAGAATGAGAATAACGAAAACACGTGGACATGGATGTGAAAAGGACATATAAACGAAGAAACAGGATCTCTAATAACTGCAGCACAAGATAACTCGATAAGAACCAACCATATCAAAGCAAGGATCGATAAAACACAAGAAAACAGCAAATGCAGACTATGCGGACAGAGAGACGAAACAATAAACCATATAGTAAGTGAATGCACAAACTGGCCCAAAAGGAATACAAAAACAGGCATAACCAAGTGGGGAGGGCGACTGGTACAAGCATAAACGCACAACAGCACTCGAAAACGAGAACCAGAAAATCCTATGGGGACATGGACATACAGACGGACAAACCCATCCAAGCAAGAAGACCAGATGTCGTAATAATTAACAAGAAAGAAAAATCCTGTCAAATCATAGACTTTGCTGTCCCAGCTGACCACAGAGTGAGTATGAAAGAAAAGGAGAAATGAAGCAAATACAGAGCTAGCCAGAGAGTTAAAAGGGATTTGGATGATGAAGAAAATCATAATAGTACCGATAATGGTAGGAACAAATCAGAAAAACTTCGAAAAAAGAATGGTAGAAATTGGAATCAGAGGTAAAACTGCAAAAATACAACGACTAACGATAATGAAAACGACTGACATATTAAGGAAACCCCTAGAATGTGGGGAATAACACAAGACAATATAACAAAGAAGCGTTACAGGGAATGAAGAACGCCGAAGCTGCATATCTACAAGTTCTACACCACCATCATGCATCCCTCCATTGTCTCATCACCGTCCTCCCCAATAGAAAAGTGATACCAAAGAGCCGAGAAGGGTCAAGGAGGATGGAAAGACCGAGGAGAGAGCGCTGACCAGACCTCCGCTGGACAAGCGCGAAGAGAACAGGGATCGTGGGGAGGCTTAGTGCCACTCAAATTCCAGTATAAACCAATGGCCACTACCAGCGAGAAATGAGGCTGTTGCGATGACGCAAATTTATTTGCAAATGTTATCGAAGGAGGTGGAGAGAGCTGGGCATCTGGGGAGACTTGTTGTCACTCAACTTCCAGAGAACACCACAGGTCTCCAAACCGATCGTTTGTTGACTTGTGTGAAAGCTCCATGTGAGCCAATAATAATAATAATAATTATAATAATAATAATAATAATAATAATAATAATAATAATAATAATAATAATAATGTCCCGATGACGAGGGTAACAGTTCTAAATAGTAAGCTTCGAGGCATTAATTTGAATTAGATGACACATGCATTCTGGGGAATAAGACCCACTATCTTGACATGAAGACTCCCCTCTGCTGGAAACTAAATTTGTATTTTTGTATAGAAATAAGATATGTTAAGTATGAGAATATATATACATATATATATATATATATATATATATATATATATATATATATATATATAGATATAGATATATATAGATATATACAGAGAGAGATAGATAGATAGATAGATAGATAGATAGATAGATAGATAGATAGATAGATTTTATGTGGTATTTTCGGAATCTACTTTCTCCGAGACTAGTTTCTCTAGCAAGGCGGCTTGACAGTAATCTACTCCACTATCTAATCCGCATATTGGAGGTTGATAGAAAGTATACTATACTCAAGTTATTGCGTCCTTTTCATCCACCTTTGAAAAATATGAACTCATCTTATCTTTTTTCCAAGTATTGATAAAATAATACAGTTACTAAAATACATACGTTTCTAGATTTCCTGGGCTTTGTTCTGGGATCAACGTGCAATATCTGTTTTGTTTGGTCCCAAGCTATTTTAAGGGAAAATAAATTTAAAAAAATAAAACGAACATTATGTCCAACTTTGACCTCGTGGGAAAGCAATTATATATGTATGTACACATACACGCACGCACACACACACACACACACACACACACTTTCTACTGTACACTCTTTAATCCTTATCCTTGAGTGGCCTCTTGGCCTTGATAATGTGGTGTAAAAAAAACAAAGAAAAAAACAAATATAAAATAATATATCGCATTGCAGTTTATGCGCAATTCGCAACTTCCCGCTAACTTCCCTGCCGCCAATAGATTGCGCATAACTAAAATGAACACGTCTCGCCTACGCATACCTACGCAACACCTACGCAACACCTACACTATTTTCTAGACTGTATCGTCATAATTAAAGAGAAAGAAAGTAAAAACAAAAAGAGAAAGATTAACGCCATGAAGGTGCAAAGTTAATGCTTCGCACCTCTCGTCAACGTGGATCTTGCAAGATCTCGACTCTTCCTTCGTTAATCAACAGGAAATGTTATGGCGTCTGACCGGCCATTGCTTTTTCTACGTTGCCCTCAGATGTTCTTAATAAAAGGCCCTCGCTGCATGGCCGTTTCTCAGTGGATCGGATCAGTGGAAAACCGACCAGACACTTGATTGATGATAGTGACCTACCTCTGCTTGAAACTAAATTTTCATTTCTGCGTTTTAATGTTTGCTTTTGTTCTTTGCTTGTTTCTTTGGTTTCAGCCTGTGGATAAAAACTAAGAGATTGTCATCGGAATAATGAGTTTTCATTTACTGCTGGACGCGTAACATCTAACGTATAACGCGTTAGCAATGCTATAATGAATTAGCGAAACGCTGTCGTACAGTCAAAATACTGATATATTTATTTAGCATATAGCTGTATATTATATTATATGAGAAATATTAAATATTGCGACCAGAATAGAATAGAATGTGAGAATAATTCTGCATGGGCATTAAAATGGCTTTATATATTACCGGCGTTGCCCGGTCGTAAAATATGTATAAGTATTATAGTTTAATTCATAAAGAAACTGTCACATGCGAGTATTGTTCTTCTATGAACAGTTAATTTTTGTGAATAATAAATACTCAAGCTGAGATCGAAACCAAAATCTAAAGACAATGTGCAAGTAAGATAACCATTAAGCCAGCTTGGGACGTTTTAAAAAATGTTTTCAAACCTCCTCATTCTTAACATAAGGAATCTGTCATGTGAATCTTTCGCGCATATGTATTCGTGAAACAGTTGACAACAGATAAAATCTGATGACCCCCCCCCTTCACGTACCAAAATTTCCATTTTTACCAGTTATAAGCCCTTTTTCCGAATGAAAACCGATTAAAAAATTTCAAGTCCAAATCATAAATTTGTTTTGTATATAGGTTGAGAATTGTTTTCACACACACACACACACACACACACACACACACACACACACATACATGCTCACTTTTGTAGATATAGATTAAATGAGGAATACAGTAATTAGCTCGGTTTTTCTACTTACAAGGATGCAGCTGGTAGCATAACACATAGCTTCTCTATATCTCATTCCCTACCACAGGCAGTTACGTTTTCGATCTGTCTCCCAGATCGACAGGACTAACAAACCTCATTTCTATATCTATTTCTGACCACAGTTCCCAATAATTGTGTAACAAATGCCCATAGTACACTCGGGAAGTTCGTCACGTTGTGATAATGGTAGAAATTATCCTAAACTCTCGACTCAAAGCTGAAGACTCATTACTCAAAACAACAAGTTACTATACGAAGGTTGATTGGGAAGCTATCGGGGGTCACATCAGAGACGATCCAAGGAGTACTATCTTTTCTTTTCCTGCGGAACAATGTGCAAATGTGAATACTTATGTGTTCAAAGCAGTAATTGAAACACACTTTTCCACACTGTAGTAAATTATCAAACCACATTCTCCACAATGGTTCACTCCTGATCGTGCAACTGCTATCGCCCAAAGGCAGCACGCATTGCACAGACTTACAAATAGGCAAAAGTTTATAGAAGCTAGAAATAATTGTAAGAGAGAAAAAAAAACGCAGCCAAGAGAAGGCATTCCGAAGTCATCAGAAAACTCATCGAGTCGCAGAAACTAGGAACTCATGATTTCTGGAAATTTTATAACAATGTAGTAAATAATGAGCAATCGATAATTCCTCCACTATTTAACTATCTTGAGATTGTTTGCACATCAACTAAAAAGGCAAATCTGTTTTCCCAACGTTTTGTCTCCAACTCAACTTTAGACTCAGCACTTCCCAAATTTCTTTTGTAGACAGTAACCACACTCGATGATCTGAAAATCACAACTTCCCTTGTTCGTGATGCCATAATGAATCTAAACAGCTGGAAGGTATCTTTTCTCAATCTTTTCTCTCTTATACAACTAAAATATGTTTCGCTGAGGATGATCCAGTTCTCTCTACGCTCTACAATAAATTCCTTAACGAATCTTGCTTTCCAGAATGCCGGAAAATTGCTTTTGTTGTACGAGTTTACAAGAAATCTGGCGAAAGAACTGACTCGCTAAATTATCACCCCATTAGCCCCCCCTCTCTCTCCCTCTCTCTCTCTCTCTCTCTCTCTCTCTCTCCACAAAAATCTTTGAGTTTTTGATCAATCAAGCACTAGTCTGCCACCTCACAGACAATAAACTTTTATTTGACCAACAGTATTGATTTAGATATCCTAACTCTAATCTCTGAATGGATATACCAATAATGGATAAGACAGGAGAAGCTAGATTTGTAGCTCAAGACATGTCTAAGGCATTTTACAGGGTTTGACACGATGTCGACGTCGCTCGGGATTGAATGCGGATAACTACTATATAATATTTTACCCATAACACCGTACGATTTTCTTTGTTTTTACTGACCCTTGCTTTCCGTTTCAATTCCTGAAATAGTCGGAAGAAAAAACTTTGAATTATTGTCGTATGCATCTGGTTTGAATTTCATTAAAATCAGACGTATTTGAAGTTTTTGCGGTAATAAACAAATTGTGCTAAAACGAAATAAAAAATGCCGGGTTGGATTTATTTATTTTTCTTTCTTTTTCGATGGTACCAGACAGCGTGGGGGTCCGAGAAAGGTTTGAACTGTAACGAACACGGTTCGAACGTAACGACCACGTTATATTCCCTAGAAAATTTATACCGATTATTTAAATTGCATGAAAATATGATATATTTGAAGTTTTAATAGAGTTTATGCTTTAGTACCCTCCGTAGAGGTTCATTCAGACACTCAGGAATGCTTTTTTGCCTTTCAGGGAAATTTTACATAAGAATACATTTTTAGATTTTATGTAGATTCTCTAACTTTTCTATAGAGAAACCGTAAACAGTACACGTATAAACAAATAAATATTGGCATATATATATTATATATATATATATATATATATATATATATATATATATATAATATATATATATAGTCTGCTATTTAGCGATTAGGCATGGCTCGCTGTTTGTTCGTAAACAAACTATTAGCTAGTTCAGGCACTGTAAGGCGATAAGGAAATGTTTATTTAATGGACATTTGATGAGACGTTAACGAGCACCGATCCATGATCCAGTGGTTAGAAGTGCTGACTATCAACGCGATAATTGTAGGTTCAATCCACGGCTAGATTTCTAGTTGCCGAAAAGCCTTCTTTCTAAGTTTCTCCCATCGGGCCGCTAGACTTGCAGATTCACTCCCTTTTTTTCTGCTTCCCTTACTGTACTAACCTGCAGAAGTTTAAATGTAATGTGAACAAATATCTTGCTGTTCAACTCCTCGCAGTCTTCTATTAGTTACTATTGCATATAAATTATAATTCACCTCATTTTATGAACACCTATTCTGTGTGTGTGTGTGTGGCGTTCCGCTTATTTTTATAGCATGCCTGTTAATCTTTTTGTGTAAATGGATTTCCAAAATCGCCCACGCCAAAGCAGACGACGACAAGCTACACGCGACTCAATAAATAATTCTTCAATCCGTGCGTGTTTGTATTTGTTCCATTGAAGCCAGGTTGAAAGAAAACGACTTCATTCGTTCGATTATTCCGCTTGGATAGTCGGTCGACAATAGCCTCCTCAGTCAACACCGCTTACAACCAGATGCTTTTCGTCCAAAACCTTCTATATATATATATATATATATATATATATATATATATATATATATGTGTGTGTGTGTGTGTGTGTGTGTGTGTGTGTGTGTGTGTGTGTGTTTTACTCTCCGTACATCAGCATCACAATCAGACTTTGCAATCATTGTCCTGACATCCTTTATTTATCCTGATATATTTAAAAGAATCTTTCATGGACTTCAAAACAAATACCTGGCTTGTAGAAACGCGTTTCTTTATGAACAAAGCTTCTTTCTTAGAACTGCACGCCTGTGGAACTCTGTTCCGCTCGCCTGTTTCCCTCCCGACTTCAACCTGGATGTCTTCAAGTCGAACACAAACAAATTCCTGATGAACCGCCCCCTTAAGTAATGACACTTTATCAATTCTCCAATACTATTACTACACTATACCATTGGTTACTGTTCACACAATAACCCTTATACCCGAGTGGCCCTTGGGCCTTGATAAGTGGTGAACTCCATGTAAAAAAAAAGTTAAAGTAACTGAAATCCCCGTATTATTTGGTTTATTCGAACTAATACTCTCATTTTCAGTACTATGCACATAATGTTTCGGTCGAAGTAACCTCCGACATTCTTCATTGTTGAACACGGGAAACTATTTGTTAAACTCGTGAATATGCACAGGATTTCCAACGAAACCCTTTATTAAATCCATGAAGGTATCATGTTCTCGTTTCGTCAGCCATGACTACATAGAAGTATTAAATAATTCGCAACGGTCTTTTAAGTTCTGATGATAGAAACTTAAACTTCCAGAAGCGATTAACTTACAACTGAATTTTACCACTAAGCCACTGGTCGTTTATAAGATATACTTGAAGAAGGTGGAAGGTTATATTGACCGAAACTTTATGAAAATAACACTCAAGGTGAGAACGGTAGCCCCAAGAATCTAAATAATACGAAAATCAACAAGATCATAACTGATCACTTTTCTATTAGAATTCATGAATATTGTGACTTTAATATTCACAAGGTTGAGTGACTAGTTCATTCAAGCAATACCGATGAGTAAGAAAGGTTTCATCACGGCTTTGCACAACGTTTCGGTAGATGTAAACTTTCGATTTTATTTTGTGAATTGCTGCTTTCAATTATTTTGATTGTGTTTATTATCTAATATTTCTTTCGTCTGACATGTGTGAGAATATAGCCTAAAAATAGTTTTCAGCAAAGAATGTCTCCCTAACATCGATTTTTCTAAAAAAAAATCTTCCCTCAAATTAGAAACCCCTAAAAGCGGACCGCCAAACTTAACACATAGATAACTCATTTCTGGTGTAAATTTTCCGTTTCCTGTTTCAGAAGTATACTAACAGGGACACCCAACGTTGCTCGAGATTGAATCAACGAATATCTCATATTCCCATATTTTATTGTCATCGAAAATGGTGACATCGCCTATTTTTCAATCAAATAAATTGATGGCTTCCTCTAGTTGGGGACCCATCACGGTACACCGAGGGGAAGCTTATTCTAGTCTAGATTGCACAATAAGGAACCTACTGTGGATTTTATAATTTTTTATATATAAAGGCATGAATGAGAGTTTAAAATGCAATAATCAAGTATCATGGTGTAATTGAACTCTAAACGGAAACATTCATTTCAAACGCGCCTCTGTCATATCAAAAACCGAAGTAGGTTTTTATATGCTGGCCCTTTCTGCCTGTGCAGTGATAACACTTCTCAAATGTACTTGTAATGTTAGGTTGCATAAAGGTGTTAACTTTGATCAAAATCAAACACCCTACTTTAATCGAATTTTTTCGATTCGGACGCATTCCGATGCAAAACATACGTAAGAATACTCCTTGATACATCAAGTACCTTCGTGTGAAATTTTGAAAAACATCGGTCCCGCAATTTCATAATTCATAGGGAACGAACTGTCACACACACACACACACACATAAAATTCCTTTTATATAGATAGATAGATAGATAGATAGATAGATAGATAGATAGATAGATAGATAGATAGATAGATAGATTAATCGGTCTAATTATGTTGATAGATTTTTTAAAATGCTAGTCAATGTTGACGTCATCGTGTTCCATCATGCGAATGAAGAACACTGTTTATTGAGAAATTGATATTTCTTTTAATTTTTCAACGGGAAAAACATAATGAATTAATAAGAGCAATCTTTAAATGATGATTTAGAAATATATGATAGAAGGGCGTTCCAAACGTAATGCCTCCTATTTATATTCCGTCCGAATGGATTGTTATGATGACTAGACTTGTGAATTCATGACCTGAAAGTTTTATCTTTCTTTTGCAGATATTGACGGTATGGGAAGAAAACACATGTCGTGGACGTGCATCAGAAGCAGAGGTACGTCATTGAATTCCTGGAAAAAGTGCATTGAGAATGGTGGTGACTATGTAGAAAAATAAATGCTGGAACACAAAATGGCGCTCGTTTTAATGAGACTACTTCCATCTTCAACTATTGGATTATGAAAAATAGGATGATTTTGATTTTGGAACTATCATCGTATTTTTCCGTTCAGTTACTAATTCTTAATCTATTCCTGTATTACAATCGTTCTGGTTATGCTTTCAGACTGGGCGTTCGCTAATTCATAAAACACGTTACATCATATAATATTCATAAACACGTAGCATTATAAAAACACATAAATACTTTATATTATAAGATACAAATACACGTTACATTATAAAATACATGAAACACGTATCATTATAAAAATGCATGAACTACGTTACATTATAAAAATACATAAATTCGTTATCTTATAAAATACATCAAAGGTATTACCTCATAATAATACATAAAACACGTTACATTATAAAAATACATAAAATACGTTATATTATAAAATAAATAAAATGCGTTACATTTTAGAAAATGCACGTTACATTATATGTATAAAACACATAACATTCTCTTATTACTAATTCCAATGCTGATTAAATGTCCTAACACTAGTTTACATGTATTTCAGTCGAAAATAATCAAGGAAAAGATAGGTCGAAAGCGACTTGAAATAATTCTGTTAAAAATGACTTAAAGCAATGAGACACGGAAAAACATAAATGATAGTTTCATAAAGAAAATTACTTTGTGCCGCCATGGCCAAAGTGTAACTCGTATCTGATGTTTAAGAGACACGTTAAAAAAAAAATAATCATAATAATAATAATAATAATAAGAAGAAGAAGAAGAAGAAGAAGAATGAAAAAAGAAAGAAAGAAACTATTTTATAGAAACGACAACAATCAAAATGCTTTAGGTGTATATCTTAAAATCATTAAATAAAAAAGCAAGAAAACCCAGGTTTCTTTGACAAATCAAATCTTCGACATTATTGCCTCTTTTATTCTCTTATTCTCTTATTCTCTTATTCTTTCAGGCTGGAATTATTTACTCATTCATTTCATTGGAGAAGTTTTATCTCCCGCTGTTTATTTGACCAATTTCCCATGCGTTATACACAAATTCTGGACATTTCTGCTCACTTAGCGACAGCAAATCTACAAACTTTAATAGAAAAGATGGCTTCTCAACAAGATGGAGGTTCTTTTCATTGTTTAAATTGTTTGTCTTTTGATCAAGGATAACCTAAAAACTGGTTTAATTTATTTTTTTATTTGTTTGCTTTAAAGTTTTCCGGCTGAATCCCAATTTTCAAAGAATCTGTTACATTTGATACAGAAAACATTTCATGAAAACGATGTAGTTTAATTTGACTATTTGTTAGTAAAACTGAGAGTGAATAGATAATCACAATGCTCTATCTGTTATTTTTATGGCATGTGCTCGACTGAGCTTCAATCTATGCAACAATTCACAACAAACACTCGTCTATCTACAATAACTGTCAATAATTTCCTCTACTCTCTATCTGTGCCTAAATCTAAGCGCAAATTCTACAAATAAAATGTGTTTCCTAGAACCACCTGTGAAACACTATATCACGGAACTACTTTACAGCTTACTACATCATGAGCTTTTTCAAGTCAAATGTAAACAAGTTCTTGATCATTACAAACAGCTGTTTCACCGACCACCTGACACTTATTAACCCTTATCCTCTTTTATAAGTGGTGACTCCCACGTATAAAAAACATATCAGACTAATTATAGAATGTAATTGATACTTGATTGCATTTATGGTTGTATTTCTGTCACTCCATATGTTCTCTAGTCTTTCCATTGCTGCTGCTGTTTGTGCTGCTTTTACCAGGATTTTAGTCTTCGATCTTTCCTCACTCTGTTACATATAATATCAACGTTTAAGTATATACTTTTAAGGAACACCTCTCACTGGATCAACTCGCTCTGTCCGGTCGTCTCTACCTCGTTCTTCTCGACAATGGAATGTTCTTCGTACATGCAATAATAGAATCGCATAATCTTTTGCGTTTCCTATGGTTTACTATCTATCTATCTATCTATCTATCTATCTATATCTATATATATATATATATATATATATATATATATATATATATATATAAATATATATATATATATTAGTCTGTAGTACGAAATAGTGGTAATTAGTAATCAGTAGTAAAATTGCTAAACACAAAAATAGGTTTAAGAATCCTAAAAGTCATACCACCATTCGCCCATGTATGGAGTATTGCTGTCACATTTGGGTTTGTGCATCTGCTGCTAGTCTCTCGCTCCTAGAAAAGGTTCAAAACAGAGTCGCCAATCTGATAGGCCCTGAACTGGCATCTAAGCTTCAACCTCTGCCTCATCGACGAAACGTTGCATCCCTCTGCCTGTTCTACAAGTATTTTAATGGTGAATGCTCTGACGTACTGCAGACACTTGTGCCCTCACGACGTAGACACCCTCGACAAACCCGACAGGCAGCTAAATCCCACCCCCACACGGTAGAGATCCCTAGATGTAAAAGATCTTTCTACTCCAGTAGTTTCTTCCCCAGAACCGCTAGACTCTGGAATTCCATTCCAGGTTCCTGCTTCCCTAACTGTACTGACATGCAAAAGTTCAAGTGTAACGTGAACCGACATCTTGCTGCCCAAATCCCAACATAGTGCCCCAGTAGCGCTGCCCCTGATAGTAGCCCCCAACACCAAAGTGGCAATGTGTCTTGTTTGGTGTGAAAATGTAATTAAAAAAAAAAGAATTGAATTGTCCGCAAGGAATAAAGTACTTCGTAGAATTCAGCTTCGTGCAGATTCCCGAGTACGACAAGAAGTTTTCCGAGTCCATTGACAAGATACATCTGAAGAAGGTGGAAGGTTACATCGACCGAAACGTTGTGCCAATAATACTCAATATTAGAATAGTAGTCAGAGTGATCCAAGTAATTCACCCCTCTCAAAAAAAGTATGAATAGAGAGGAGGAGTTTTTCAATTTCAATTTCAAGTCAATTTCTTTCAATTTGCTATCCAATGTTACAGTCAGTTTGCGCTGCTGATTCAGCAGCGTTCCTTCATTGATGATTTTCTCGTCTTTCGTAATGTCGGAACATATAAATTCGCTGTTTATACTTCATATTTATTGCCAGTGGTCCATGACATATTTTTCGTTCATTTTGTTTTAAAACAATGGAAGTAGTTGCCATTGCATTTCTTGGGTCTTTTATTTGTGATATTTATCGTCTGCTATCGCTAAACATTTGCCGCCCGGCGTCCCTGTCTGTGACATCAAAAAATGTCCTTTTCCAGCAGGATTAATCTTTTTTTCCTTCTTTTCTTTTTCTTCATGGCCTATCACATCCGTGCAAGATAATATATCTTTCTCTTTACACTTTTGTTTTCACGCGCGCGGGCTGCCAAACGTGCCATCTCTTTCTCTTTTAAACAGCTGTCCGGATTTTCTTTCCCTCTTGATAGAGTCTCTTTTTTTCCTTCTCTTCATTTCTGTTTTCACACAGACGATAAGAAAAAAAATAAACAAATCTCTTTCTCTCTCTTTCTCTCTCTTTCTCTCTCTTTCTCTCTCTTTCTTTCTCTTCCCATTTTCATCCTTCTTCGTATACAAACATTCGCTGACGACTATTTCGAGTAAAGAAATAAATGAAACTAAATATTGACGAGTTCGGTTCAGCTTTAAAAATCAATTTTAAAATTAAAATGTGAAAAGAAAATATGTAATCCACTTACGTGGTTACATTGCAATATAAATATATATATATATATATATATATATATATATATATATATATATATATATATATACGAAAAGAACATCCTTTGAAGATAGAGAGAAAAGTTCCACAGAGCTTGCAGTTAAACTTAAAGAAGGATGCAAACAAAAACATATCAGCTTACACAATGTTCTCACTTTAGGTTATTAGAAGCGGGATTAAAAAGATGCAAAACAAGGAAAAAGCCATACTTATCTCAGGCCAAAAAATAATTTTCAAAAAAAAAATGAATATTGAACACCTGATGATTGGGCTAAAATTGTTTGATCAGCTGAAAGTAACTATATACACATATATATATATATATATATATATATATATATATATATATATATATATATATATATATATATTTACACCCAGTGCCAGAATTATATGCAAATCGATATTTTTGTTCTAACTCTAACTCTAAGTCTAAAATTGTTCAAAGGCTCCATAATAAGATTTTCACCTTAAGAATTGCCCAAGAATTTCACCGTGATCATCGTACAATAAAAAACTATTGTACTAACCCTCAACTTTGCAATGGACGTTCTGATAAAGGGAAGATTCGTAAGAAATCATATCTGTCACGTCGCACAATGAGCTAGATCAAGCGAGACGTTCGCCGTAACCCACTTGAAACTAAACAAACAAGTTTTTGAAAAATCTGGCGTTTCTGATGTGCCCAAATCAATTCGTTGCAGTATCCTGAAGACGATTGCAAAATTTTGAAAGCCAGAGGTCTGCCCTCAATTGAAGGATATCCACAAGAAAAAGAGTGGGCAAGAGATCACATGAATGTGAATTTTCAAACTGTTTTGTTCACCGATGAGTGTCGAGCGACCCTTGATGGACCCGATGGGTGAGGGGAGGATGGTACCATAATGAGGGTCTACTTCCCCAAAGGATCAGGCGTCAACAAGGAGGTGGTGGGGTGATGTTCTGGACTGCAATCATTGGCAATGAGCTGGTAGGACCATTCAAAGTCGCAGATGGAGTAAAAATTACCGCCAAACTCTACATTGACTTCATTAAGTAACACGTGGAACCCTGACATAAGAAGAAGAATTTGGCATTCCGGAAAAGGATGATAATGCACCGTCTCATTCTGCAAGGATGCCCACTGAATATTTGGAGAGAGACATGGGAAAATAATGCGATGGCCAGCCTGTTCTCCAGATTAAAATCCCATCAAAATCTGTGGAGCATCTTGAAACAAAATATTTATTCCGGAGGAAGGCAGTACAACTCCAAGGATGACCTCTGGAATGCTATTTTGACTGCTGCCAAGGACATTTCATCAGATAAAATCGAAAGTTTGGCATCTTCAATGGACCGAAGGCTTTTTGCTCTTGTCAATATAAATGGCAATTATATAAGATACTTATTGTTCTATGAAACCATATTGAAGTTGTTTATTCTTTATTATTGTTGTTCTCAATTTACAAATTCCTAGAATAATCAATGTTTCGATGATCTTTTAGCATTTCACCATATTTTAATAGTGTTTGCATATAAAGTTGGCACGCTGAAAAAAATGTAAATCACCAAAATGGCTGACAATTGTTTATTACTGTGCAGATTTGCTTAAAATTTTAGATCTGCACTTGTGTTAGTGTTGCCATATATATATATATATATATATATATATATATATATATATATATATATATATATATATATATATATATATATAATTATTTCCACAAACAATTATATAACAACTGTTGCCGCTTACAGGAGCCATAGATCTTGTCAGCTGTGACGTTGTTTGACTGCGGAAATAATTATATAATCTCTCACATTCTAAAAATTATATATATATATATATAAATATATATATAGATATATAGATATATATATATATGATGAAAATGACGGAAAAAATACGAAAAATGAAATAATAAAACGATGCATTTTTTATGTATTTTTATCAACGTTTCATCTTTATTTCAAGACCTACTCAAGATTACTTATTTAAAGAAACTCATAGAAGTCAATATTTGAGAATATGTGACGTGAATAGAATGGAATGTTCTTTTTCTCCCTTTCGAATGAATCGCCACAATAGAAGTCATAATATGTGTGCGAAACGAGTTTCGTGTTTTCTTAATTGTTGTTGTTTGGTTTGTTTGGTTTTGTTAATATCGGTGTTATGTACAAAGTCTTGGGAATATAATGTAAAAGCCAGGATCTAAATTCTAGTTTTGCTTGATTAGTATTCGTTTGCTGGATAAATCGCAGAAGCCGTCATGTTATTTGTGTCAGAGTTTAGGAAATATTCGGCGATATTTATTAATGCGTCTTGCTTGTTCGAAGTTAAGAAAATGATCGTGTTTTAATGAATGAGAGAATAGTACATTTACTAAATTGTTACATACATATGTTGTATAGATCATTCTGAGCACTATAAATCGATTGTCAGAATTTCGCCAAAGATATAATTCATCATGTTAAGAATTATGTTTGGATAATTTAGTCAGGAATTTCAACAATTAGTAGCATTCTTTCAAAAACTATTAAAAATAGAATTATGTTTATAGTTGTGAAGCTTTAGATGAACGAAATAGAATAAACATTAGGTTAGAAATGACAGTTGATGAGTTAAGAATACGTATGATTTAGCGTTTGACATAACATCGGGGTTATTTTATGTTTTATATTCTGATGGAGTTATTTAAATCCGATATTGGAGAATGTGGGACGTGCGGAAAGCGCGCACAACCGAATAATATGAGGTAGAGAAGAAAGCGTTCGTAAGCGTTCGAGGATCTGGGACTCAACTGGACTGGAACAAAAAGAATAAATGTTTATATTTTGTAACGGTTGTGTTGTCTGTTCTCGAGAGAATGCTTCAGACAGGAAAAGGGTGATCCAAATTAAGGTACTGTGAATTGTCTTTGTATAAACAACCTGTCCATGCTACAATATAACAGACATTTAGCTAGGCCACGTATACATTAATTAAACAAGTATATGCATATTGAAGTCAAATACGTCACGAAAGCACGTATATAAACATGTACGTTTTCCAAATAGTAAAATATATACATCGTATATAGAACGAGTATATATATATATATATATATACAACATTAGCCTTTGTGTATCCCACAATATAAAACATATACACATGTATATGTACAGTTGTTTAAATACAAACAAGGTACAACATCTTGAAACAATCTATTTGACGTTTAAACAGATAATTATCGACTAAAAACAATCAAATAGGACAAGTAATTAACAATATCATAAGATTGAAGGAATGCGATAGAAAGAAAACGACAGACTAAAAGTAAACACAAAATAACCTGAAGACTAATTGGTTATTGATCATCATTTAATTATGACGATTCATGTGACAGATGTATCTTGTCGAATTCAAGAATTTTTGTAGAGGTTGGAGGTTCAATCCTCGGTGTGGGCGATCGAAAAATACAATTGCGAATGACTTAGGACTTCTACTCCGTCATAGCTGATGAAACGAGAGTATGCTATTCCCACAAAGTAATTAAAGAGTTCTGTTCAAAGTTTCGTGCAGATTCCAGAGTTCGGCAGAAAGATTTCCGAGTTCGGCAAAATACACCTGAAGATGATTGGCGATTTCATCGACCAGAAAGTTGTGAAAATGGCACTCAAAATGTTCGAGACAGATTTGATACTTTTAATATTAATTTAATTCAGAACCATTTGAAGCTTTTGATAGCGATAAATTCAAACAAATAGCTGATCTGTTTAAAAGTCGCTGCATCATGATGATTTGTGCTAGACTCAAAGCTCGGAAATTTTTGCTGCATCTCAATTCTCTTTGAATACCTTAAATGATGCGAAAGCAGTAACTAGCATCAAGGATTAATTTAGGCTTTAAGATATTTAAAGAAAGCTGCGTAACGACATTTTCCAAGAAACCACCAAAATAAAGACTATGGCAAGAGATAGAGAGAGAAAGAGAGAGAGAGAGAGAGAGAGATCGAAATGGTCGTCAGCATGGTAACTAAGAACAAAATGCGATGATATTTGCTATACTCTTCAGACAGCAATTACAGCATAGTAATTGCAATAGATTAATATAATTCATTAAAAGTCACTTAATCGGATATAGTACTTTTCTAATATGCAGAAATTCTTAAATAATCACCCTAAAAGAATATCAACTAAGAGTAACTTTTTCAACACTAATAACAACTGGAAATATAGGAATATTGGAAAAGACTGAATTGCATCATGATTATCCGTGCCGATTGCATATATATATTTGTAGGTAGATGCTGTCACTGTGGTAAATAAGATATAATTGAGAAAGAACATACAATTGGGTTCATTTGGTTTCGCATTAGGCAGTAGTATAACAAATTGGGGCGCTACAGTAACGGAGAAACGATCAGATTAGCTAGAGAACTATGCAAATTTGCACATATAAGCTTAAGATGTTTTCAGATAAAATAGTTTTAAAAATAAATAGCAAATATTTGACAGCTCAAGAATTCACCAAATCAATAAGCATAAAATAACAGTCTGAGGACAAAAATTAGCCTCATTTCAAATATGACGTAATTGTGGCTTCGAGCGAGGCCAATACTGTAGAACAAAGAAAGAGCTTATGATAATGTAACGAGAGTCGGAGTGTTTTGAGTCAGTCACGGAGTTATTAGCTTGGGAAGAGCATCAGCTTTTTTACCCATGGGAATTCAAAAGGAGCGTAATATGCGGGAGGAGAACTTGGTATTGCGACTCCGCTCACAATGGTGTTAATGACTAGAAATAAAGAACATTTGCAATTGTAAAAAATATATGACTGTTATTATTGTTTAAAGAACCGTAAAATGAATGTTTACTGTTAGAGAACAGTCGCCTGATCTTGTACGTAAGTAAAAATGAGATAGGATAGTCCGAGAATTCGAACCTGGGAAGCTAGGTTTGGAATTAAGATTCAGGAGAGTTTAAAATAAATAATACAGATATGTTGTTGAAAATGGAATGTAGAATTACCCATTGTTTAGTCCACATAAAATAGTTTAGATATCTGTTTATGTGAAAAAGGAATTTGATGATGCAATTCTGTTTATGAAAATGAAATGAAAATTAAATTGATCCGAACAATGGAAAATGTTAAATAGATCCGAACAATAGAAAATGTTAAACATTATTGTAAAATAGGTTAGTCGAAAATTAGGTTAGAAAATTCTTCTTGGCAAGCATGTGTGGACGATGCATGTGTTTTGGGGCATGTTTTAGACAACGTGAAGCATGTCAGGCCACGGGATTGATATGCACGTTGTTTGGTTATGCAATGACGTCATGGAAGAGATGAGTTGTCAGTATAGTTAGAGCTTGAGTGCGACAGAGTAGTCAGTCAGTCAGAGTGGAGAGAGAGAGAGAGTGCCGAGTCAGTGAGAGTCGGATAGAGCTGAAAGGAGTCAGAAGGCACTCACCTTTGGAGGCGAAAGGTTGGAAGTTGAAATAATGTAGAAACTTTGAATTCCTTGATGCGAAGCCTCTGACCGGTCAAGAAATAAAATGGCGTCATCATCATTTTGTAGCAACTGTCTTGTGTTATGTCATTCAATAAACAAGGTATTGTGAATTTGTATTTATAAGAACTTGTGTATAAACTCATCTAAGATTGTGTCTCTATCATCTTAAGAATGCGTCTCCCCCTCAGTATTAAGTAATGGCTGGTTCCTTCTTTATGATAAAAGAACTGAGAATCATCATCTCAAAAATATATGTGTAAAAGAAAGATAATGTTTATAGAAACACTCCCAAACTGTCAGAACTGTGTAGATGTCAATCTCTCTTCTATCTATATATCTATCTCTTCTATCCCCCTCTCATTGTTTATTACACGTTCCCGGCTCTGTATTAAAATGTACCCTGTCTCAATATCACTAATATGAACACTCTAAGACGAACACGCAACAAAAAATATATAATTCGCCTTCTAATATAACCCCTACATAACATTACTTTTGGATTGTTGTGTCATTTTAATTATACATAGGTTTTGTGGGGAAAAAACGGTCTAATTTTATCTGTTTATCAATTTTATCTGTTTATCGATTTTATCTGTTTATTGATTTTATCTGTTTATCGATTTTATCTGTTTATTGATTTTATCTGTTTATTGATTTTATCTGTTTATTGTACATGTTTACACGTACACGTATACCATACATTTATACATTCTCTGAACATTTCTTTACCATGTTAATGACAATGAAGTAAACACACGAATAGGGTTATGTATAGACTCGGTATGTATAGACTCAATGAAGTAAACACACGAATAGGGTTATGTATATACTCAGTATGTATAGACTCAGTATGTATATACTCAGTATCTAAAATTAGAAATAAAAGATGAATCGACCACAACATCTAAGTCTTTGAAGGCCATCATCTCGTTCAGAATCAATAGCCCACGTTCGAAACAAAGTGAAATGTTGAGTGGAGAACTCAAATGGTAGTTGCATTGCAAGACAAATCCCATATTCTATTTATTATTGTGAATTATGGAATACGTATTTTAGGTAACCGGGTTAGTAAATTGGGCACATTATTTATTATTTATATATTATTATTTAGTAAAATGTATCATTAAGAAATTGCTACTGAAACCGTACCATACACCTAAAAGAAAGAAAAAAACGTTAAGATAAATAAATTTCAGTTGTCAAAAAAGAAAACATTTTTTCAATTTTATTTAGAATTTTATATGAATTTGTCAATTTTATAACCGGATGATATCGTAATTATTAAATTTAGCTTACAAAACTCTATTAAAAGCATCAATTATCACAAATGCACGTATTTTTTACGACACATTAATAGAAATAATCGGTGTGAGATGAACAAATAAAAATTAAAGTGAAAACTCACAGGTAATTTCGAGTAGGGTATATGTAGCTGGTAATATAATAAGTATACTACAACAAAATAGTTAAAGTTAACACAAATACATGTTTGCATCTGCGTGTTTGTGATCCATGTTCTAGAATACGATTATAAATATCTCCAGTATCAAATAAGCCTTATACAATGTGAAATTTACTTTATGTGTGAAAACCAAAGAAGGGAGATATAAGATATGAGAAATATTTGGAATCAAGTCTCACCTTGCTGTTATTTCAGATCATTTTAAACCATAGCAGCAAGTTTTAGTCTCTTCTCCATCAGGGCTATAGATTTTGAGGCAATATCAGATATTTTGTAATTCATATGCAAAACTAGGAAAACAAATGACTATGATTGAAACATTTTATGGTTGTAAAAAAAGTGTCAAAAATAGACTCTAGATGATGGATGATACCCTTAATGCGCGACCTTAAATATCACATAGCCGATTACAGAATTCAGGTCATTAGCTTTCCAACGAGCCTTCATTTGTTATATATATATATGTGTATATATATATGTATATATATATATATATATATATATATATAAGATATGAACATTTTTGCAAGGTTTTTGCAACAGAATATCATTTTTATTTGAATATTTATTGATATTTCCCGCGTTATATTTGTTTGAATTAGCTAATTGATCTTGACTACAGTAATTGTAATAATACAATTCCTTAAGTCGACTTACTAAACGAATATTCATGGTCATAGTAGATAATATCTTTAAGCATTAAGCTTTCGGCGCATCTTACGGCATCTCTCTCAGGACACTCTACTCATCCTTATCTGTGAGTTCATCAACCAATAATATTCTTGTGAGGAGGAACCCGGGTGTAATCCTATTCATTACACAATTTACTCAAGGTTATTTGCTGAGCTTTCGAATATAGCAGCATAGGTTGGTGCACTGCTCCAACGGCACTTGAGCAACTACAGCTAGGATTTTTACCTAAAGTTTAACAATACTATAAATATATAAGACTTTTTGCATAAAATTGAAAAAATGGTTAAATATCTACAAAGTTAAAACAAAAGAACATATGTACCTATTACAAATTAAAGATCCTACGTCAATAGTGAGTAAGTCAGCTAGTGTGAATTTTGACAAGGAGCGCACTGTATGCATGACAACAACCTAGATTGGTAAAAACAGAATTATTCTCAAGGTTTAATGAAAAGTGTGTGACATAAACTTGAAGGAACAATAGATCAAAAGACAAAAGGAGTGATGATCAATGACGAATGATGTCACGTTTTCTAGCTGAGATAATAAAGATTTTTAAAATCAATCGTCTGTGGAACCTGTGCGAATGAAACACTACCAATAATGTAGACAACTCGATGATCTAAGCGGAATGTTACCTAGAGTACGTTAAAAAATCAAGAAGTAAATCATTAGCTAAGACAACATTAGTTTCTCTCTCGCTCGCTCGCTCCTGAGTCCGTTCTCTCCAAATAAAACCTTCAAGAAAACTCAGCGAACGTCTTCTTGTGTCCTCTTTCACCATGAAAAAGAGCTTATTTCTATAGCAACCACTAGATGAAAAAACGCCTATAAAAGAAGTAAAAAAAAGATTATTTAAACATGTATAACAAAATCATTCTCAGAGTTAAATGAAAGATGAGTGACGTAAAGTTGATGGGGCAACAGGTTAAACGGTATACAAAACGTCTTCTTTCCGCTAGATTTCTTACATAATGGGAACACTACATCGGTGCGTAAGTTAGCTAGTGTGGATTTGGGTCAGATTGAGTGCACGATAATCTAAATCTGAAAAGCAAAATTGTTCCCAAAGTTGAGTCATGGATGACTGACATGCAAGTTCAAAACTAAATGGCGTAGACAAAACAAAAGTATGATTTTGAGATGATGAATGACGTCACCTATATGGAGCCGGGCAAAACAAAAGTTTTCAAAACAGTCTCTTTGTGCAAATCTTAGGCCGAAGAGTTTGAAAGATGTGCTCCCGGGTAGGGTGTTATTTGTCATGGCAATCGCTGGTTGATAAGGCTTTTTGTAATCGTTAAAAGAAAGAAACTCATTCTTAATATAATTAAATGTTATTATCTATGGCCCCATTTAACTATCGACTGAAGGTCATTTTAAGGTGTTTCTGCCATTGCTTTGGATCCAAACGCATATCCGATCTGGAACCTGGGGTTACGCATAAACATCCGTGCTGTGGCATAAGTAGTTAAGATTTACACGTTATTGATCTGCCATTATAACTCTGCCATGCTTCCTCATTTCCCGCCTCTGCGGACCTATTTATTTGAACCAAATACGAAGAAAAGAAATAAAGATTGTACTTTTCCTGGTTAGAAATTAACACTTTTTCTGATATATGGTCTAATTTGAAATTACTTTGCGCATAAAAACCTCCTCATTTGGTATCAACTTTCTTAATATCTGAACACGGACTTCTTTGTTTAAATGTCAGGCCTTTACAAATAGGATTTTTGTTGTTTATTTCATTACATGTCCGGCAAGTGTATGTTACCGATACTTACTAATGAATAATTTATAAGCCTTTCATTTGATCATCAGTAGTATCATTTAAAGGCGTAAAGTTTCTGATCTGTAACGAATATTCTAGTCACTTACTTGAAGCTTAAAGCGTTGTCCGCCATGTTAAATATGAGAAATAATGCTTTAATCTTCAATAAAACTGACTGTGATTAAAGTAATAAAAGAAAAATCGAAAGGATGAGTAGAAGAGAGAAAAAAGAGAGTGATTGCTTTTGTTTGGCAGTTTTGCTTTACGACATATCAACGCTTTCATGTTTCAAGTTATTTATATTTTCAAATATTTATTCATGGTGTTTGAGTTGGTTATTTTGTTTTACGGCATATCAACCCGTTTCGTTTAATTTAATTCTGAATCCAATAAATTTCGGAAAAAAAGTTTTTTTTACTTCAATTCTTTCATATCTCCAAATATTTATTTATGGCACTTAGTTGGATTGCTTTATTTTACGACATATCAACCCTTTTCGAATTCAATAATTTTGGTAAAAACCTTTATGCGTCAAGTTCTTTATATCTTCAAATATTTATTCATGGTTTTTAGGGGGGTGTAGAACAGATTGATTTTGTTTTCGGCTTTGCTGAACATGATTGCTTTTTGAAAAGGGAAAAATAATATCAATATTTGCTGTATTAAAGTCAGAAAGCTGAAATCTTCAGACAGTCTAATCTGGTAGCACTAGAACAAAGAGAGAATATGAGAGAAAAAGAGAGGGAAGAAGAGAAAAGGAGAGTGATAACAAGAGAAAAGTGAGGCAGAGAAAAATTAAGATATATAGAGAGAAAGAGATGTGAGAGAGAGAAAAGATGCGAAAGAGAAAAGAATAGAGATAGATAACGAAAAGTGTAGGGAAAAAAATATATCGGCAGCATTTTTTTTTCTATGGCATATTTCATTAAATAAAATAGACGTTTTTCTTTTGTCTCTTAATTCTATTTTCGATCCCTTCCAACTTCCGAATAAGAGTCTTCACTTCTGGTGGGAATTTTAACCAATGGTAAAAAGGATAAATAAAATAATTAACTAATGAAGAAGAAGAAGAAGAAGAAGAAGAAGAAGAAGAAGAAACTTTATAAATTGTTCAAAACCAGTTAGATTGATTTATCCCTGACGATGAATCCTGAAGGGAAAGTACTCGGACTTATGATAAATATGGTGATTACATATGAAGTGAAGTCTGTTATTCGGAAGTTGGAAAAGATCGAAAATAGAATTAATAGACAAAAAAAACGTTTGCTATATATATATATATATATATATATATATATATATATATATATATATATATATATATATACAGTAACGGTCATAATATAAGTAACGAAAATGACGAAGACGTAAATATGTGTATTAGCTAAAAATCAATGCGTTATTAACAATGGAATTTTTATTGACGCTGAAGTCTGGTTGGTCGATCCTTAGCGCAGCACACACTGGGGCTTTCTCCTGAAAAAGTACCGCCCCCGTCGCCGTTATATAGATACCACCAAGGGCTCTGATGGCATCATTTCCTAGGAGCAGGTCAAAACTCAGGGGGTTTTCGAGCACTACCAGCGCCTCTAGGTTAGCGGAGCTTCCATTTTTCGTCCGAAGGTTTACATTGCCCACCCCGCAACATGTGCGCGTCTCTCCACTGATGGTAGTCACTGACCTTCTTCTTTCTCCAAGTGTGGCAGAGATCTGCACATATGATAGTGCGGGAGCACCCGGAATCGAGGAGTGCTGAGCACAGTGTTTCGTCCATATATATCGGGATGACCGGCAGCGTCTCATTTAATTTCTGAGTGGGGAAAATGTCGACGCTGACACCTTGTCCCCGGTTCCGTTTTCCGGACAGTCTTGAGCTATATGGCCAGTTTCCTTACACCGGTAGCAGCGAACAGCCGTTGATTGTTGCCGGCAGTACCTTGCAATGTGGCCCTGTCCATTGCATCTGTAGCATATGATTCCACCACGTGGACCGGATCCCTGATACGGTTTCTTATCATTCGGTGTGGACTGAGCAGCAGCAATTACTGGTTCCCTCATCTCGGAGTAATTCTTCATTACAGTCCTGGCCCGATCTACTAGGTCATTAAGGGGCAACGAATCTGCACTTGAGCTAGCTCGTAGTAGTTACTTTGCTCCTGTCGGGAGTCCTGCTAGGAATTTGCATGCTAAGGCCCGCTCAGGCAGTCCACTAAACAACACTGTCAACTTCGTCAGCTCTGCCAAGTACACATCGACCGTTTCGCCTATACGTAAGGTCCTTGCCTCAAGTTGTTCCCAAGCAGTGGTGGGGTCAATCGCAAACGCCTCGAACAGCGCCGCCTTGATTTTCTCGTAGTCCTGTTTACCCTCATGGCTGAGCTGTTGATACACCGCAAAGGCGCCGCCGGACAAACGCAGAGGAACAACACGTTCGAAGTTTTTTTTACGCCAGACAAAAGGCAATGTAATTCCACCTTTTCCACCCAGTCAAGTACCGGGGTCGATCCATCAAACTCTGGTATTAATTTGAGGTCAATTTTTCCCCCATTTCGCCGAAATAGCTTGAATTCGTTTCGCAACTATGGCAGTTGATTAACACACACGTCGAACGTCTAATCATACTGATGCAGCTGATACACACTGTTCTCGATCTTCTGAACATACTCCTTTTATTGTCCAAGCGTTCGTCATCAGCCAATCGGCGGCCAGAAAAACAGTCACGTGAGGGGTGACGTCATCGCTCAATAATCTTACAAAAACCACAGCTGCCATTTTTAATTTCTGCCCTCCCTGTGGTCCTCCCAGCAGGTAAGACAACACGCGCAGACACGTGGTCGCTTTCTTCCTTCATTCTGTTCGACTGTACAGGATGGAAGGTGTCAAGCAGCAGTATCACATCCCTAATTGAACTACAATCTGTAACAGCGTTGACAATTTTAGTCTCCTTTCAAAATAGCGGTTTAGCAAAACTTATGATTGTCGACATGTTGTGTTTTGACGGTAGATTGCAAAGGTGACTAAGATACAGGTTTTATCTCCTAGGTTCATGTTTATTATTGGGAGCAATTGTGGCGAAGATTTCCCCGGATATTTGCACTTATATGCAGCAGGTGGATCATGCCTTAGCAGCTGGGCGTACTCTTGAGGAAGCGAAAAGATATTTTAAAAAATGTCTATTTTACGATCACAGACATCAGATGTGTATGGGGCCGACATAATTCTAAGCAACGGTGTACATGCTTTGACAAATTTTAGGTTGACCGTTTTAGTGACAAGGTTCTATATTGGTAGCCATTCTTCATCGATTTTCTCTGGGAATTCACAAATGCTCTTCAATGCTTCATTCTGATTGTTGTCCTTTGCTCTTCTATTTTTTCGTTATTTAGTCGATTCAGCTGACGTGAGTTGTCTTGGAATATTCCGCATTGCACGGGAGTTGATGCAACATGACTGGTGGCAAACACAGTCTGCTGCGGGAATATCACCACCAAAATATTCGATCCGGCTTTAAACAGCAGTGGCCAATTTATCCCTTCTGCTTTTGTAATGAACAAATGAATAGTTTGAACAAATGCGTTTGTCTTCACATAAAAATTCCTGTCGTCAGTTTTGGGTCTATTTTCGTAGTAATAGTTCAACAGTATAAGCAATATGTTCATATAGTTCCAGAGAAACACGAGCATTCCTTTTCACTGGTCGAGCAGAATCATCCTTTCTGGAAGCAATAGCAATATTCTTTTTGTTGATGTTGATTATCCGACACGTGTTGTGAACACGAGCTCCTGCTTCAATCCAGACTTTTCACCTCTTACCCTACTTGCACGGTTGATGCCTTCAGCTTCTTTTTCTCAAACCACCACAGTCTCTTCACTGTCCAAAGCTCGTTCACATAAGGGACAGATTTCAGCGTTAGCTGAATTCATGTTTTACCCCGAAAATATATATATATATACAGTGCATTAGCATATGCTTGTATGTAGATCAAGTTGAATGAGCAAGAAAAGCTGAACATTCTACTCTCATCTCTTAAGGACGCCAGATTTTAATAGCAAATGCACATCATATAACCATACCAAAATTGCTGCATATTTTTGGCTCACTCTGTAGAAGTAGCTGATAGAAGGGGTAGGTGTAACCTAAGATATGATATAAAAGGTAGTTCAACATCATATGAGAAATTAACTCTGGCCACATGAGTAAAATGCAAGATTTATTGGTTTATCATAAAACTGACTGAGTTGAGTTAGTGTTTTAAAGCGAAAACTTTTTTAATGGAAAATTAATTGCAAGTCGATAATGTTCAACATTGAAATTTGAAACTTTCCCATATTCAAATCTTGTCCAACTTTTAGTATTATGTAGAGTAGACGATAAAATCACAATAAAATATTTTGCATTTTTTGTAGTTGTGCTACTTCGGCGTTATATTGATTCGCATATATATGGATAATAACATTTGTTTCTTTAATATTGTTGTTGTTCGAGATAAAACTCGACGTTTACTTAGCATGATAATTTAAAAATAGAATATTCCTATGATTTCTGGCATGTTTGTTATTCGTTCAGCGTCAATTTTTTTTTTTTTACAAAATATAATATCTGTTCAGAAAGTAACAAGACTGAGAATAAATTAACCAAAAATAATAGAATTAGTTGACGTTATTCCAATTCAGTAACTTTTTGCTGCTGTAAGATTTGTTCTTTTATTTATTTATTTATTTATTTTTATTTCTATTATGCAATTTAATACATAGTTTGTTTTATCCAAATACATTGCACGTTTTTAATGCTTTTATTCTGGGTTATTGGTTCACCTACGTTATACCAGATATAGCTGCTTTTAGTAGTAGTAGTAGTAGTAGTAGTAGTAGTAGAAATGGTAATAATAAGACATTTAAACTTAGTATAAGTATTACAAAAATATAAACAAGAATACTCATTTCTCTTTATTAGAGTCGCAAATTGTATATGTTGTGTGAAATGATTAACATATATTTGTTATTAGGTTTACTTGAGAAGATGGTTATGCCACCTAAAACAAGCAGATAAATTATATCAATTACGCCATTCCCTTTCTTTCATATTATATGTGACATTGAAGAATTATGAAAACGTTGGAATTTGTGACAAGAACTTTTAAAAACCAATCGTTCATTTCTGAATAAGTTTTTGTTAAAATGTGGTTATTTTGTTTTAAGAAAGATTAACAACAATGAATGAAACGTGTGTTCTAAAACTATAAAAACAGTGAGTTTGATATTATTACAATTCACTAACTTTTCGTTGTTATAAGCTATTTTCTTTCTATGTCTCTTATGCAATTCAATGTTGTATTACACACTCTTCCTAAACGTTTTATCTCTTCCTCACTACACTCGCCTTATGGTAAAAGAAATTTTAAAATATCATATAGTATTCTTTGTCTGCCATAGAACAATGTTACCTACAATGCTTACTTGATTGTTTTTTATTTACTTATTTAAATATATCTCTATATAAATAAAACCGTAGATGTGTGTGTGTGTGTGTGTGTGTGTGTGTGTGTGTGTGTGTGTGTGTGTGTGTGGAAATATCTAACAGATAAATTCTTAAACTATTGGTCACATAACACTGAAACAAGAGGAAATGGTAATTATACACTAAGGATGGGTTATATAACAAGTAAAATATTTGCTTGGGTTGATAAATAACGTGCACAGACATATATCGACAAGTTAAAATGCGAAATCTTCATTTCATATGACCGACATGTTTTTAGTTCTTTCTGCGCATGCTCACATACAATTCATTAAAAGTTGTTTAATATTAAGTGTTTAACATCGGCAGAGAACGCGGCTGGTAAGCTAAATGCTTTGGTTTTGATTCTTGCTGATGGCACCAAGTCATTTTATTATTTTTAAAAAACATTTGCTATCTTTTCATTAATAAATGCGAATAGCTGCATGATTTTGAATATAGTTAAACGTATTTTGCGGCAAGCAGAATCAAAATATTTAATAACAGGCATGGAAACTAAAACTTTTAATTTCTTACAGTCTTTTAAGACGATAAATATTTTTTGACAATTATTTTTTGCCGCAAATCCCTCAGGAACCAAGACAAAAGTCAATTAAAAAATTTATACTTTCCTTAAGGAAATCTTCTACGACAGGGTACAAATACTAAGTACATTTTTGAAAAAACGCTTACGTAAACTAATGTCAGATTCTTGTGTTTTTCTTCTTTGTTTCCAAGTGATACGTAAATATTGCTCGAGATTCTGAAATTGGAAATATTTATAGTCTAGCTTGACTTTAATAATGTTATTTTTCTTTAAATTAAATAATTAGTCTTGTTCCCTTTAGAAAATTTTCTTTTCTCTAAATAGCTTTTACTTTACTTTAAATAACTTCCCTGTTTTTCTATAAATAATTATTCCTTTTTTTTTGTAAAGAAACAGGACGAAGACATCCTTATATATCTTTTCTTTTTTATTCATCAATTAGATAAACAAATATTAATTTCAAACCAAACTTCTGTGTTGTGTTTTTTTAGAAAGTTTTCCTTATACATTTACTGAATTCAAATGTTTTTAAGAAAATTATGACGACACAAAATATAGATTATTTTAATACAAACTAAAAATGTTCGTAACTAATAAGATATAAATAATCATTACATTTTGCGAAAGCAAATATTAATTTCAATGACATTTTCGAAATAATTGGTTTCTCTGACTAAAATACAAATTTTTTGGTATTTTTTTACATTGACTATAACTCACCATTCACATTTAAAATGTCGACTTGTATAGGTTTTCGGGTATGCTGACAACGAATATTACAGTTAAATATGGGACTGATAAGTAGTTTACCAGATATGAAAATATTTGTTATCCAATGTAAAAGCTAATGTAATCCTTGACAGCCATTTTTATCACCATCGAGGAATTAGTAATGGCCATACGTGACAGCTTTCAGAATAAACACCCTCAACCTTTCCATGTTAAGAACGGCTTTCGGAATAAACACCCCAACCTCTCTATGTTAAGAACAGCTTTCGGAATAAAATTCATTTTTCCGTGCAAAAATATTTGCTTTGTCGTCTCTTTAATTAAACGTATGCTTATTACTAATTACTTAGTTGTGAAAATAAAATGGCTTCCAGGCATTACATTAGATTTTACGTTGGATATCTTATGTTATGTTTGTCTCCTTAGCTCCAAATTTAACTGGGATATTCGTTGTCAGCATACTCGAAAACCTATAAAAGTTGAAATTTACAATCCAAAATCCACCACCAGATTAAATTCAACCAATGAAAAGTTGACAGGAAAGTAATCATTCAGACATAAACAGAAGTTCTTTTGCCGATTATTTTTAAACGAAATTGAATAAAATTTAAATTTGCTCAAAAACAATAAATTTTAAGAAGTTCATGTTCATCCACCCGCGCCGATAAAGCGCCAGCAACATTTGTCAAGTCATTACAATATTGTAAATAAAATTCTATTCTTTTTTTACATCGTATTCCGAAATCATCCTACACCAGAACTTTACATTATTAATATTTGAGTATTATATTACCATAAGTTACCCTTAGAATGATAAAAAGAGAGAAATATGTCTAACAAAACGTTATAGTCTGCAATAAGTGGTTTATCTATCAAACAAAATGCTGCTGTCCTTGTGTACTGAATGTATGATTCAGTCCCAAATTCTTTCAATTTAAAATGCGATATGAAAATCCGGCACTTCTGCAATACTACATAGTAACCACTCTTTTGGTTCTCAGTTTGGAGAATATTATTATAAGGACACATTTATTTGATGATTAGTCTGCAGTATTTTTCTGAAATCACCTCCTTTTCATTGGCACTGGTTCAATAATATTGAATAGAGATCTTGAATTGCACAAATTACCATGTGGCCAGACGGTAAATTCAATTGGTGACCTGATGACTAAGGTTTTCCCAGATATTACTCAAAATTCCCACAATGTTGAATGGCTTCGTGAAAGAGCAATCTTGGTCCCATAGAAATGATGCTGTTGATATGATCAATTATAATCTTTTGCAAGAGTTATCAATTCATAGATTGTGTTATTAATGAAGATCAGGCAGTAGAATTTCCTGTAGAATCTACTACAGTCGCCTGGAATATCATATCAGAACTAGTAATATTTTAAGAAATCTTGATTCACTTAAACGGTATAATGGCAAACAGTTAGCAATAAAATCTTTGAAAACTAATGTTCTGGAAACCATTATAATAACTAGAAATTTTGAAGGTGAAACTGTCAATTCCTCGGATTCCCCTTATTCCTTCCGACATGCCATTTCAGTTCAAGCGCTTACAATTCCCAATAAATATTAGTTTTGCCATGTCTATAAATAAAGCTCCGAGACAAAGCCTCAAAGTTGTTGGACTTAATCTTCAGATACCTTTCTTTTCTCATAGCCAGTTATACGTTGGTTGCTCACGCATTGGAAGTCCTGAAAAACCGATTTACAATTACTCACCTGTTGGAGGTCACACCTAAAGTGTTGTTTATGAAGAAGCTCTTCAAAATGAATGCTACATGTACATTTAACAGTGTCCAGATATGCACTGCTTAAAACTGAATTTTAATTTTTTCAATAACAGAATAGATTATTAAAGTTGTCTTTATATATTTTGTACATTAAATAGTTAAAATAAAAGGAGATTTAACAGTTTTCAGATATGCATTTTGATATAAAATAATAATTGCAATTCTTACATCATATTTTCAAAGAAGGATTAAAAGATAAAAGATTAAACTAGAAAAGAGGATTAAGGCTACTGACGAGACTTCTATAAAATAAAACGCTCCTACTGCTCCTGTCTCATGGGGAGTGGAAAGCCATTTTAATTAATGTTTCGTTTAATCAATAAGAAAACTTCGTCGCCTCGTTGGAGATGTCCTTTTCTCTTCCCTGCAGCCTCTATCTCACAGAGGAGATGTTGCGAGTTTGTTTCTGCTGTATCGTTGTTTTCATGGAAAGTGTTCGACTGGGCTTCAGTCTATGCCCCCACCCCCGCCCTCGCCAGACTTTCACAAGAAACACTCGTTTGGCTGAGGACACTATTAATATTTCCCCCACTCTTTATCTGTGCCTAGACCTAAACGTGGATTCCATGAATAAAGCATCTTTCTTGGAACTGCGCGCCTGTGAAATTGTCTTCCGTTTTCCTGCTTTCCAGCTGACTACAATATGGTTGTCTTCAGGTCTAGCGTGAGCAAGTTCTTGATTAGCCGTTCCACTTGTTAACAAATTTACCGAATTTCCATTTACTGGCGATTGCTATGTTGTCCAATTTCTACTGTGCACGCTTTAACCCTTATCCTCGAATGGCCTCTTGGCCTTGATAAGTGGTGATGCCTATGTCAAAAAAAAATTATGTACGAGGACGGAATGTTAAAGTATATCAAATACAACTTGGCGATGACGGGTATTTCAGCTAGTACTTAATCAATTCTTCTTATTTGTTTCCGCGAAGCATTTATCATTTATTTTTACTATCCTATATTGTATTTTGTTGCTGTTAGAAATCCACTCTATAAATGTCACGGTAACATTTATTGGGTAAGTTTCAAACAGTATTTTGTTTTATGTTTATTTTTAAGTCATTATCGAAACTTCCTTTTCCCACCTAACGCTAGACACTAATTTTTTCTGGACAAAGGAACGTTTTAAAGTAAGTAAAACCACTTACAACTTATTTAGCTAAGTAGAAGAAAAATTTATTTTACCTTTGATAAAATTTATTTGTTATATATTTTTATATCGGCTTTTTGTACTAATCTAAAACAAATAATGTATTATACAACAAACCAGGAAGTTTCTCATAACTTACACTAGTGTAGTAAAATGCTGGCATTCTTTTGTTAAACCTCGCTTTCCGTATACAGTCAGCTCCCCAACCTCCGTTGAAGGGAGCGACAGTCAGAACGGCTGTTTATCTCAATCTCAAGTCTAATTCTGTTGTGATTCCGAAAATTGTTTTTCTATCCATAAATTTTCCAACCCCAAATAATTCAAACAAAAAATAATTTAAAAATTAAAAATAAACGAATAATATTTTATAATTCTTGTTCGTCCCCTGACAAAAAGAGGGTGGACCTGTAAATTCACCCTTGCCCGTTCGTCTGTGCGCACTTTTTTGAATAACTACGCCTCGAATTTTTTGAAATTTTGCACAAACATTAAACATGATATAAGTAAAAAAAAAAAAAAAAAAAAACAGAACGGATTTTCCAGAAAAAGTCCGATTGTCCCCGCTGGAGTTGCCTTTTGGGACTATTTTATCATATTTGTCCGAAATTTTCTGCGTATGTATATTTAGCAGTTTTGCACGGTGCTGAACTCAAATTTAAATATGTTAAGGCTTTGGGGAGATTGGGGGCTAAATGGAGGGGGGTGACAAATGATGGGCTTAGTCATTTTTTTTTTTTTTTTTTGCATGATGCAGAACTCAAATTTACATATTTTAAGGCATAAAACTGCATAGTTTGTTTATTTTCACCACGATTTGACGTCCCCTGGGAACTTCTGGGGCAAAATGGGGAGGGCAAATGCTGAACTTAGTCATTTTTCATGTCTCGTTCACTGTGTACCCACGGGGAACCATGCTTGCTTCACTTGTTTAATGATTAAAACCATGTTTTCCTTTGTTTCTCAGACTTTTGTTGTTAAAACAATTTATTCATAGAATAATACATAGTGTCTTTTCTGTCGGTGGTATTAACCCGTGGAATTGACCCCTCGCAAAGAGAAAGATACGCGTCCGGTGTTGTTGACGGTTGTCGTAAGTCTGGATCAATATGGGTTGCATGCTTAGCGTGAATTATGAATAGAGAAACTTGGTCACATTTTTGAAAACATTATTTCACAAGTTTAATTTGAAAATTTAGAAAACCCAATAATGTTTTATAGTTTGTTATCAAATGATTATAGTAATATTTTATTAGACTTTCATTTTTAAAATACCTTACTCATAAAAGAAGACTTGGAGGGGTTTTTTTGAGGGGGTGGGGGTATTCATTGTTATTGGTATTAACTAGTTGAACGATTATATGGTAATTATTTTCTTGCTTCCTACTATGGCTGAAGGAAAACTTTATTCTTAATCTTGAAATTATCAAAATAGTCGCATGTCAAAGGCTAAATTTATCCACACACTTACCCTGGCCAACAACTAATTACAATCTAGATTATAATGTCTATTTATTATTATGCTTCTCCGATAACTCCGAGGGATCTTGTTATTAGGGTAGGTTAAAAACTGCACATTCTCCTCTACTTGATGATAAATCTGAAATGTTCTCTCTAATACAGTACTCCTTTCGGAGTTGATTCTCTAAAGCTTTGTAGTGAAATGTTAGATTTTGTTTTTATCAGAATAAAATTGATATAACCTCTGTGTCTGTGTCTGGTGAATTTAAGTGTCTACAGTTTCAGTTTTAATGAAGCTTATACGCACGATGCAAAAACACTCGAGAAAATCCTGTTTTTTTTATCAAATATTAGCTGGACGCCCGGCATTGCCTGGTCATACAATACGCTTAAACGTAGGCACGGACAAAACGGCAGTAGGGGGTAAGCATTTTTTTTTTTTTTTTTTTTTTTTGACGGAGTCTCTCTTTAAAAATCTACCAAAAATCAAGTAATTATCCAATCAATACGAAATTTTCACCGGTTATTAAGTGAAGTATGAATTTTATAATGTTTTTCATAATCAATATTTATATAAATATTTTGCCTACAAAACGCCCTTATTTATTTGTGTTTACAAATATGCTTAAAATGATCAACCGAAACTGAAACAAAATATATTGTATTGTGGGGAGGTTGCGGATTGTAGATAAAACAAACAAAAATAACTGCACTCGTATCAGATTTGAATGTGTTTAATTTTTCATCCATTGTGTCTTGAAGTGTGAAATTCGTGGAATATGTTAATAATTATTATTCTTTCAGATTAGCAAAAATATTTTTTCCATTATTTTTACGAAAAACACTACTTTTAAATCTTTGAAAAATAAATTAATAATTTTCTTTAATGAGTCCAATATTGCTAATAATATTTATTTTACAAGATGGTCATCACTTATCAAGGCCCGGAAGCCACTCGGGAATAAGGGTAATTACGTGTACAGTACGTTATTGTTGCGATTTGATAAAATGTCTTACTTAAGGGGGCGATTCATCAAGAGTTTGTTTATGTTGGACTTGAAGACATCCAGGTTGTAGTCAGGGTGGAAACAGGCAAACTGAACAGAGTTCCACAGGCGTGCACTTCTTAGAAAGAAGCTTTGTTCATGGAATCTACGTTTTGATTTTGGCACAGATAAAGAGTGGGGAAAATTATTGATAGTGGTTTCAGCTAGACGGATGTTTTTCGTGAAAGATTGGCGAGGGGGGACCAGGGATTGGAGCTCAGACGAGCACCTGCAATGGAAGTGACGATAAAACAAAGACAGGCTCGCAACGTCTCTTCTGTGGGAGAGAGGTTGCAGGGAAGAGAAAAGGGCATCATCCACTAAGCCAGGAAGCCTATTGTGTACTCTGTCAAGGCAGGATAGGCTGTTTTTAGCAGCTCTTGCTCAGATGTAGCAACAGTACCCCATCCTTGGACGTACTTGACTTTTATAGATATAGAATTGCATCAGCAGTGAGATATCTTCTGAAGCAGTAGAAGGATCCTACCATTTTTCCAGCGACCTTGGCAACAGACTTAATGTGCGTGTTTCATTTCAGGTCAGAACTAAAGCTTATCAAAACATGGGGCTTCCCCTAGACGAGAGCCATCCATTTCAATTTATGCCATATGGAGATCAGAGCGTTGGTGATATAAAGATAGGGTTTTGAAGAATCGATACCAAAAAAGAAAAAAAATCGATAAATAACTGCGCATTTTGCTACAAATACGATTATTTCTTTCTGCAATTTATTGTTACGTGATATTTCTCCACCTATGGTAGGCCATAAAGGCCTACAAACTGTTCTTCGTGTTTACAAACAGTTGCTATCTCCTCCTTTTCTTTTTTCTTTGACTTGCGCTTGAGTTAGTTAAAAGTGTTAAGGACTTGTATTTACCACGTTCTCTCGCCCAGAAACACTTGATCCTGATGGCAAGACAGGATCAAGACGACCTAGCGCGATACTAGATGTAGGAATTTTGTCCAACACATACGGCGCTTAGGAGAGGGGGTAGGCAACAAATGTGTATCGCTTATTAAACCCTTTTAAGTTGATTCTTGACATAATCGTCAAAAACAAACATGTAAAGGCTACCGTAGTTTTTTTTGTTTTTTTTTTTATTGCAATTTCGCCCCAAACAAGGCACATTGCCACTTTGCTATAGGGGTTTACTATCAGGGACATAAGCTACAGGGGTACTATGTGGGAAGTTGGGCAGCAAGATGTCGGTTCACGTTACACTTGAACCTCTGCATGTCAATACAGTTGGGGAAACAGGAACTCGGAAGGGAATTCCAAAGTCCAGCGGTTCTGAGGAAGAAACTAATGGAGTGAAGGGGGGATTTTGCTGCTTGTCGGGTTTGTCAGGGGTACTTACGTCGAGGGGGTACAAGTGCTTGCAGTTCGTCAGAGCATTCACCATTGAAATACTTGTAGAACATGCAGAGGGATGCTACATTACGTCGATGGAACAGAGGCTGAAGCTTAGATGACAGTTCAGGACCTATTAGGTTGGCGACTCTCTTTTGAACCCTGTCATGGAGTGAGAGACTAGTAGCAGATGCACCAGCCCAAATGTGACAATACTCCATACATGGGCGAATGGTGGCCTTATAGAGGTACAGGATACTTTCAGACGTTAGTAGCTTTCTAGCACGGTAGAAAGAACTTGCCTTTTTCGCAGCGTTTCTGGCAATGCTCTCAATGTAATAGTTCCAACTCATGTTTCCTGTGAACGTTAGGCCGAGGAGTTTAAAGGAGGTGCTTTCAGATAAAGAGTCTTTTGCCATTGCTATTGGTGGTAGAGAAGGTTTCTTGTAATTATTGAAGGAAACAAGTTTAGTCTTAGCAACATTGAATGTGACCATCTATTTTTGTCCCCATTCCACTACAGATCGGAGATCATCCTCTAGTGCTTTTGCCATTTCTCTAGATATATGTTCGTTTGTTTTCCTGTCGTGTCGGTTATAGAAAGTGGTATCATCAGCATATATGCCCATCTCACAGACAATTTTGTCAGGGAGGTCATTTATGAATATTAGAAATAATAGAGGTTCAAGTATAGACCCCTGAGGCACTTCCGCATTTATATCATATTGTTTGGATGTACGACCATCGATGACAACCTGGATTTTTCTCTTATCTAAGAAGGATGTAATTATGTTAACCTTTCTTCTAAACAATCATTTAATTTTGGATTTTTTAATTTCGCCACACAAAATCTATAGAGTGAGATAAAAGATGCAATTATTTGAAATTCAGGTACTTATATTATATTTCTGCATATTCTCATAACAAATCATCCTCAATCTTATTTAGACAAAGAAATTAATTGATTTTTTAGATTAAAATAATATGTGTTATCCATCGAGGCAAAAATGGCGGTGAATGGTGTTTTTTTTTTCTTTTTTCGTAAATTTTAAATTTTATTAAAAATAGTAGAAAAAGGGTTTATATTATTCTACTTTTCATATGATAAAATCCCAGCTTTTATCTTTCTAGAAAAAAAGTTACTCAAGAACAACGGATTTTAATAGATTTTAATTGTTTAAAAAAATTAACTTAGTTTTTCTACCTTTTTTGGTCGTGCCTATTTAAACATATTTTAATTTATGTAGATTTTGTATATATTATTATAGAATCAGGCCTCTGTTGAATATTATATATTACGAGGAATAATTTAGCCGGTGGACTAATTCGCAGAAAAAGAATAAATAATAAAAATAATAATAATCATTATCATCAAATTCGGCCGTGTTTGTTTACAATATCACGTCAGCTGATATTTGGGTTTGACGATGAATGTCCAGGAAAAGTTACTTCTGATTAATGTTTTGTTTTAAAATATGCAAACGAAGAAATGATTTGCGGCGATTTTAAATTGTACCTCTTCTTTTATCGTAAATTGAACTCATTAATAAGAAAAAATTAAAATGAAATAGTGGGGTACACCTGGACTTGAACAAGGAATCAATCGATCTGCAGTCGAATACTCTACCACTGAGCTATATCTCCAGATGACGATAATTTTTTTTTCTAAGAAGAAAGGATTTATTATCTCCATTGGCCGGTGTAACGTAAAATATTTTCCTTTTAAACAATCTTCTTTTTTATTTATAAGAAAGTAAGATTATTTTTAGGATCGGATTTGTTTTTCAATTTTCGCCAGTTATCGGATAAATTTCTGTACAAAACATATCTAAGAACACTGCCATATATATAAATTACCTTTGCAAAAGATATGCACTATTGTTTCGGAACCTATAGGGAAGGAACTCACACACACAGTGACTTTTATATAATAGTAAAGATAAAGATAGATATGTGAAACCTCTTCTCTTTTCACGTTTACAAAATTGCAATATACCCAGCGTCTGACAGCGTAAATATGAAGAATTATAGCTTTCAATTAAGTTCACGAAGGCTGCGTCTTCGATGGCAGCCATTATTATACCTCCTTGCGGGGCAGAAATTTCTTAAGAAATACAAGGTTGGTGTTAATACATCCCTGAAACAAAAGACAGAAAATAATCCAGTAAATTTAGAGTAACGTGTCAGGATAATTGTGTAGTCATATAAAAAGCCTTTTTAAAACTTTCCAACGGATTAAATTACGCGTTAATTTCTTCCCCTCGGTGGCCATTTGTTGGTGAAATGCATAAAGCAGTCAGGCCAAAAGAGCCATTAATAAACGATTGTCAATAAATAACTTGTCTTGACACTAGTTCAGGGTTTGTTAAAAAGAAAGAGCACGATTTCGAAGAATCATATTTTCTTTGCCTCCTTATTTTCTCTTTCTCTCTTTCAAAATGATAGTCCGTCTGATGATACAATATGTACAGCGGATAAACTTAAGTTCGTTTTTAAATTCCATTCTTTAATTTAAAACAGTCAACTTGGATGACAAAACAAAACTTAACTAAGATTGTAGATATCCCATGTTTTATTCGGGATATTACATTTATATTATTATATTACACTACCAAGAAGAACCGACATTGCCCGGGATTAATGTTTTTAAAACTCCAGGTTCTAAAAGGGGTTACTCTGAATAAGAACTACACCAGTGACTGTTAAAGATTGTGTCCATCAAATAAGATGGTTGTCTGATGTTGGATTTTATGTAAAAAACGAAAACTGAGTGAAACAGATACGGATCAAAAAACAGTGAAAATGAAACGAAATACGAAACTAAAACACACATAAAAACTAAGTCAAAATGAAATAAAATACGAAACTTGAAACCTGTAATAATCATCATTGAGTTATCTCACCAATTACTTAACACTTATTAACCCCTATCCTTCAGTGGCCTCCTGGACTTGATAAGTGGTGAATTTCAAGTAAAAAAGAATGCTTCAAAAATAACGAAAGATACATCTACACAAAATGTAATGATACCTCTTTATTATCGATGGCGGTAAACGAGCGTGATGAGTGAGGAAGATAAGCTTCTTTCTTAGACGTGCACGCCTGTGGAACTCTGTTCCGGTTGCTTGTTTCCCACCTGACTACAACTCTTCAAGTCCAATGTGAACAAATTCCTGATGAACCGCCTCCTTAAGTAAGATATTTTATCAAATCTCCAACACTAACCCTTATCCCCGAGTGGCTTCCGGGCCTTCATAAGTGGTGACTAACTTGTAAAAAAAAAAAGTTCACACAAGAATTTAACAGGTTGCTTATTCACCAGTTTTATGATGATCTAGATTTAAGGTTGATTTTATATAACAATTTGTGACATACACAAAAACCCTCTTTCACAGATTTCGCCTTAGCTGTCAGTGTAGTCACGCCCCTAGGTTGTTTATTACGCGATGGAGTACTACCGTCTGCAGCTAACCGTGTGATGAAGGTAACTTTTGAAGCTTGTTTAGAATCTATCAACAATTATTTTATTTTAGACAATCAATCGTGTAGTTTCTTCTGGCTAGGTTCGTGTCTGTTTGAATTACGACTATTCTTGCCACGTAACAGTTTCGGTACATCCGGCTCGGATATTTAACAATTTACATTGCTCTCTTAGTATTTATCACTTTATGATAGGACATAGATTGGATTCTAACAAAGACTTGATGGCGGATAATTTATTACCTTCTTTCCTAAAATACCATGAGATGGAATGTTTACATAACGAACACCATTGTTTGAAAGAAAACGTTTGAGTGGTTTAAAGCCCGGAAGTCGATGAAACGATGTGACTTAACGGAAATTATTTTGTCTGTCCTAGTGACATTTCAAGAAGAGAAGACATGTAAAACCACCGTCCCCAGTAAAGGTTCGGGCGAGCGAACAACTGACTCGACTTTATTTATTTATTTATTTTTTGTAACTGAATATTCTTCTTTTGATTAAGAAACCGTATAGACGATCCAGAACCTTGACTTCCGACGACTCATGTACGATGTACGATAAGTGACACAGAACAAGGACATTGTCGTGCTTACACGCACTTTTCTATTTTGAAATGAACGATTAAAATCAAAAGTCCAAGGAAGCATGATCAATAAATTGCAAATGGTTAGTACCATCTACTACAACAGCAAAGATTCTGCACTCGTACCGAACATTTATAAACAGCCAAGATGACTTTTTATATTGTGTTCATTTTTATTTATTTTATGACAGAAAAATTGAGAATTATCGAAAATCTAAAATTTAAAATAATGTAATAGAAATCTTTAAAAAATAATAAAATCAGTAAGAGGGTTTCATAGTTGGGAGAAGGCACAGGAATCTTCATTTCAGAGAAATACTGAAATGCATGTTAGTAAAGAATTTGATTTGTTCGTTTTTTTTTTTAGATGCAAATTTAAAAAGTTCCACTTCAACTACAAGTTGAAGTCTTAAATAAATCAATATAAACGAAAAATAAAAATCATCCTTAAATTTTGATTAAAAAAAAAACTGAACGATCTCAAATTCAAATCTAAAAAGTCATTTGAAGTTTTAACAAAATTTAATTCAAAATAAAATATAAAAATTTAGAAAGCTGTACACTGACTTTAAAGAAACCATCTTTAAATTAAAACAAAAACAATTCAGCTTCAAAATCATAAAATTATGCGCGCGAGGAATATAAGCGTCGTGGGAAATTACAAGACAACACATCAACCGGTGATTATGTTATGGTAATGAATGAATTAAATCATGAATTGAAACAAATACATTGAGTACATTGCATAAGTTGCTGCAAAGAATTGGGTTCCCTTTACCATGCTAGAAAATTATTTACACTTGAGAATATGCTGTATCTCTACAAAGCCACCATCCGCCCATACATTGAGTATTGTTGCCACATCTGGGCTGGTGCATCTGACAATAATCTCTCCAGCATAGACAGAGTTTTAAAAAAAGTCTCCAATTTCATATGTCCTGCACTATCAACCAAGCACCAACCCCTGTCCTATCGCCGCAATGCTGCATTTCTGTGCCTGTTTTACAAGTATTTTAATGGAATGTGTTCCGATGAACTGATTGAACTTGTATCCTCCCCACGCTCAACGTATATCCCCCCAATTAACCCGTCATACAGCAAACCCCAACTACTTCACGGTTGAGGTGCCTAGATATATATATCTACTCTAATAGTTTCTTCCCTCAAAGTGCTAGACTTTGCAATTTCCTCCCAGTTTCCTGTTTCTTTGACTGTACTTATATGTGTAAATTTAAATGTAATGCGAGCAGACATCTCGCTACTCCTCCCCACATAGTTCCTTGTAGAAGTGATCCTAAATAGTAGCCCATTATGTTCACGTGGCAATATGCTTTGTTTGAGATGAATATATATAAACAAAATATTTAATATCTTTTGTGGTCACCCATTTCATTTACACAAGCTAACCACTTGACCAAGATGAAATAGCAAGGAAAATCAGGTTACCACATGGATAAAACAATTCCAATGGTCACAGAGAATATCCAACAATCTTTTAGATTTTCCCTAGCTAAAAGATTGCTGACGGCACATAACCCGAGAGTCAATATGTAACGATAAAATGGAAAATGTACAACCTTAGAGAATAGTAAATAAACTTCTCGACTGATAAAAATAAGATTTTAAACCTGAACTGAAATTCTTCTCGAGGAAGAAAACATAATTAATGTCATTATTTTTGTGACATGAATAATATGCGTGGGTGCCTTGCCAACGGGATAAATAATAATGACATCTAATAATGGAAGTTATAAGCTTGTAATAATGTTATTAGACGTAGTGGTCGCCATTTTGTTTACTATGGAGGTTTGATGAATACGCATGCGCATAAACTATATATGTAAACTGAGAATATTAATCTTACGATGAAATGTTTATATGGAACTCACTTGATGAAAACTGCTTTCAAATAGAAGTGAGAGTATTATACTTTTTCATGAAAATGGTTACGAAATATCCAATAATAATAATAGTTATAATAGTAATAGTAATAGTAATTATAGTAATAATACTATTAGTAACAATAATAGTAAAATCAATAATAATAATAATAATAATAATAATAATAATAATAATAATGAGGTAAAAAAGAAGAAGAAAGAATTTAACCATGACATGGATCGACTACAAAAAGGCGTATGACAGGCTTCCTCAAGAATGGATAATAGAATGCTTTAAAATGTATAAAATACTAGGCAGGATCATCAACATAATTGAAAATGCAATAAGAACATGGAGACTGGAACTGACAGCTGATGGACAATACATAATAGAAATCAACATACAAACAGGCATCTTCCAAGGAAATTCACTATCACCATTACTGTTCATCATAGCCATGATGCCCCTGAACAATATACTGAGAAACTGCCAAGCTAGATACAAGTTCTCCAATATAGAGGTAGAAATGAACCACCTGATATACATAGACGATCTGAAACTTTTCGCAAGGATCGAAAATAAACTAGAAGCATTTATAAATACCACCAGGATCTTTAGCCATGATATCCAAATAGAGTTTGGTATGGAAAAGAGCGCACTACTAGTTATAAGAAAGGGAAAACTAGAGACGACAGAAGGCATGGAACTACCCAACAAAACGGAGATGAAGGCACTAGGGGAACAAGACGCCTATAAATACCTAGGAGTATTGGAAGCAGATACCATCAAAGCAACAGAAATGAAAGAGAGAATTGGAAAGGAATATCTCAGGTAAACAAGAAAACTTCTCGAAACCAAATTATATAGCAGAAACCTAATAAAAGGTATAAATACATGGGCGGTATCAGTAGTAAGATACTCTGGACCGTTTATAGGTTGGGCTAAAGAAGAACTGAGACAGCTCGATCAGAAGACCAGGAAACTCCCGAAGGACGATGTTGACCGACTCTACATCCAAAGGACGATGTTGGCCGACTCTACGTAAAAGGGAAAGACGGCGGGAGGGGACTAGTTTGTATAGAACACTGTGTTAATGACACCAAAAAGGAACTAGAAAAATACATAATGCTGAAAGAATAATCATAGCAGCGAGAGACACTGAAAAAATAAATAAAACAGAAAACAGAGAGACAAAGGATAAAACAAGAAAAAAGTGGGAAGAGAAACACGGAAGATTCATATGGATGACAAAAGATAAAAATAACGAAAACACTTGGAGATGGATGCGAAAAGGACACATTTGCCGAAAAACTGAATCCCTAATAACTGCAGCACAAAACAACTCCATAAGAATCAACCACATCAAAGCAAAGATCAACAAAACATTAGAAAACAGCAACTGCAGACTCTGCGGACAAAGAGACGAGATGATAAACCATATAATAAGTGAATGCAGCAAACTGACTCAAAAAGAATACAAGAACAGACGCGACGGAGTGAGAAGGGTAGTGCACTCGGAATTATGCAAACAACTGCATTGGCTGTTCCAGCTGACCACAGAGTAAATATTTAAAAAAAAAAAAAAGGAGAAACGGAGCAAAATACACAGAGCTTACCAGGCAGCTGAAAGGGATATAGAAGATGAAGAAAATCAAAATAATACCTATAATAATAGGAGCACTAGGAACAATCCCGAAAAACTTTGAAAAAAGAAAGAAAGAAATTTGAACCAAAGAAATGACTGGAAAAATATAACGAACAACAATAATGAAAACAGCTGAAATATTAAGAAAACCCCTTGAATTTGGAAACTAATACACAAGAGCAACAAACTGCTGCAAAGGCAAAACATGAAGCGCTACATGGAACCAGTTTGTGCCTGTAGTTCATGCGTATTAGTCTCTGCATTCAAGGGTTTTTTTTTAATATTTCAGCAATTTTCGTGACTGTTATCCATTGTATCTTACCATAAGTCTGCAGTTCTTAAAAAGAAGCTGATTCAATAGAAAGATGTGTGAAAACCAAATATAACAGGAATTCATTGAGACCATTAGACCAACGATTCAAATGTTGATGATGACTATACCAATCTTGCAAACTAATTATATGTTAGTACATGTCTCGGGCGATCAAAAGTTGGAATGAGTCTCGGAACGCAAAGTAACTGCGTAATTGATTTTAAAATAATTTGTTAAACAATTCTGTTCTGTTTTCTATTTTTCTTTTTGTTTTCTTTTCTAGTCGACCGATTATATTTTAATTATTTTGATTATCTATTTTATTTATTTTGTTGTTATACTCAGCGGGGGGTCATCTATTCACTTTAGCCCATCTAGTACCGCGTACCAACGATATTTAACAGTAATGCTTTCTCTGTTATCCCTCTTCTCAACTCACCCAACTGGTATCAGGCACCACTGTGGTGTTGGGCTTCTAGACGCCTACCCTACTCTGTACACGCATATAGTACGAAAGTTATATACAGTGCGAGATGGAAGAGATGTTACTTGTAATCACCCAGCAAAAACTACATGTAGCAGATGCAGTTAATTTCCTTTGTTGTGCCTGCCGAAATCCGACCTGTGTGGAAAGAGAAATTGTTCCTATTTACAATGCCTCCCCACGGGACAGAGTTAGACACCAGGGTCGTTTTTTAACGTGGAGAAAAGGAACAAAAATTAAAATTGTCTCAGTCGTGAAGGATTTCTCCTCCACTGACAGAGAACAAGAAATTGAAGTGCAGCATCTGAAGAACAGATACTACACTTTGATCGCCTACTATTGTAATTATCATCATTGTGGTGATTATTATTATTATTATTATTATTATTATTATTATTATTATTATTATTATTATTATTCTTTATTTATTTATTTATTTATTTATTATTAAAGTGCTGTTATCCTAAAGTAAAAAAAAAAAATATTTTTTTATGCATATGTTTTCTATTTCACTTCTGCGGTTTAATAAACACTGAGTTTTTTTTAAATTTAGGATAATTTAAGACGTGAGAAATTTGCAATTACAAAACAACGTCCCGAATTTAACTGCTATTTCAACCGACCTTCTGTCGAAAAAAAAAAGCAGACATATCCATGCATTATATTCTTTACGCACATATATATTGAACCCACCATGGCATACGCGGTATACACCTACTTTCATTTTATAATCAAAGCTATATTTCTGCTCTATCACGGAGATCACTTCAGTTCTTCCATTCCCTCCACCAACAGCTCCAATATATATCCTCTCATGCACAATTATTTCACTCCTAATTTTGCTATCGCTAGACATCGCATCTTAATATGGTACCTAACATATTCTCTCCTCTTTTGATGAGAAGCATTAGGCTTCGAAATACCATATTATAAAGAGTACTACTCATCCTACACCCCTAACTAATATATTATCTTTATTGAATAAACGAATAAATCTATATGCATTAGTATATATTTTTTTAGATTGCCGTTATTTTATTTATATTCTATATATGTATTTTATAAAGATTTTAAGAACCGTACAGTAGGCGTTTTATAAAGTTTAGATTTTCTATAATTTTTCTTTTCATAAGTTTTATTTATTACATGCAATTTCTTTCTTCTATTCATGTCTATTATCTGCTATTTCTATACCTATTCCTAATTTTCTTATCTTCTCTTTGTCTTCTATACCTTTTTCTGTCTTTTCCATAATTTCTTTTATCTTTTTTAATAATCCCCATTATTTATTAGTGGTCCCTGTTTTATTTTTACTATTATTTATTTATATTTATCCTCCTATTTACGTGTGTTTCTTGCCTTCTTCGTAGATATTTTACTTTTTTATGTTCATATTTTAATTTCTCTTTATTTTCTTTTCATATATACTTCCTTCATTTCTAATCTGAATTTCCTTAAACCAGCTTTTATTTATATTTTTTATTTTGTATTATGTTGCCCTTCTCGTCTATTGATGAATCACAGCTTCGAAATACAATAAGAGGTTTTTTTCATTTTATATTCTTTTTCCTTATTGATCTGATTATATAATAAAGTTATATATAACTTTTATCCCTTATCTTTTATATATATATATATATATATATATATATATATATATATATATATATATATATATATATATTAAATCCGTTGCCAAGGCCGCTGGAAAAATGGTGGGATCCTTCTATCGATGCAGTAGATATCTCACTGCTGACGAAATTTTCTATCTATATAAGAGCCAGGTACGACCTAGGATGGAGTACTGTTGCCACATTTGGGCAGGAGCTGCTAGAAAGGACTTATCCTGCCTTGATAGAGTTCAAAATAGACTTCGTAGCCTCGTAAGGGATGTTCTTTTCTCTTCCCAGCAACCTCTTTCTCACAGAAGAGATGTTGCGAGTTTGTCTCTGCTTTATTGTTATTTTCATGGCAAGTGCTAGGCTGAGCTCCAATATATGGTCGCCAAACTTTCACAAGAAACACCCGTCTAGCAGAAAACACTATCACTAATTTCCCCCACTCTTTATCTGTGCCTAAACCTAAACGTAGATTCCATGAGCAAAGCTTCTTTCTTAGAACTGCACGCCTATGGAATTGTCTTCCGTTTTCCTGCTTTCCAGCTGACTACAATATGGTTGTCTTCAAGTCTAACGTAAACAAATTTTTGATGAGCCGTTCCATATAAGTTAACAAATTTGCCGAATTTCCATTACTAACGATTACTATATTGTCCAATTTCTAATGTACACTCTTAAACCCTTATCCTCGAGTGGCCTCTTAATCTTGATAAGTGGTGATTCATATATATATATATATGTGAATACAAAATCAATACGAAAAATATATGAATGTTTATATCTTTTCTGTATTTATTTTCTTATGTGTTGACGTGTAGGAATACAAAAAGTCTTTTTTTAAAAAAGAATGTTTCTTTCAAAAGCACATATTTTCGACCGTTCTTTCGGTCTTCTTCAGTGTGAATGATGGAAACATTAGTGTAGGGCGGGAAGGGTTAGCAGCGGCACGGGTATAGTCAATAAGGTTAAGATCTATTTGAATATGACCATTTCAACATTTTTGAATTGGAATGGTTAGCAACTTATGTGGCCTCTATTCAAAACCAAGTCTTTCATAAAACTTTGAATTCCCACGAACACACTCACATATGTGAAAATACATGCATATACACCCGCACACTATCACATATGCTTCTACACGCACCCATACACACAGGATATGCACACACAAGTTTATAGACGTACGTACATATACAATAGACTAATCGCAGATGTAGGCGATAAGCTAAGTGGAATCTTTTTACCAAAAGCTTGGACTAATAAGTTTATTATGGTTCTAGGTGCGAGACGGGGTGAAAAGACACACTGTTTATCTGGATTGTCTACACGCACGCACACACACACAAACACACACACACAAACACGTTTATATATTTTGTAATCGCTTACTGTAGATTTTAGTGTCTTTCGTTAATTGATATATACACACATATAATTTTTTAAAAATAAATAAACGAAGAATATTCTTTTTATATTAATTTTATTTACTAAATTTCTTCCAATTTTTGTTCAAACATATTAAAATATCAGAATAAACCTCTTGGATTTCGGACTGTTTTGTGTATAACGTTTCTCTGTCCGTCTGTGTGTGCGGATGTCTCTTTCTTTCTTCTCCTACACACATTCACACTCCTATATACACATATATGCTCATGCATACATACATACATACATACATACATACATACATACATACATACATACATACATACATACATAAAATTTCAGATATAGGGGAAAAAGCATTGTTCTTAAATTAGAAGTTATCAGAAAAATTGGAAATTCAATATGCCGGTAACAGAAATCAGAAGTTAATAACATTTAACGTTCGAAATAAAACTGAAAGTTAGATATATTGCAATGCTTTTTTTTTTTACATAGGCATCACCACTTATCAAGGCCAAGCGGCAACTCGAGGATAAGGGTTAAAGAGTGTACAGTAGAAATTGGACAATATAGTAATCGTTAGTAATGGAAATTCGGTAAATTTGTTAACAAGTGGAACGGCTCATCAAGAACTTTACGTTAGACTTGAAGACTACCATATTGTAGTCAGCTGGAAAGCAGGAAAACGGAAGACATTTCCACAGGCGTACAGTTCTAAGAAATAAGCGTTGTTCATGGAATCTACGTTTAGGTTTAGGAACGGATAAAGAGTGGGGGGAATTATTGATAGTGTTTTCAGTTAGAAGCTCAGTCGAACACTTCCCATGAAAATAACGATACAGTAGAGACAAACTCGCAACATCTCTTCTGTGAGATAGAGGTTGCAGGGAAGAGAACAGGATATCTCCTACGATGCTACGAAGTCTATTTTGAACTCTATCAAGGCAGGACAAGTTCTTTCTAACAGCTCCTGACCAGATGTGGCAACAGTACTCCATCCTTGGACGTACCTGGCTCTTATATATAGAGATAATTGCATCAGCAGTGAGATATCTACTGGATCGATAGAAGGATCCCACCATTTTTCCAGCGGCCTTGGCAACCGATTTGATGTACCTGTTCCATTTAAGATCAGGAGTAAAGGTCAAGCCCAGAAGCTTGTCAAAACTTGAGGCCTCCTCAAGATGAAAGCCATTCATTTCAGATGGGGATCAGACCGTTGATGATGTAAAGAGAGAAGCTTGGTTTTAGATGCATTAAAAGTAACCAGCCACTCCTTTCCCCATTGTACTACGTGATCAAGATCAGAGGAGAGAGAATCGGAGAGAACTTGGTCGTTTACTAACTTAGATGTGCTACCATAGATGGTAGTGTCATCAGCATAAATGTCTACAAATGATGTAAGGATGTGATTTGGAAGATCATTAATGTAGATCAGGAAAAAAGTTGGGCCTAGGATAGACCCCTGAGGGACTCCAGCATTAATACTGTGAGCTTCAGATTTTTGCCCATCAACTACTACTCTTATGAACCTGTGAAAAAGAAATGATTTAATAATTGAGAAGACATTTCCAACTATACCATAGCTAGAGATCTTGTTAAGTAAATCCTTATGCCATACCCTATCAACGGCCTTAGATATGTCAAAAGGAATTGCCCTAGAAAGGTTGCCTCCATCGAGAGATTCGCTAATCCTACGAGATATAACTGTAAGCACATCTGCTGTAGATCTAGCAGAACGGAAATCATATTGTGTATCACTAAGAAGGTTATTTTTGCTGAGATGGTTGATTATTTCTCCATTTAACACAGATTCCAGCAACTTACTCATGACGCACAGGAGACTTATTGGCCTGTACTGAGAGGGGATGAGCGATCATCTGAATTCTTAAATACAGGGCATACTGATGAGATTTTCCAGATTGATGGGAAGCAATTCTCCTTAAGACAACGTTTAAACAGTTTTGTAAGTGTAGGCGCTAGTTCTGGTTGATGTTTTTTAGTATTATAATTGGAATACCGTCAGGGCCGGTTGCTTTATTGCAATCAAGGTTCTTGATTAGCTTGGCAACATCACGTACATATATATATGTATATCACATAGCGTGTTTTCTGATGGTCGCAAAGGGTAGAAACAAGAAGTTAAATAATAGCAAAAAGAAAAGCAACAACAACAATAACAACAGTAATAATAATAATAATAATAATAATAATAATAATAATAATCATAATAAACTTCATCCCGTATATATATACATATATATATATATATATATATATATATATATATATATATATATATATATATATATATATATATATACATATAATATAATATAATATAAAGCTGAATGTCTGTGTGTGTGTGTCTGGTCACGAATAGGCTCCTATATGGTTGACTATTATAGAAAACTGATCACATATAATGATAGAAGATGTATCGAGACACAGGAATGGGTATGTTTGATCTGCCATAATGATGATTCATTAAAATTGTGGGGTCTACGTACGCGCCTGGTCAACAAAGTATCGAAATAAAAAATTTAAAAATTAAAAAAAATGTGTTTTTGATATAGATGTACATAATAATACTTTGATAAGTATGTTTTAACTTAAATGGGGATGGTATAATGAAATTGTGGGGTCTGCGTTCGTGCCTGGCCTCCATAGAAGGGAAATAGGCACAAACTTTAATAAAGACTTTTCATATCTATCTGCGTAAGTATACTTCGATTATTATGCTTCAGTTTGAAGAAATATGTTATAATAAAATTATGGGGTGTTCGTTCGCGCCTGACCTCCATAGAATGGAAATATGTCACAGAGTTTAACAAGGTGTTTTAATATAGATCCACAGAATATTGTGATGGGTGTTTCAGTGGGAACAGGTATGGTATAATAAATTATGGGGTTTATCTATTTTATTTTTACTTTCACCATATTTTGCTTTGGTTTTGATACCACCAAATTCGAAGCTATCTCTTTACAACCGTTCCTTTTCATAATCTATCATACTTTCATAAATCAGAGTCCATTTTCTGTAGGCTGTTTTTAAACCCAGTAAACGACGGGTACTTTTGCTAGTATATATATATATATATATATATATATATATATATATATATATATATCAAACAATGTTTTAACACAGCATGTATATTATATATATATATATATATATATATATATATATATATATATATATGCATGTATGTATGTACGTATGTATGTATATATATGATAGATGCTAAGTTAAGACCTTAAAACATTGCTTGAATTTTGAAGAATTTCTGTCTAATATAGCCGGTGAAGTATTTGAGTTAAAATAGGTGAGCGAATGAATTAACATTATGTTGTGTGTGCTTGGGTTAACAGTATGAGAATTGGATAAGCAGAAAATGTCCTTTCCCGATCAACATGACGTCACATTTCGAGTTACCATGGCATGTAAAAGTAATTAGCTACTATTCACCGCATACGTGCATATTTACAAGGAAGGGAAGACCTAGAAAGACCTGTGTGCATATGTATAGATGTGTATGCGACTGCACTGAATACGAAAAATAAATAAACATACATTTGAAAAGTAATGTCAAATTGTTATATATATATATATATATATATATATATATATATATATAATATAAAATATATTTTAGTCATCGACATACAGACCTGTTTCGTTGTATCACAACTCATCAGTGCCGCTAGACTAACACCTCTCCCAAGCCGAGGATCGAACCTAGAACCGTCGTGATGACAGTCGGCAGTCCTACCCACATGACTACGGAATCGGTGGCCGAAATTAACCTATCCGAACGATTATTTAAATAAACATTCGTCCGCTACTCGTAGAGGGCTCAAACGTTTGTTTGTAAACAAATCGCGAGCTTCGCATTATTTCAGCTAAATTAAGCAGCGAGTAAGATAATTTACAAGAGTGCTCTACCAAAGAGGGGAGCTTTATAAAATATATTTTAGTCATCGACATACAGACATGTTTCGTTGTATCACAACTCATCAGTGCCGCTAGACTAACACCTCTCCCAAGCCGAGGATCGAACCTAGAACCGTCGTGATGACAGTCGGCAGTATTTATATATGTGTGTGTGTGTGTGTGAATAAAAAGGAAAAACCTAAAAGAGTAAAAACAAAAATAAAATCAACGTTTCGTCCCTAGAGCTAGAACAGAAAGGGAACTGAACTTCTCTTTCGCATGGGATATATGACCGTCTTCCTGTACATCCTCGCCTAGAAATCCTGATGATGTCCCCTGAAATTGGGACGAAACGTTGATTTTTATTTATTTTTTTTTTACTCTTTTAGGTTTTTCCTTTTTATTCACATAACGTCTAAAACATCATTTATATTTTGCTTTATTTTACTCATATATATATATATATATATATATATATAGTTTGTTTATTACACAAACATTATTGGTTACAGATGTGCATACATGTTTCAGTGAAATCATAATTCAAGGGGACCACCACATCAGACCAAAAAAAGAGCAATATTTTTTTTTGGGGGGGGGGTTAAGTAGATGGTCCCCTTTGAATTAGGATTCCACTGAAACATATATGCACATATGTAACCAATAATGTTTGTGCTATAAACAAACTATATGCGAGATCTATCTTTCATTGAACACTCTCGAATATATCCAGTGGATTTCTTTTGATTTACCTTTAGGAAACCAATATATACAACAATTACACATGTATATACATATATAAATATGATACATATTATCCATCAATTTCCCTGAAATGGTTTAATAGTGCTTTAGAACTAGTGAAAACTGAGCTGGATATAACTAAATTAGAAATTGACAAAGTAAAATTATCTAGAATACTAATTAAATACAATAATAAATATTGAACCAGAAAAAGTAGAGAAAAAACCTTTGATATTACGACGGGATTTGGCGACTTGGCTCAGGTAACAGGCCTTGTGTGTATTTACATTCTTATAGCAATCAATAGTAAAGAGGGAGTCTTTATAGATATTCTTTATAAACTCTGGTGATAGATATTTAGAAAGAACTAAACAAATGTTAAAAAACGTAAATCTAAAAACAACTGTTGGCATTAAACAAAAAGTTTTTAACATAACGAAAATTATAATGAGTTCTAATAACGCAAAAATAGATAAAGCAATTAAGGAACATATTGTCCAGAACACTGAAAATAACTGTCTTTGATACAATAAACACAATAATGAATATCGCTTGGAAGGTAAATCTCTCATTTCTGACATTGTATACAAATGTGATATCAATGAACATTAGAAAATGCAAGAAAATATACATCCAGTAAATCTGGGCGATGCACCTATGTACAATCGAATCTTATAATAAAGTAGCATCTAGGGACAATTTATTAAATAAACAGCAAGAACTGGTAAAATGCTGTTTACATAAATATATATATTTACTAGCCGCCTATAACCTGACTAGGTAAACAAATGTTCAATAATATTCTGAGTTTAATAGCTTTCGTGGAAAAAATAAAAATATAAATAAAAAGGTAGGGGTGGGATTTAAGAAAAGGGTTCTCATAGAGGAATAGAAATATAAGAGAAAGGATATAGGTCCCTATCTTTAAGTACCTAGTAGAAATTTATAAGATAATATTAAATATATATATATATGATAGATACTTGTTTAGCTTGGCATATATTTAATAACTAAATTTAGCATAATATATTTGAAAACACAAATATTATAAGTTGGAATCATGAGTAAATAATTTAGACAGAAGAGCTTTGGTTATTCTCAAACAAATGTCTTCGATTATCCTGTTTGAAGAGTGTCCTGTGCTTCATCATCTCATCAAGTTATCATAGTGTTTGTCCTTCGTTTTATAAATGCCGTAGCGACACAGAACCAGTCACACACCGAGAAATGGCCAGTCAGTTTCCCGCATACTGAAAATACAATTCTACAAGTAAATCTATCGGAGATTACTACAAGGTGATTTCTAAGTTTTTTGCAGCAATTGTAAGGCGCTTTTAGATTATTTTTAGCGACTAAAGCATTGGTAAAGTCGAAGAATTTTTGGTGACATTTTAGAAATGTCTTGATAAGGATTATTTTTAACATCTGATTATAGGGCGGTGTATACCAAATTATATTTCTTTTTCTTCTAATTTAAATTTTATTATTATTATCGGTGTCCTTTTGCTATATTTTAATTTGATATTATTGTATTTAATATATTTAGAGCTTAGATGTAAATGTTTCTTGAATTCTTAATTAGTTTTTAAGTTGCTAGGGTTATTGATAAGTCTATTTTATAGATGTGATTCCACTTTGGATTTACATATTGGCATTTAAATATGATCGTTAAGTATTTATATTTAAGTTTAAAGTGATATCTAAAATCTGATATATTTTATGTTAGCCAGTCAGTTTATTTTTAGGAAATGTTAGACCTTACGGTAAACGTGCAATGATGAAAAATGAGTATATATATATGTGTGTGTGTGTGTGTGTGTGTGTGTGTGTGTGTGTGTGTGTGTGTGTGTGTGTGTGTGTGTGTGTGTATGCATGTATTCATATGAATATGTGTGTGTGAAATTGTTATAGATAAGGCATGAATCGACCTGATGTAATAAGCTACAAGAATACTAATTCAGAGTAAAAACAAAAACTTGCCAACGATAAGTGTTTGATGGAATAGATTCTGACACAGAAAACAGCAATTCTTTTCTTTTTTGTCAGAAATATCGCTCATAGAATTTGAGGATTAAAAGGGATCGAGAGTTACGCAGCGACCGAAAGTAAACACAATATCCACTTTCTACTCTCCTTACACACATACATCCATATATATATATATATATATATATATATATATATATATATATATATATATATATATATATATATATATATATATAAAGAAAGAGAGAGAGAGATGAGAAAACTGATATAGGTTTGAAAATACACCGACATAGATTGAGTTGAGACAGAAAGATAGATATAAATGCATTTATACGCATACATATACCATAAGCTCTGATTTATATTTAGATATTAAGATGCATATGATAAATGCGTTTCTGTGTTTGGTTATATATGTGGAAGACAACACAATGCATCAATTGGTAACATTCGAAAGTGAACAGCAAGTGATATCAAGATGTAAGCTAGTCTAATTAGCGATATTCTCTTTTGTCAACGGGTAAAGTGAACCGCTAAAATGTCTGAACACGACTTGTGGGTTCAACTTAATATCTGGGTTTGTGAACGTTGGCATAGAACGAGGAGAAAAGCTGATCCTTAGGGTAGAATAAATGTGTAATATCTGTTCTGTCCTTTTAGCCTGGAATAATAGTTATTTTTAATCCCAAATTATAACGTAGCTATTATTTAGGGGGAGGATTCTTTACATTTGAAAACCGACTTTACATAGTCCTTACGAGGTACAAAGGTCAATTATCAAACATTGAATATACATACGACCACACAGACACACATACATATATACATGTGTGTACGTGTATATATGAAGTTGAAGTCCAATCTAAACAAATTCAAAGTCCAATGTGCAAGTCCAATGTAAACCAATTCAAAGTCCTCATTTTCACAGCTTTTGCCACACTCCCCCCTTATATCATTATCACAGAGGTGGCAGGGAGGCGGCGACCTCCTTCTTCGGGTGCTTCTACGGAGGGGCAGACAGGGAGCCTCGTCTTCAGTTGAGCTCCCGTCCGCGGTCTGGGGATCAGTGAACCGGAGGCTGCTAATTTCAGTGCTGTCGTCGTCCGATGAAGCCGGCGTATACCAGAATGATGGTTCACTGGTCGTGGAACTCGTTTCACTTTCGTCACCAAGCGGCGGCTGCGCCTGTGATGCCGATCGCAGGTCCCTGACGTGTCGGGGCACCCCATCAATCCGCACAGCTTGCGGGCTGATCACCTCGGTAACATGCCCGGTTCCATAGCGCGTGGTGCATTTGCCGCGGGGGTTCTTAACCCAGACGACGTCTCCCACTTTGATACTATCTCGTGTCGCCTCTGGCTCGGGTAGAGGGCTGGCCTCTAACCCTTTCACCCTGACATGGTACCGGTGCAGCGCCTCAGCCGGCGCGGTAGAGGGCGAGACATCGTCCTTAGGGGTGGCGCTGTACCAGTATAGCGCTTCAGGCACTGTACACCCCTTCCTAGCTGCAATAGTATTGATGGCCCGGTGGTTCCGTTCCACGATCCCGTTCCCACTAGGCACATGGGCGCACCGAAATCGTAGTCGTACACCCCAGCCGTCTGTGAACTGCTTGAACTGCCCGCTAGCAAAAGCGGTGCCGTTGTCGGTCAGTATTTCGGAAGGAGGGTCACGCTCAAGGAAGACACTTTCCAGTTCCCGGACAACGGCGGCCGTGTCCTGTCGGTCCACAGTCAATCATCGTAAAAAAATCCTCGCCGTTGTGGTGGGTCACGTCCACTGCAAACCTGTCCCAATTGTGTTACAAAATGGATTGAAAGAGAGAGAGAGAGAGAGAGAGAGAGAGAGAGGTGAGTAAACGTGGAGTGTAGACACGTTTACCAGAACCGAGGGTCAGCTGACCAGATTACGTATGAGTGACGTGGTCAGGTTGGCTAGATCTGAGAGACTGGATTTGGGCTTTGAAGAAGACGGACGGCTTAATAACTGTTCCCTCCCCTTCACTGGGAGTGGGGGACGCTGACGTGTTCAAAGCAAGCAAGATTTACTTCCATATTCTGTGTCGACATCTGGGAGGTAAATAAAAACTATAAAACCCATTCATCGTCTTGGAGTGATAAATCTTCGTCTAACAGGTACCAGTCTCCCGCTCAAGAGAAGATGAATTCCAGATGGATCACATCGACGACACATGAAGTAAGGTATGTCGAAGAAAATGCATGTAACACACACACAACCGCATATGAAACTAGACGATCATACGCATACGGAATCCTTTTATGTTGTACACCAAACGTCAATTTGGTGCCCCTCTATGATAACCCTAGTGAGAACTTCAATGATAACGCTATGTAACAAACGTTCTTTACGCTCAGTTTTCCCTTCTTCCACCGGGCAGGCGCCGGGTCGATCGACTTGCAGGTTTCACAACTCCTCACCACTGATTCTACCTCCTTCCTTGACACACATGGGTCGACCAGTCTAGCGAAGTAGAGAGTTCGGTTTACACCGGGGTGCCCACTCTGGCAATGGACGTCAGCAACATGGTCTGGTTTGAATCGACGCCCCACCGTGGCGCAGTTCACAGGTGCCGGTTCTTCCATTTCTTTCGGCAGGTCCAGCCAATGGCGCGGCATTCTGGTCAGCCGATCCGCGCGATTCTGACAGGACTGTACTAGCGTCACATCCACAACCAGGTTGTATTCCTCGATGGTTTCGGTTAGGGTAGCAAGCCGTCTCCGTATGAGCATTTCGCCTGATGCTTTCGTCACCAATCGTGCCTTTCCACTCAAACGATATGCAGGACTCTGGCCTGCCACTGTAGCGCCAAGTTGACCCCCTTCACTGTGACATCGAGTTCAGCCATGTTGATGTGCCTGGCGTCATTTTCTGGCCGAAGCCAGCAGGCATCTTCCACGATAGATCCGTTGACCGCCAGAGCAACGCCGAGGGCGAGCGAGCTGGCGCCCACCCAAACCATAAACTCGCTCCCGTCGACGCACCATTTCCCTCGCACCGGATCGTCCTCGGAGACTCTGGCCAAAGTCTCCTCTAGCATTTTCCGCAGGGCGGGGTCGCGCAGCTCATCGCCCCACCCGGTTGACATGGAAGTTGTTCGTCGCTTTATGGCCGCCACCCACCTACACACGGGGAAGTGGACCACCAGTTCCCCACAGATGGAGAAGACGCACTGACGCGTGACGCTAGTTGGGACTTCCGGGACGTCACCACTTCTTTCGAAGTGTTCTTTAACCTTCTGTGCAGGCATGAGGCTCTCGTTCACGTAGATGTCATCGATATATGACGATGTCGCTTGTTGCACGGCTTCGTCTTGACGGCGGATCGCCTGCATGATTGCCGTCATGATGTTTGGGGCCACGTTCAGGCCGAACCCTAGCCTCGTCAAGCAATAACGTGTCCCTTTAATCTTGACCGTCTGGTATGGCCACAGCGATTTTTCGACGCGTATCTGCAAGTAAGCTCTTCGCAAATCCAATATTGCTGTGACCCCCCTTGTTGCCGCCACTCTCTCAGTTTGTGTGCACAGACATTTGCACCCGCCGTGTGCGGGTCAACGTGCTCGTTGAGTTCCCGGTAGTCTATGACGGGTCAGACTTTTTGTTTGTTCTCCTGCCTGATAGCCATAAGGGAATCAACCCCTTTGGGGGCCCAAGTTCGTCTTCCGGGTACGGGACCAGCCATACATTGTCCTTCCAAACCTGGAGCTCTGCCTCGTACTACCCCCTAAGATGTGCGGGAGGGGGATACTCCGCCAGCCGATTCCGCAGGGAGACTGATGGCTGGTTACCCGACCACTTCCAGGACACGGTCCAGGCGTTCGTGCCCCTGTCGTATTTTGCGTGGAAGTCGGGTTCATCAAGAGTAATGACTGTGCAGACCGGTGTCTCAAGTTGGGAGAACCTTACATCACCGGCGCCGTTTATGGTGATTCTGCCAAACCGTGTAATGGAATCTATTCCAAGAAGAAGGTCGTACCCCAGTAGTTCCCCGTCGACCACCAACGCCTTCACAGCCACCGGGGGGCCACTGCCAATGATAAAGTAGACCTCGCTCACCCCACTACACATCAGCGAACCTCTGCCAACGGTTAGTACCGGGACTTTCCGCTCCTTCCACGCGGTGCAACATCCCTTGCGTATCAGAGTTTGGGTGCACCCGGTATCAACCAGCGCTGAGCGTTTGCACCCGTCAACATTCACGATTACTTCAGGAAGCGCCTTGTTCACAGCCGCTTTGGGGAGGGTGCTGGCGCCGCGGCTTCCTCCCCCTGCTCGTTTCCCGGACACGCCCGAGCTAAATGGCCTGGCTTGCCGGAACGGTAACAACGCACCACTTCCATGCTCCATAATCCGGGGCGTGCTTCGCGTCACTTCTACAATCCCTGGCGAAGTGGTTGGGGCCGCCACATTTATAGCATCGTCGGCCCTCTACAGGCGATTCCAATGCCTCAACTGGCGCCGAAACTGGCTCCTCGTCATCCTTCATGATGTTTCGGGCTCTAGCCAATAGCTCCTCTAATCCAAGCTCATTGAGCCTCGATGACGCCCGCAGCGGTCGACTCGCGCTTTCTGAGAGCCCAGACAGGAAGGCGCACGCCAGTATACGGTCGCTTTCACCCCCGAAGGGGGCGGAAAGCTTCTTCAGGTCGGCCATATAGACCTCCACCGTCTCCTCTGGCCCAAGCCGTCGTCTAGAAAATTGCCGCCAGGCAATAAAAGGGTCAGCTCCAAATGCTCCGTACAACGCCTCTTTAATTTGTTCCATAGTCGAGTCATCCCCGAGCTGCTGATACACGGCATAGGCCCCCTTGGTTAGCCTAAGTGGGATGACTATAGCTGGGTCCTTTATCTTGCACAACCGACAAACGCGTTCGGGGAGCCGTCAAATTCTGGGATCAGGTCTAACTTGTCTATACCGGAGATATTTGCCGAAATAGCTTGAATCAAAACAAATTCAAAGTCCAATGTGCAAGTCTAATGTAAACCAAATCAAAGTCCAAAGTGCAAGTCCAATGTAAGTCAATTCAAAGTCCAAATTGCAAGTCCAATGTAAACCAATTCAAATCCAATGGGCAAAGGACAGGAAAGCTGTTCGATCAGTACACACACAGACACGGTGACACGCCACCAACACGATCCAGTGTACACAATTATTAACCGGCCGTTCTTTCCTCCCTCCTTGCCTTCCAAAACGACCTGAATTTATAGTTGTTGAAGACCAACTGATTTGCATATATGCACGAGATTTTGCGAGAGTTTCCAAGATCATACCATTACAAAACGCCGTCGGCGCCATCTTGGAATTCTTTTCTTATCCTAGCTTCGCAGCGATGACAAAGCACACACGCACACCTAGGTCGTTTGAACGGTAAACCCTCATTTTCACAGCTTTTGCCACAATATATATACATACACACGTATATATTCACACGTCCATAAACCCAGGTCAATATTTTTTAAAATTTTGAAATTGCTATGAAACGCAGAGAAGTAAAATTTGGTACACTGGAAGACCATAACTAAGTTCCTTATTTCTCTGATTTTTCTGCAATTTGAACTGAATTTATGCTAATTTTTCTATTTTCTGGTAATTTTAAGTATGTATCACTTTATTGTAGGTCTCCTCAATGCCTAGAAATGGTCGATTGACAGCTAGTGAAAAGGAACGTATTATTGCAGGTCTTGCAAAAGGTTTATCTCTTGTAGATCTAGCCAAGGAGCTTGGAAGAGATCGAAAAATGCTGTCTTCATTCGTTGAAACTAGAAACATTAAACCAAGGAAGGACAAAAAACACAAGAAAATCAGTTTCTGTTCGTGATGTTAGAAAAATTCGCCGTCGGCTGATCAAGCAGCCGGACAGCAACATTGCTGCTATATTTGACAAGGCTGGAATACCATTTCTAATCCAGAAAGATACGCTGCAATGTCTTAAACAAAATTGCAAGACCTGTTTTAAACCAAACTCATAAGGAAAAAACGTTTGGCTTGGACTCAGAAGTACATAAAAAACAACTTTGAAAATGATTTTTTCACCGATGAGGCCAGAGGAACACTTGATGGACCAGATGGGTGGGCCAAAGTTTGGCATCCTCTTGGATTCCTTAACCCTTACTTCAACAGGAAGGTGGAGGCGTCATGTTTTGTGCTGGAATAATCTGCGATGAACTGCTTTGACCATTTCGAGTGCTAGAAGTTATCAAACTGACAAGCCAGTCTAATATTTTATTTTTAAATGAGCATTTGTCACCATGGCGTGATGACCTTCCATTGTCGCGTCACCGCAAATTGATTTTTATGCACGACAATGCGCCATCCCACTCAGTCAAGACTACGACATCCTATCTTAAGTCATTAGGCATTAATGAAGAAAATTTGATGAAATGGCCACCTAGTTCTTCAGATATGAACCCAATTGAGTAACTTTGATCAATAATAAAGATGAACGTTTATGAAGGAGGTGTTCAATTTTCGTTGGAGGATGCAATTTGGAGAAAGATTTTGGAAGTTTCCTATAGCATCATATCATCTCAAATCCGCCGATTGACATCATCAGTTGACTGGAGGCTATTCAAAGTGATTTTGAAGCATGGGAGTTATGTTGATAAATAATTATTTACTTAATCAAAACTCGTTCTTAGAAATAAAAAGTTAGAATATTGTTTTATTACACAAAATATACAATTACCAGAAAATAGAAATATTAGCATAATTTTCCAAGTATTTGCTCAAATGCCACAAAAATCAAATGAATAAGGCACCTTGCTATGCTCTTCCAGTGTACCAAGTTTCATTTCTCTGTGTTTCATAGCAATTTCAAAATTAAAAAAGTATTGACCCGAATAAAGCGATACACAGGATTTATATAAGTGTGTGTACGTGTATATATATATATATATATATATATATATATATATATATATATATACTGTCTCTCTGATCGGGGATGCAATTGAAAACCAAGCTCTATACAAACATTGCTGCATTCGGAAAAAACTTTATGAAAAATCAAAAGGTACTATAAATTTTGCATTACGCTAATCTCCGTAAAATAATATTGTAGGGTGCTGAGTTGCTGTCAGGACTAATAAGAGGGGCAAACTGACGAGTCCGTTGATCTATGAAATTAGTTGTAACCTTAGTTGTCGCACGTTCATAGAGAACCGTAAGAGATTCACATTCCCTAATAAGTTTTACCTGCGACTAGAGTCACAAATTCCTTCAGTTCCAAAAACCATTTTCCATTCAACATTTAAAAGATTCCTTCACGTATGTATCCCGTATTTGCAGGGAGTCGTATGTCTTGTAATTCCATTCAACGACATCTGCATCTCGAGAACTAAAGTAAGTTCTAGACAACGATATGAATATTCGAAGTCCTTCTATTTTTACTCTTATTTGCGATTTATTGTAATTAATCGATGACCCAAGACAAAGCTGATCTGTGAAATTTGGTTGGAATATTATTTTTAAATTATGAACAAACATAATCGATACATACTGTCTCATATTCGACAATGTATGTATATCTATCTATCTATCTATCTATATATCTATAAAAGTGAACGTGTCTGTGTGTGTGTCTGTGTGTCTGTGTACATTTCCCTACGCAATAACTCTGTCAATTTTTAGTCTACAGATTCGAAATTTGATGTATTGAGATTTGGGAAAATCTTGGTAATTCGTTTTCGGCCAGAAATTTGGTTGTTAAGTGGTTAAAGTTCAACTATTTGACCTTTGAGAACTCTACACAGCTTCTCCGAAAATTTTGGGTCTAAACACTTGACATTTTAGATATAGGTTCCTTGGACATGGATCTAACTTAATAACTTGATTTGAGCCCAAAACAAAAAATGTTAAGGGGTCATAATAGGGGTCAAAGTTTAAAAAATTACCGTTTTTTTTTTGTTTTTTTTTTTGGGGGGGGTGCTCAGTATACACCTCAAAACACCCGGGCAACGCCGGGCCGAAATGCTAGTATATCTATAAAAGTGAAAATGTTTGTCTGTGTCTGTGTGTGTCTTTGTAAATTTCCATACGCAATAACTCTGTCAATTTTAAGTCTACAAACTCGAAATTTGATATACAGGGTACTGAGATTTGGGAAAATCGATGTGACTGGATTTCGGCCACAAAATTTGCGATTAAGGGGTCAAAGTTCAACGATTTGACTTTTGAGAACTCTACCAAATTCCTCCGACAATTTTGGGTCTTAAAACTTGAATTTTAGATATAGGTTCCTTGGACATGGATCTAACTTAATAACTTGATTTGAGCCCAAAACAATAAATGTTAAGGGATCATAATAGGGGTCAAATTTTAAAAAATTGACCTCTGCGGTCTCTTCGAAATTACTCTTGGTCTAAATATTTGAAATTTTACATAAAGGGTATTCAGAGATAGGGCAAGCTTTTTCATCAGTTTGGGTCGAAAATTTTTAGTTACCAATATATAAATGTATGTATGTATGTTTGTTTGCATGTCTGCCTTAAACTTTCAATAGAGGTGGCGGATTTTACCAAGATCAGTATCGTTTTAAAGTTCGACCTTTCATACGACAAATATCGTAAAATTGGCTGAAAACATTAATATCTTCCCCTTCAACTAGGTACTTTTCTACAGGGGGGGTCACTTTTTTCGCAGATATTTTTTAAAGTTATCCTCTCCTTTAGATTGTCTAGCTCTAATTTTTAAAAATGTCCATTCCGGTTTGGCGGTGGTCGTAACGTTGGGTTTTACCCCGTTCTTTTCCTCCTTTGCCGTACGGGTTCGAGCCTGCCTTCCTACTACCACTTTTTATTTGCTCAACATACACATCCAAACACCCAGGCAACGCCGGGCTGAAATGCTAGTATATCTATAAAAGTGCACTCTGTCAATTTAAAGTCTACATACTCGAAATTTGATATACAGGGTACTGAGATTTGGGAAAATATTTGGGATCGGTTTTCGGTCAGAAATTTGGCGATTAAGGGGTCAAAGTTCAACGATTTTGATAACTCTACCAAACTCATCCGACAATTTAGGGTCTAAAAACTTGTAATTTTAGATGTAGGTTCCATGGACATGGATCTAACTTAATAACTTGATTTGTGCCCCAAACAATAAATATTAAGGGGCCATAATAGGGGTCAAAGTTTTAAAAAATTTGACCTCATCGGTTTCTACCATATTAGACACTTTCTGGTCTAAACATTTGAAATTTTACATAAAGGGTATTCAGAGATCGGGCAAGCTTTTTAATCGGTTTGGGTCGAGAATTTTTAGGGGTTTTTTTGTTTGTTTTTTTTACACAGTGATCACCACTTCTCAAGGCCCGGAAGCCACTCAGGGATAAGGGTTATTGCAAGTACATTACGTTAGTGTGGAGATTTGATGAAGTGTTTACTTAAGGGGGCGGTTCATTAGGAATTTGCTAACGTTGGACTTGAACACGTCCAAGTTGTAGTCCGGTGGGAAGCAGGCAGACGGAACAATTACGGACAAGACGGAAGTTACCAATATATAAAGGTATTATGTATGTATGTTTGCATGTGTGCCTAAAACTTTTGAAAGAGGCGACGGATTTTTACAAGATCAGTATCGTTTTGAAGGTTGACCTTTCAGACGACAAATATCGAAAAATTTGCTAAAACATTAATATCTTCACCTTCAACTGGCCACTTTTCTACAGGGAATCGCTTTTTTCACCGATATTTTTGACAGTCATCCTCTCCGTTCTATTGTTTAGCCTTAATTAAAACCTACGTCACTTCCGGTTTGGCGGTGTTCGTAACGACAAAGACGTCAGGTTTTCCCCGTTCTTTTCGTCCTTCGCGATACGGGTTCGAGCCTGCCTTTCTACTACCACTTATTTTTTTTGTTCAACACCACACATTCAAACACCCAGGCAACTCCAGACTGAAATGCTAGTATATATATATATATATATATATATATATATATATATATATATATATATATATATATAAATGAAATATGTAGAAGGCGGCGTCGCCTTCTACACATTTCATTTAACTACATACTATAACTACTATACAATGCTTCAAGCAAACTACATCCATCTCTCATATATATATATATATATATATATATATATATATATATATATATATATATATATATATATATATATATGCTACTAGTCTCTCGCTCCTGGAAAGGGTCCAAAAGAGAGTCACCAACCTAATAGGTCCCGAACTGTCATCTAAACTTCAGCCCCTGTCCCACCGACGAAATGTTGCATCCTTCTGCCTGTTTTACAAGTATTTTAATGATGGATGCTCTGACAAACTACAAGCCCTTGTATTTCCTTAACGAAAATACCCTCGACAAACCCCACGAGCAACAAAGTTCCACCCCTATACAGTTGAGATCCCTAGATGTAAGAAAGCCTTTTACTCTAATAGCGTCTTCCCCAAAACTGCAGGACTTTGGAATTCTCTTCCGGTTTCCTGCTTCCCCAACTGTACTGACACGCAGAAGTTCAAGTGTAATGTGAACAGACATTTTGCTGCTAAACCCCCTACATAGTCCCCCTGCAACTTAGGTCATTGATATTAGCCCCCCTACATCAAAGTGGCAACGTGCCTTGTTTGGGATGAAAATGTAATAAATGTAATTGTATATATATATATATATATATATATATATATATATATATATATATATATATATATATATATATATATATATAAAATATATTTTAGTCATCGACATACAGACCTGTTTCGTTATTTCACAACTCATCAGTGCCGCTAGACTTACACCTATATATATATATATATATATATATATATATATATATATATATATATATATATATATATATAATGGATACGTAAGTATTAGATACGTTTGAAAGCCAAATCACGACACAGTATTGTGAAAGATAAAAAAATATTTACTTATTCAAAATTAATTTATTTTAAAGTAAGACTTTATCTTCAGAATTTTGTTCATTTTCTTTCTTTTTTTCTTTCCATGGTGTTGAGTTGGATAATCAAACAAACACCGCTGAGGAACAACATGCGGGTTTTCTTTTAATAACTGACTTTCTCCAATTTAATCCATCCATATCCAGCGCGGTCGCAGCCGAGATCCAACTCACTATACGAGTTTGTAGTTTAATTCAAATTTTGTCGGTAGCTGAATACTTGATGCTTCGCCAGAGATATCAAGGGTATTTTTATCGTGACGCCATCACTAGATTGAGTGCCTACCACAGCTTAAGAGAGTCCAATTTACCCTCGAGAGAAGGACAGGCTACGCCATTTTCACAACCTGGTATTTTACCTTGCGGTACATAAAGCGCCTCGCCTTTCTAAATTGTCACCCATCTGGTATTGGGCAGGCTCAACGTTGCTTAACTTCGGTGATCAGGTGAAACCAGTGTGTCAACGTGATTTTACCGTATAACCTACTTAATACCAACAACTTAATACCATGGCAAGAATGAAGGATAAAAAAGAAAGAAAATATACAAAATTCTGAAGATGAAGTCTTACTTCGAAATATATTTTTAAACAAATAAATATTTTTCATCTTTCATAATATTGCGTTGTGATTTGAATATCAAACGTATCTAATACAGACGTATTTATTTTTAAAGTTAATCTACGCTTCTACCACGGAACCTACAACCTTTACTTTATATATATATATATATATATATATATATATATATATATATATGTGTGTGTGTGTGTGTGTGCGCGTGTGTGTGCGTGTGTGTGTGTGTGTATATGTATATATATATATATATATATATATATATATACTTAAACGATAACACATATTAACCATGTCACAAATCCAACTAGAAAATATTCTACAAAGATTACTAATCGAATCATCCAAAGTGTATGAAGATGGCGTTGATCCCCAACATTTCCAAAAGAGTTTCTGAACTTTCTAAGAATGAGAGTCTTTTTGATAATGGAAAAATTGAGTATAAGAGACCAATAATAGTAAGAACAACAAATCTAACTGCACAATTTCGTATAATATGGCAATGAGAGCTAGAAAAAAAACAAAAGATCAATAAGGGATACGTTAATAATGATCAACAGAATGGGAACGGAGGGAGTAATAATAACAGCAGAACAGGTAATGATAAGGGGGTACCATTAATAAGGGAAATAGACGCAAGAGGCAGGTTTGGTTCAATCCACCGTTCAGCGAGAATATCAAAAATAATATACCTTGGGAATTCTACGGAATAATTGATAAAACCTTTCCTCCGGAGAATAGATTATGCAAAACAATAAATAGAAACTCAGTAAAATTATCTTTCTCAACGTCAAGCAACTTAACTAACACTATAATAAGATCCAACAATAGGAAAATCAGCAAAATAAGGAATAATAACGAGTTAGCATCGAATGAAAGTGTCTTAGACAGAAAATGTAATTGCAGAATACTTGGGAATTGTCCGTTGAGTGGGAAATGCCTAACCTCAGAAATAGTGTATAAATGAGAGATAAAAACCGACAGTACTAGGAAGATATATCTTGGGGCCACAAGTGCGTGTTTAAGGAAATATATAGAAACCATGTAGTATCCTTTAAAAAGGAACCAAAGATGGAAACTAATAGAGAAGGTGTTAACGATAGCTGGGGGGAGGGTACAAGAATCAGCATTAGAAATAAAAAGAGGAATACAACTGCATTAGGGGATTGGCTCAGGGAACTTAATAGAAATAATAAAGATTTTGAATTAAAATGGTCAGTAGTGGATAGTGAAGTACAGCCCTGGGAAATTAAAAAGGCGCAATCTATGTCTATTGGAAGCCTTTTACATAGTGAATTCTAAGGAAGAAATTTTGAATAAAAGGCTAGATGCTATACAGGGACGTCTTCACATGAATAGGTTTCTGCTATCACGCATTAAATGTAACTGAGGTATAACTTTTTATAGCAATAAGGATCCTCGGATACAAGGTCAAATTTTAATGTAGAGTAAAATAGCTTGGAAGGATGTAGTCTAAACGAATGATACAATTCTAGTAAGCAAATATAGTTTCTATTATTCTAAACTGGATAAGAAATATAGATGAAGTATAAAGTTCAACAAAGACTGGAAACATTGTTCCATAACCGCAAGCGATTTTTAGCATTTAGTTGTAGTAGTATTGATTATGAAATAAGTGGTACCCTTTCCAGTTCAATAAAACAGCTTAACAATAAACTAGCAATTATTAAAAAATTAAATTAGCAATTAGTGGATTGGAAATTAGTTGATATTGTTCTCTGACAAGTAAAGCTTGTAGAATCCCTGCTGGTTGATTTACTCTTGTTCTAACTGTTTTTATCCAAAAATGCAAGGGTAGACACCTTTTAATCGGAGTGAAGCACACTTGTAGCTATTGGGTGGTCTTGTTGTCAGAATAATTATTAGAGGATATATATTATTTTACTTATGTATCCAAGAACACAATACACGAATTGTAATTTTGGTTTTGCAGCCATGAGTAATCCCAGTAGATTATGAATGGATAGCAGATGTAGATTGAACCCAGGGGTAAATAATCAGTTTTAAGATTAAAAATATACTTTAAATTCTTAATTAGTTAAATAAGCTATCATAGCCTTTTCTATATCTGTTTAATTAAATTAATTAATAAACCATAGACGATTTTTAGTATTTACTAGACCTGAAACATCAAACGGCCCTAGTTGTCTCCCTTTAACTGTTATAAGTACTTAATTCGACCTTTGTCCCACATAATTTTTTAACTAATAATTAACAACGTGATGGATTATCTCCTTTCGTAGTTAGTTTTTTTTCACAACTATCGAGAAACACATTATAATCTAATGAACGAAAGTGAATAATAAAATATTTAATAATAAAAAATAGAATAGGCTCCTTAACTCGGAATGTTGTATGAGGATTAATAAATATAAGGTAATGTAATTCTTTATTTTCCTATTTAATAAAACATTAACCCTAAACTGGTCTTAAATCTAAGCAATAAAATAATCGATATTTTGTAAACATCGAAGCCACCAATGGGCAAATACGAAACTAAAAATAACCGTAACGTTATAGCAAGATTGTTTTGACCATATTAAAAATATAAAAAAAAAAAAAAAAAAATTTTTAATTAATTATGTGAAATAACGAAATATAGAAATCTAATTTATGAATTCAATTAATAGTATTATTAAACGATATTAAATAGCTACGGGTTTTTGTGGAAACTTCTTATTGCAGGTTTTTAAATAAGGATACGAAAATTAGGTGATATATTAATATTTAAATGGGCTTTTGACAAAGGGATGCGGCCAGGGTAAATGTTTTCGCATGCTTCATTTCCTTTAAGGGAAATTTCTTTAAACAATGTTCTATTGTCAAAGTGTTTTTTCTTCAAGAAGTCTGAGGAAATGCTGGTTATGTGAAAATTTTCAAACGCCATAATGCATTGAAACAATTGTAACTTACAATGAAATACCCTTTTTGTTGCTGTCAATTCCTTTTTTTTTTGAAGTCTTGGTTTTGTTAATACAATATATTAATGCTAAATTATGAAATATGATAATTTTGTAGCTTACATTTTAAGTCATCTTTCTTTGGCTTCAATTTCATTGGTATATGAAAATTTACTGAATTATACGAACCCAGTAAAATTCAGTATATTACAAACAAGTATATATATATATATATATATATATATATATATATATATATATATAACACGGAAATTATATAATTGTCGATGCAATAATTTATTTCAACCTTATGGTATTTTCAAGCATCTAAACTAGGCAATTACATTTTTGATACTGAAATATTAATTATTTATTTATTTCAGTATTAAAAATGTAATTGTCTAGTTTAGATGCTTGAAAATACCATATGGTCGAAATAAATTATTACATCGACTATTATGTAATTTCCGTGTTATATTTTTATGTTATTGCTCTGTTTACCACATTGAGCTCTCATACCCGGATTTCCTCCTGGAATTATTCCATTATAACACTATATATATATATATATATATATATATATATATATATATATATATATATATAGTTTAAATAAGGAGAAATATTGATTCTTAATATTTTGAAACTTTATGTTGTTACGCTATGTTTTTCTTCCCTCGAATAATGAAAGTCCCAAATGTTTTATTTCCCTAACAATCTAATGACAACAATTATTACATTACATTATATTCATCCTTTAATTTTTACACTAGCAAAGAGAAAATGTTATTTTAACATTGAAAATTGCATTGGCGGATGAATAACTCTCTCTCTCTCTCTCTCTCTCTCTCTCTCTCTCTCTCTCTCTCTCTCTCTCTAGCTCTCTCTCTCTCTCTCTCTCTCTCTCTCTCTCTAACTCTCTCTCTCTCATTATACTCCTGGGATATTAACTTTCCATAATTTAGTTTGGTCTACAGGAAAAAATATGACAAATAACAAAATTGAGTACAAGGAAAGAGAAAATAAAGATTGTAGAGGTCAAGTAGTTACATAAAAGTAATGTCGAACGCTAGATCAAAAGAAATCAGTTTCACCGCAGTTTTTGCTCTTTTCCTTTTAGTCGCCATTTTCTCATTTTTATTTTTGTATTTTTAGTCTTTCTGGCCTACAATGCAATAAATATTGATGTTATTTTTTCCTTTCCGTTTGCAAAATTCTGCAACGTCAAAAAACAAAAACAGCAATTTACCTATACAAAAACAACCAAACTAAACACTGTAAATAAATATTTGAATATAAAAAATTGAAGCATAAAATCTTTTTACCAAAATTACTGGACTCAGCATGAAGATCATTGAAATGTTTGGTATCCTGTAAAACAAAACAATCAAACCAAATTGTAATTTTAACACTTTGAGGTATTTATTGCTTAATATACGAGGGTTACAGGGAAAGGCTGTCCCCTTCCCATGTAAATAAGAAGAATATTAGATAAGTAAAAATGAGATTAGGATAAGCCTAGAATCGAACCCTGTAGGAAAAGTTAAGAAATGGACTGTTAGAAATTAAGTCTATTGTTAATTCTTTTAGAAATCTGAATATTAAATATGTCAGTAAAAGAATAAACAATGAAAATTAAAAATATATTGTTAAAAAATAAGTTAGGTTAAAAAAATAGGCTAATTGTAGGCATAGACCGATTCATACCATCCAAAAAATTCCAACAAAAACCTAACAGCCAGCCTTGGTTCTCCCCAGAATGTGCTGCTGCCATTGCACACAGAAATCACTTTTTCCATGGCTACCAACGTAATACATGCACTGAGACTAAAGCTGCCTTCAGGATTGCCAGCAACCACTGCAAAAGAGTAATAAAAAATGCAAGAGAGCTATATGCTCAGTCTGTTAAATCCAAATTGGCTGAGCAGCGGCTTGGTTCCCACCAGTTTTGGCAAATAGCAAACAGGATCCTGAACAGAAGTGTGCGATCTATCCCAACCATCATCAATAGACATGAGGTCATCTTGTCATCATCATATAAGGCCAAACTATTTGCCAAGAACTTTGCAGCTAATTCTACCCTATGCGACGAAGGCCATCAACTCCCCGTATTTCCTCTTATAACGCTCTGCAACACACAAATATCTGTGCGTGAGGTCGCCAAGCTAATCAAGAACCTTGATTCCAGTGACGGCATTCCAATCATTGTGCTGAAAAAGCTTGAACCAGAACTTGCCCCCCACCATACTTACAAAACTCTTTACGCGTTGCCTTAAGGATAAGTGCTTCCCAACATCCTGGAAAACCTCATCAGTATGTCCTGTATTTAAGAATTCAGGTGATAAGTCATCTTCCTCTCTATGACAATTGCTCTTGACACATCAAAGGCCTTCGATAAGGTATGGCATAAGGGCCTACTTCACAAGATTTCCAGCTACGGTATAACTGGAAATGTTTTCTCGGTCATTAAATCTTTTCTCTCTGATAGGCTCATAAGAGTAGCGTTTGATGGGCAGAAATCAGAGGCCCTCAATATTAATGCTGGAGTCCCTCAGGGGTCCATCCTGGGCCAAACTCTCCTCCTGATCTACATCAATGATCTCCCAAAACACATACTTAAATCATTCGTTGACATCTATGCTGATGACACGACCATCTATGGCAACACATCAAAGGCCGTAAATGACAAAGTTCTCTCTAATTTCTCTCCTCTGATCTTGAGCGCGTGGTACAGTGAGGGAGGAGGTGGCTGGTCACTTTTAATGCATCTAAAACCAAGCTCCTTTGCATCATCAACGCTCTGATCCCCATCTGGCATCAATTGAAATCGGTAACTCTTGTCTAGGGGAAGCTCCATGTTTTGATAAGCTTCTGGGTTTGACCTTTACTCCTGACTTGAAATGGAACACGTACATAAAGTCAGTCGCCAAGGTCGCTGGAAAAATGGTAGGATCCTTCTACCGCTCCAGAAGATATCTCACCCCTGATGCAATTCTCTATCTGTATAAAAGCAAAGTACGTCCAAGGATGGAGTACTGCTGCCACATCTGGGCAGGAGCTGCTAAAAACAGCCTATCCTGCCTTGACAGAGTACAAAATAGGCTTCGTGGCCTAATGGGTTATGCCCTTTTCTCTTTCCTGGAAGCTCTCTCCCACAGGAGAGACGTTGCGAGCCTGTCTTTGTTTGCCTTTTTGTTTTATTGTTACTACCATGATATGTTCTCGTCTGGTCACCCCTCGCCAATCTTTCACGATAAACACCCGTCTAGCTGAAACCACTGTCAAAAATTTTCCCCACTCCTTATCTGTGCCAAAATCAAAACGTAGATTCCATGAACAAACCTTCTTTCTTAGAAGTGCACGCCCGTGGAACTCTGTTCCGGTTGCCTGTTTCTCACCTGACTACAATCTGGATGTCTTCAAGCCCAATGTAAACAAATTCCTGATGAACTGCCCCTTAAGTAAGACAAATCTCCAATACTAACGGACTGTACATGCAATAACCCTTATCCCCGAGTGGCTTCTGAGTCTTGATAAGTGGTGACTACCTTGTAAAAAAAAAGTTAGGAGAGGATGCTTTTGTTTGCAGAAGTGTGTTTGGAATAGCAGCCACGTGAAATTAGTCACGTTTTAAAAACACACTTCTGATGTGATAGACAAAGGAGAATTCTCCATATAGTTCTTTGGGTTCGGATTTTAGCCAGGGCAGTCAGAGAGAGTTGAGAGGCAGTCAGTTGGCAGTCAGTGTCAGTTAATACCTTGGAAGCGAAAGGGTAGAAGATTAACCATGTAGATACAAGTGAATCCATAACGTTCATCGACCGGTTTATCAGATAAATACAGAAGTCATCATTATTTGTAACTGTTGTGCCATCCTCCTTCACTACCGAAAAAATAATGTGTATATCATCAATTATAATGAACATTGTAAACCTTCCAAGTATTATGTGTCCCCACCATCATCATAAGTGAAGTATTTTCCTCTTCACTATATGTGTATAAAAACTGTGTAAATCTCTCCCTCATCACCACTATCGTTATGTCTGTATTACATGAGTCCCGTTATATATGTGCCCCAATATGAATCCCCGTTCATCTCTTAAATATGGAACACGTATTATACTACCTGAGGGGCGTTCTTAAAGTAAGCCCTTATTATTTATTACGCCCAAATAGATCAGAGAGGATTAAAAGAATTAAATAAAGAATGAGCGACAGAGAGAGAAAAGAAAGTGTGTATGAATTAATGAAAAGAAAAATAAACAAAGGAAGAAATAAGAGGAACGTGTATGAAAAAAATGACAAGGGAAATAATAAACGAATGCAAGAATGAATAATATAAGAATTGATAAAGAAAGAATAAAAGAAAGAATAGATAATAATGAAAGAAAGAAGAAATAACAAGAAATTACCACAGCAAGATTGAAAGAAAGAATTAAAGAAATAAAAGAAAGGAAATAAAAAAACATAAGCAAAGAAAGAAAAGAAAATGAACGAAAAATATTACAAGTAAAAATTAAAAGAGAAACAACAAATAAATAAAGAAAGAAATAATGAATGAATTATGAATAAAAGAACAACTAAAGAAAACATAATTATAATAATGTCTAAATGCATTCATGATCTAAAAGTTTCATCTTTCTGTCGCAGATATTGACTGTGTGAGATTATAAGAAATCAACCCTTGTCATGGACGTGCGTTATTGAATTCTTGGCAAAAGCGTATTGAGAATTTTTAATGATTATGTTAAAAATAAATTATGGAGCACAAAAGATCGCTCGTTGTAATAGTACCACTCCCGTCTTCGTAGTTCCTCAAATTTTTAAATTAAAGAATAGGAAGCTTTATTTTTCGAACGAACCTCGTATCACAAAGCGCGCTTTAGACGGCCATGCACAGCTATAGTTCATCGCTGGCAAAAGTGCATTGACTATGTTGGTGACTATGAAGAAACATATATTCTGAAGCACAACTGGTCGTTCGTTCTAATTGTACCATTACCGTATTCGTAGCATTTCAACTCTTTGATTAAAAAAAATAAGATGTGTTACTTTTGGAACGACTCTAGTAATGGTATATTGAACAAGACTATTCATTAAGATTAAATATGAAATCAAACTTGATATAATAGCGTGAGTGTATGTGTTTTAGGCCTGTGTTGTGTCATTATGCTGCAAACATTTGCCAATTTCGTAAAATTATTATGTTTGTCATGATTTTCAAAAAATCCTAACAGACTTTGCAAGTTGAGTGTAAGAAAGCATTTCGATAATTCAAATTATTGTCATCTGTGTTATCATAGCTTCGGATGATAACCAAGGTTAGTCGAAAGCTCGCGATATAAAAATATCTAAGACAATAAAACTATTTTTTGTTTTTGTCCAGAATCCCCCCCTATATTAAAAAAACAAAAATTACGAAAAATTTGTGTGATGTACGTACCCGTAACGAAACAAAAATATAATATTCAAAAATTATATAAATTGATCAAAATAGTTTTAATTTTAAATTAAAAAAATCAATTTATGAGTAACCGAAGTGACTGCCTCGCTCGCCATTTTGCAAACAATTTCAAGAAACAAATATACGAGCTGCTTTCGGTAAGTGTCTTGATTTTTTTTCGTATCGGCTTTTTATTAGTAAGTACACACATAAATATCTAGTCCCCTTCGAAGTAATCTCTCCCGGCTGCAATGCCGTCCCAACAACCTCTGGAAGCCCCCATGGAAGTTCTCTTGTGTGAACATGTCAATGACATTCGTCAGTGCCTCTTTCATCTCCTCAGTTGTCTCATAATAACTGCCTCTAAGGTTTTCTTTGAGCTTAGAAAATGACTACGAATCGCAGGATACAAGGTTTGGACTATAGGGATGGTAAAGAACTGTCTTGATGTCTGTCTTAGTCAAATAGTCTGTGACAAGGATGGATCATCCTTGGGATAAACTTCGCGTAAATCTTTCGCATCCTTAGTTTCTCTTGAATAATTGTTTGTACAGCCCTCACACTGACATCAAACTGTGCACTTATTGTCTCTATCGACACACAACGGTCCTTGTCCATGAAATTCTTTATTTGACT